>NC_047116.1:30153780-30520030 GCF_902500255.1 Thalassophryne amazonica | reverse complement strand
GATTTTCAATGTTAAATTTAAATGGCCACAAAATATGTAATCTGGATCAGATCCTGATCAAACCTTGTCAGTTGATAAAGGATACATCCTACATAACACTGTCAAATATGAAAGAAATTTGATCATTTCTGAAATTTTTGAAAATTCGTTCAATGTTAAACATAGGGATTTTTCCAGTTTCAAGATTTTTCCTGACTTTTCCCTTTGACCTATGACCTGTGACCTTGGAAATTGAATCAGTCCTTGTCTATTAGGATATGAATCTTCAGTAAAAACTTCATAATGATATATGAAAAATTGTGGGCTTTGGGCTGTTCACAAACAAACAGACAAACAAACAGGGGCAAAAACATAACCTCCTCAGCAGGCATTGTCATATGAGTAAACAGCGAGTGCCGTAAGGGTATCTCAAATAGGGAGGGTGCAAAGTCAGGATGGGTTTCCCGTAGAGTTTTGTAAGGAATCTTTTCAAAATGTGCACTCATCCTTAAATCAGTCTTATGCTGCGTTTACACATAACGACGACAAGTCACGAATGCCACAAAGTACACATTCTTGGCCGCTGATCACAAATGTGATTATTCGGGGCAGAGGCGTCAGGTGTCCTCAGGAACTGCTGCAACCTGTTACCACACGTTGCGATTAATGGCACATGTTGCTGGAGAATTATCAGGAACCATTACGCACGGATAGTGCAAGAATAGTGTTTCGTGTTGTTGCGCGCTATTGCGCGTAACAGCGCATCATTAAGTTCTGTCACGTTGTGAACGAGGTGAATTGTCCCCACACACACACCCATATTCATCCAACCGAATTCAGATCACTCCAGTTTTTCAGAAGAACTTTGTGACTGCATGCATAGTTGGGCTCTGTGCCATGGAGTGGTGCAGAGAGGAGGAGGAGGACAGAGCCAGATGTGTGGCTTCATGCGGGTCTCGTCTCGCGCATTTTCCCAACATCAGGCACACGCAGCAGGTGGAACACCTGCAGGAGCGCGCTGAAGAGCACTGAAATTAGACTTTTAGTCGACTTGGTGTCAGTAATCAAACTGAATGCGGTGCAGCAGGGTTTAATTGTGTGCACGCTTCTTCCTCCGCCGGACTGGAGGAGGTGCAGAGATGTCTGGCTGAACGTGAGTCTCCTCTCGTGCTCCTCTCTCTGGTTCCTCTGGCTCAGACTCGTCGTCCCGCTCATCGGTTACAACAGCAGGTGGAACACCTGCAGGAGCGTCCTGAGGAGCTTCAGCAGGAATTGTGGAACGACATTTGGAGCCGAGTTTAATTGTACGCACGTGACAGAAAACTGATTCGTCGTGACGCCGCGTTACATGTCGTGTCAAAACTTGACAATTTCCGTGTCACTTCATAATAACGCTTGACAGTTTGGGCTCTAAGAACCATCACAGGAACCACTACGAACGTTGTCACGTTCTATTAAGGATCACTACTCATCAAGACGGATCATACGCTCAGTCGCGACCTCCACGACGTGAGACAAAATGAGGGTGGTGTGTGACATTTGTGGAAGATTTTTTTGACAGGCAAAAACATGCTCCACGAATATCAAGAATATCATGCACCAACACGCACTATTAAGAAACCTATTCAGATGCGTTAAGTCACATTAAGAATGTCAGGAATGTGTCACGAATGACAGAAAAATGACATTCGTAACGCGTCTTGGTTATGTGTAAACGCACCTTTAGATGAATCTTTGGCCAATGGAAAATTGCTGCAAACACTTACCCAGGCCAGAATTTCAGTCTTACTAAAAAAAAAAGATAACGATCCCATACAGTGTAGCTCGTACAGGCCAATAAGTCTTCTGTGTTGCGACTATAAAATTTTACCTAAAACCCTGGCACAACGATTAGGCCCTATAATTCCTATCATTATTCAGGAGGACCAAACTGGCTTCATCCCTGGACAGCAGTCATTTTTAATGTGAGAAGATTATTTAAAGTTAATTCTTCCCCATTTGATGGTGTTGCCTGAGGTTATCGCTATTAGAGCAGATAGTAGGATTAAGAGTATATCCTGTGTGAAACAAACCATAACATTTTGCTTTATGCTGATGATTTACTCTTGCGAGACCATGCCCTGCCTTTTCTACTGGCTGCAAAAATTTAGTACTGTATATCAGGGTATAAAGTTAATCTGTCAAAATCTTTGTCATTTCCATTCAGTAAAACAGATCACCTATGAAAATTGAGAGCAACAAATTTACTTACCTGGGAATATAAACAGCAGGTTTAATTAAGGCTATTTTTCAGTATAACTGCAGGTCAGTTTTACACCGTACCAAAATTGATTTGGACAGGCGGTCAAAACTTCCATCCCTACTGGCAGGAAGGATAAATGCAGTGAAGATGACTGTGATGCCCAGATTTCTTTATTTATTTCAAATGCTTCCCATTTTTCTCCTGAAATCCTATTTGCTCAGCTGGATCGCTCTATCTCATCATTCATATGGAATAGAAAACCTGAACGTATGAAGAAGGCAAGCATGGAGAGAATTAAATCCAATGGTGGTTGGGGGTCTACCTAATTTTTATTTTACTGCAGCTAATATTGTTAAATTGACATATTGAATTAATATGTTCACAGATAAGGAGGGTCCGGTTTGGGCTGATATGGAACGGAGAGCTACACTTAAAATCTCTCCAATTTCAATCCTAACTGCCCCTTTCCCACTAAATATTCAGTCATCTGAGCTGAACTCAAATTTGTTGGTCCAAAATTTGATTAAGATCTGGGGTCAGTTCAGAAAACATTTTAATTTGACAACTATAGTTGGCTTTTCTCCAGTAATGTTTAAGCACTTATTTACACCATTTCAATAGATCGGTGTTTGCAGTTTGGCACAGATATGACTTGATTCTACTTTCAAGATCTCTTTACTGATAATGGCTTTGCATCATTTAAATCTTTATGTGAGGATCATAATTTACCAAAATTATTTTGGATATCTTCAGGTTCTGAGTTTTTCCTCTAAAGACTTTCCAGGGTATCCATGTCCACCCTCTAAAGATCTGCTGTATTTAGTCCTCAATGTAAATCCACTAAAAGGAGCAATGTCAAAAATAGATGCATTAATTCTGGATTGCTGCCCTTACACGTGGGATAAAATCAAGGCAGCATGGGAAGGAGAAGTTGGAGAAATAATACTGGAAGATGCCTAGAAGAATGTCATAAAGCGCATACACACATCTTTCAGTTTAAGGTAGTCCATAGATTGCATTTCTCCAATGATAGACTGTCTAAATCATACCCTAACGTCACACTAAACTGCCCTAGGTGTTAACACTCTCCTGTTTCTCTGGGACACATGTTTTGTCCATCTTTGAATGGTTTCTGGTCTTCCATCTTTCAATCACTGTTAGCCATACCGGCTAAAACAAAGCAACCTGTCCCCTTGACAGTTATTTTCAGAGTAGTCAGTGATGAGTTAGAGTTGTCCCGCCTTCACAAAAATGCAATTGCTTTTGCATCGTTGTATGTCCGCTGTCTCATACTGCTGAACTGGAAGGGGAAGAAGCCTTCTTCCTATGCCCATTGGATTAGAGAGATAATGTTCAGACTGGCTCTGGAGAAAATTAGGTATACAGTACATGGGTTGGAGGACAAATATGACAGAACCTGGCCATCGTTCACAACTCATATCAAGAGCCTGTTGTTTACCTGACTCCTGGTTGAGGCTTAGTAATTTATTTATTGTTATTTCTTTCTTATTGGCTGCTGAACTAATCCTTTTAATGTCCATATCCTGACTGTTGAGACACCTTTTTTTTTTCTTGTAATTCATTTATCCATCTATTTTCTATTCATTTTTTTTTTTTTTTTTATCTTTCTTGTGCCAGAGGTCTAGAATGTTGGTGTTATGACTATAATGAGCTATAAAGATTGCTTTTAGTGTTTTTTTTTCTTTTTGTAATTGTTGTGTCTCTTTTGTATGTATGTGTGTGTGTGTGTGTGTGTGTGTGGGGGGGGTGCCACCTGGATGGTGGGGGGCGGCTTTTGTGGGTGTGTTTTTGGTGATGAAAAATGATAAAGTCATTAAAAAATAACCTCCAACTTAATTGGGGGAGGTTATAAATGAATGAAAATTAGCTGAAAATAACAAAACTCTTGAGAAATAATCTATTCTGGGGAAGCAGTCGTGAGTCAGTGTGATTGTTCATACAGCAGTCATTCAGTAGCACTTGAAGCCAACTCTTACAGTCTTGATGCAACTGTTGCCATGCAACCATCTTTACTCTGTGCCAGGTAGAATTTGTGCACTTAATTTGGTTTTGCAATACTGTTGATCGAGGACACAAAGCAGCTAATGAAAGTGTCACTGTGTCTTTTGTCTTATTAAAGTCGTGCTTTTAGATGAACTACGTGATTCATGGAGCTATAGGTCGTATTGGCATTGATGACTGATGTTTGTTGCAGTTGTCCAAATGTCTTCCATTTAAAAGCGGCTGCAGACAACCACACCAGCACAACCTACTGCTTAACTGCTCCAAAATTTTGAGATGCAGTGGAAGCTAAATAACTGACAAAAGTGGAACTCTGAATCGAGGTCTGCACTTCTCCCAGATAGCGGCTGTGCATAATTCCCTGCTCAGCGAGGCTTTGATCACTGAAGTGTCAGCTGAAGTAGCTTTATCTGTGCCTGTAAGACCTGCGCTCATCATCACTTTTCCCTCCCGCTGTGCAGCAGCTGCAGTTACATTATGCGCAGGGTTATAAAGCACGGAGCATAACAGCCTGGAAAAACACTCTCTCACCTTTTCTTTTTGGCCTGTCGAATGTGTTATGTGTCGGACGCAGCTCGGAGAACCGACCAGCGTTTGAAGGACCCAGTATGAAATAAGCAGAGCACGGTACAAAGGCTAACTGAATTTAATACATAACAGTGATAATACAAAAAGGTGCGGCCTGGCGTGGTGCGCTCCCAGCAGCGCTAACGGTCCGGAGCCAGAAGCTGTTTCGGACCCAAGGACCCCGCCGACACCCCCCAGGTGGCCGCAACAACCGAGTCTGTGAAAGAAGGAACCATTATGTGAGTCCACACTCTACACACAGAACACTTAAAGGTGTACAAACAGCAAACACTTCCTGGCTTGATTGCTGATCAGCTTCCAACCTGCGGGCATGGAACATCCAGTTCACAAAACTCCACCGCAGTGGAAGCTGATACATGACTAACAAACAGCTCAATACAATAAGGTGTGAGGGACACCACATTTACTGACTGTATAACTGTTAGTCACAAAATCTAACGTACCTCAGGAAGTGTGCTGACGAGCGTGAGACCTCACCCCCTCCTCTTTCACAGACCGTGCATCAAACCTGGACGTTTCTCAGCATCCGCTGCTGATGAGATGGCTCCCAAGACGACGATCTCACCCGTCTGGTCACAAGGTCGCGTCTCTGGCAAATACACACTGTGCACTCCAGTCTTAAATGCCAACATGCTCCAATCCATCCAGATGCACCTCAGCTGTGAGTCCTGACGAGTCGCAGGTGATCAGGGTGAGGTCCTGACAGCCTCAGCAACACAGCCACTCAGTCCCAAATGCACGCCACCTGGGAGGAAAACAAACAGACAAACAAACCGGCAGCCAGGCCCCCCCCAGCCATATAACAGAATGCTGAATTAATGTTGTCCAATTTTTATTGGCTCACCCTGGAACGCAGACACGACGGAAGAAAGAACTCACCACACTGCTGCCCTACAGCTCATCAACATGAACCGTAGATGGTCTGTGTGCCACAGCTAGAGACAAAATTACAAAAGACTGTGTGATCATACTGGTCTTCTATATTTATATTGCACAATGTACATAATGTGCAACTTCAAGATGTGCGCATATTGGAGCTGATATATATTATTTAAAAAAAAAGTCCCATGAATCAATTAAGTTGATCAGCATTTCCCCGTATTTGTATCTATAAATTGTCATGGAGACTTCATACAGAGTCCTTGATCGCCAGGTGAGAGTCTAAAGCCGCCGTCACACATAGCAAGAATGTGCAGGAACCAGGACGAAAGGGCAAATATTACCATCATCGGACACAGTCAGGAGGGAAAGAGGCATGGGCAGCAGTTTCAGAGCGCATCCAGATTACCTCGTCCACACCTGCACAATGACATCCAAAGCGCACGTACACAACAGGCAGATGACACAGACTGCTGTCAGATGGCCATAGAAGGCGCTGAAGACTGCCCGATGTCCAAACATCTGGATGGCAAACATGGGACTGGAGTAGGAGGCAGCACTGTGTTCCTCACACGCAGGTCAGAAATGATCACTCAGCTGTGTGTGTGGTGAGTGTGTGTGTGTTCATAAGGGCTGCATAAGTGTGCACTCAGTGCACACGTGCCACTGGACACCTTTGCTGAAACTTTGCTAGCAATGAGCCAAGCAGTCACACCGTGCGTCAGACGCAGCCTTTCCAGTAAACCTGAATTTCTTTTTTCTTTTTTGCTCACTTCAGGAGCACAACACAAGTCTGTACACCATGATGTCAGTTGGATTATCACGAGATTTAATTTTTGCAGCCGGGGTGAGACCGCCGTCAGATGTGTGTTCCATCTCGATGGCTCCAAGAGTGTTTTGAAAATGTGCAACACACTCGGAACAGCTGAGCGAATGGGATCAAATATGTAGATGCTCACAGACTTGGTCTTCAGACCGCACGTCAGTATTTCCCGATTGTGGCCGGATGTGTCATTCTGATGCAATTCGGCCTCAATTGGTGTATGTGTGATGGAAACACCAGAAAAGATTTCATTTAAACATTGGTCCATGTCTGTCTTGAATATTGTGAAGAAGGCAATTTCTCCACCCCAGAAGGATGGTCTTGTTTAAATATAGTGATATTACACCATTAAAACAACATCTGTGGATGATATCATTTCTTGG
Organism: Thalassophryne amazonica; assembly: GCF_902500255.1. Taxonomy (NCBI): domain Eukaryota; kingdom Metazoa; phylum Chordata; class Actinopteri; order Batrachoidiformes; family Batrachoididae; genus Thalassophryne; species Thalassophryne amazonica. The sequence continues at coordinate 30,513,114 of NC_047116.1, read as the reverse complement.
AAAGTCACCAGGTTTTGTGAGTTCAACTCTGGGTCATGGAAACTCACCTTTCAGGGCTTACAGGTGCAAGACTCTTATTTGTTCTACTTTGGCCTTTTGCTACATCAATATGTCAGAGTTTCCTTTGATCTAATAAAAAAATCATCTTTATTTTCCACTGGTATGTTTGGTTTAATATTTAAATTAGGTTATTTACTTAAATTTTACCTGTAATTCCAGACTCCATTTCATGGCATTTTTTTAAAAAGTGTACATTTTTCACACATTTGTTTTTGCATGTAGTGCATTTCAATACATCATGTGTGTTTTCTCTAGGCTGTTAACTAGTCTGTGCAAAAATAGTATACACTTATCCTTCTAAACATATGTTAAATGTTGTCAGCTTCACACAACATAAACATCTTCCGGCTTTTGCATAAGCGTCATAATATGTTTGTCTTTAGCACATCACTTGTCTTATTGAAAAATTACACCACAAAGGGCTGAGATAAAATGCCCAGAAACACAGCACAAAAGACTTAAGTCATTCATTCCAGTTTTTGTTTTTTTGTTTGTTTGTTTTGTTTTGTTTTTTGTGACACATAATAGTAATAATAATACTAATTTTACACAATTTTCCCTCTTTTTTCTTTGGCTCATTCAAAACTAAAACAATGTTCTTTTAATTCCTATTAATCATCCAGTAAGTGAGTTATTGTGACTTTACACGAAATATGCACTTTTAATTTTGGCAACATTACAGCAGTTAAAACTTCACAACCCCCATGTGACCTTTCGCGACCTGCTTGGGAGAGTCAAACCCAGGTTGGAAATGTAGAACCTCAGGTCCCATGAGCCTTAGCAGGTGTGGAGTGGTTTCGGTCACAACGTGGCATTGCACAGAAATTTGTTGTTTCCTCACAGTTATTGGGAAATTAAGGACTTTCTGGAATGGGAATATCAATGGCACATATCCTGGATGTGATTTGTTCTGGGAAAAATAAGTATAAACTATATATATATATATATATATATATATATATATATATACATATACACACACACACTACTGTGACCATGATAAGCGCCTGAAAATGAATGAAAATCTATATCTATTTACTTACATTTGAATGCCTTCAATGACTGTATCTGATGCTGGGTTGTGTTTCATTTCATCATGCACGATGAGCAGTGATGTCATTTTCGGCATTTACATCCGGCCAGTCGAACTGGAACCACTCCACACGTGCAGAGGATAATGGGACCCTGAAAGACTCTGTAAGGGCAGTAGACAGTTGCCTCGACTTTTGTTTGTACTTCCGAAGTACCCCAAAATGCCTGCTGCCAGCGTTGCCTAGCAACAATCCTCATATATGTACATGGCTTCATTGGTTCCAGTGGCTAAATATCCATCTGCTTCCTTCACATCATGATGGCATAGAGTAGATGTTTGGGTTGAATGTGGGGCACAAGAAAAATCCAAATGACGAGACAAAAACAAACTAAAAGAAAGAATAGCATTTTAACAAATGTATATGTATAGCTAAAATTAGCCTTAGCTTGTGATTGTCTGTGAAGCTAAAGTAAAGTGGTCTTTTCAAGTACTCGCTTTCAGTTCTACATCATTGTTTCTGTTCTGAAATGGCGTTAACAACTAGGATTTGGGGTAGAGGGCTGCATTGGGATCTTGCGGGAGTTGGCAGTCAGAACCTCACTGCTGGCGGGAGCAAGCGGCTAAAAATAAAAACTTTGGGAACAGAAGCGACAAGATGACTCTGTCAACAAAGGAGAATAGTGTAAAGTATGCGTGTCCATATGCTGCTTTCATCTTAAATAATTTAACAGGATCATATAACAAAGATCATATAACATCCTCTAAATGAATTTAATTTTTATCAATCACAATGATGTTAATTTTGTTTTATCCATTTCTTTAGGTGGAGATTCACATTCTATTTATACATATTTACCTATGGAGTCCGTTTCCTCAAAAAGGTACGTTTTTCTTAAAGGCTAATTAGCACAGATTTAATATTACCATTTCTTAACAGTGTTAGCATGGGACAGCATAGAACATCTATCTGAAAATACACAGTGTAATGCAGTACAGTAAGGTACTAGCCAGGGTGAAAAAACAAAATGCAAATACTTTTGCTACAATAGTGGCCCCATAGTCAAACGACAAGCTTGGATCAAAACCTGATTCAGCTTTTTCAGTATGCTGGATCTGGCAAGTATCCATTGAGAATATTAACTGTTCATACTGGTTTTGATATTGAGGAAGTCCAAAGACCATCATTTTTAATCATACACTGATGTCAGGGTGCTGTCATGCAAGGTATCCATCCACATGCTGGGAGAAACGTGTGGATGGAAGAACTTACTCAAATGAACCTTAATGATTTGAATGTCTGATCAGGGAATTGAAGCAAGGATCCTCAGGTCACAAGTCTAACCTCTCTAACCTCCAGACCAGCAGAGCACCAAAGCCTAACAGCAGTGCACCCACAGGAAATGGATAACTGTCCCACAAATATGACAGAAATTTTCTAAACGCGAAAACATTAGGTTTTACCAAATGGCACATAGAATAGATTTTAATGTGTTTTCTTGTATGAGAATTGTACAGTTTTGAGAGCTGCCTACTCCAGACAGATTTACCACACAGTACTACAGTGTTTGTATTTGTTAATGAAGTCCAACACATGATCAGAGACTCAGAAATGTGTTTGTATCCATCCTGACTTGCTGAAAGTGAACCGGCTGTAAAAGTTATGATTTAATTGTGTTATACTAACGGGGGGGCAGATACTTACAGTAGTGTTCAGAATAATAGTAGTGCTATGTGACTAAAAAGATTAATCCAGGTTTTGAGTATATTTCTTATTGTTACATGGGAAACAAGGTACCAGTAGATTCAGTAGATTCTCACAAATCCAACAAGACCAAGCATTCATGATATGCACATTCTTAAGGCTATGAAATTGGGCTATTAGTAAAAAAAAGTAGAAAAGGGGGTGTTCACAATAATAGTAGCATCTGCTGTTGACGCTACAAACTCAAAACTATTATGTTCAAACTGCTTTTTTAGCAATCCTGTGAATCACTAAACTAGTATTTAGTTGTATAACCACAGTTTTTCATGATTTCTTCACATCTGTGAGGCATTAATTTTGTTGATTTGGAACCAAGATTTTGCTGGTGTACTAGTGTGCTTGGAGTCATTGTCTTGTGAAACACCCATTTCAAGGGCATGTCCTCTTCAGCATAAGGCAACATGACCTCTTCAAGTATTTTGACATATCCAAACTGATTCATGATACCTGGTATGTGATATATAGGCCCAACACCATAGTAGGAGAAACATGCCCATATCATGATGCTTGCACCACCATGCTTCACTGTCTTCACTGTGAACTGTGGCTTGAATTCAGAGTTTGGGGGTCGTCTCACAAACTGTCTGCGGCCCTTGGACCCAAAAAGAACAATTTTACTCTCATCAGTCCACAAAATATTCCTCCATTTCTCTTTAGGCCAGTTGATGTGTTCTTTGGCAAATTGTAACCTCTTCTGCGCGTCTTTTATTTAACAGAGGGACTTTGCGGGGGATTCTTGCAAATAAATTAGCTTCACACAAGCGTCTTCTGTCACAGCACTTACAGGTAACTCCACACTGTCTTTGATCATTTTGGAGCTGATCAATGGATGAGCCTTTGCCATTCATTTTTGTCCATTTTAAAGCATTGGAGATCATTGTAGATGAACAGCCTATAATTTTTTGCACCTGTGTATAAGTTTTCCCCTCTCCAATCAACTTTTTAATCAAACTACGCTGTTCTTCTGAACAACTCTTGAACGTCCCATTTTCCTCAGGCTTTCAAAGAGAAAAGCATGTTCAACAGATGCTGGCTTCATCCTTAAATAGGGGACACCTGATTCACACCTGTTTGTTCCACAAAATTGACAAACTCACTGACCGAATGCCACACTACTATTATTGTGAACACCCCCTTTTCTACTTTTTTTTACTAATAGCCCAATTCCATAGCCTTAATAGTGTGCATATCATGAATGCTTGGTCTTGCTGGATTTGTGAGAATCTACTGAATCTACTGGTACCTTGTTTCCCATGTAACTAAGAAATATACTCAAAACCTGGATTAATCTTTTTAGTCACATAGCACTACTATTATTCTGAACACTACTGTATGTTGATTTTATTGAATTTATGTAATGTTGTAAATGTGTGTTTTCACTGCAAGTTTAAAGTGGATATGACACCTAAAAAATTAGGTCAAACTGATATAAATATCAAAAATATACATACAGTATAGTAAGTTGAAAGTGGTTTTAATCATTATCACTGAGAAATAAAGTTTGTACAGCTTCTCAAAAGTGTGTTTCTTGGAAAGTGCGCTGGCAGCGTTCCATCAGCGGTCACGTGATGCCGTGACATCACAGCGTGTAGAGTCCCGTCTTTGTCTGTTCGATTGACAACAAGAACAGACAGACCTCAGCATGGACAGTGACGAGATCAAGAACTTTTCTGACTCCTCTTCAAGTGTGGATTGTTTTTGTGAGGAAATCGAGACTGACTCCTGAGGATGTTGCAGCAGTGATTTGACCCTACAGATTGGAGCTGTATCTTTCAGACGAACATTCAAACCAGGAGCATTCTGACAGTGAAAATAATGCTGACGGTGCTTATGGCGGAGTCGAAGTAGAGGCGAGAGACGTGTCAATTCCAATGGATTTTGAAAGGCTGCAGAATACGGAATGGTAAGGGAGGCTTTGATTTTTGTTGCTGCTGTTTATAACACTATAATTATAGCATTTTTGATTCTAGCGTCTGTTTACTGCCTTTGTTATTTTTCCGGAACAACGATAGTGTAGCTACTACTTGTGGACCACCATCATTACGTTCGGGTTTTTGCTGTTTGAGTGCCTGGCATTGCATTCATCCATGTTTAGTTACGTCATTATGAAAGTTTCGAAAAAGATCGCCGAAAACAACAGTGAACATGGCAGCGAAAACAGACATGACCCTCGACGTTCAATACCGCTGCCATGTTTACTACGTATTGCACTGATATTTTTACAAGTTCCTTGACCATTTCAAGATTATTGTGAACATACACTCAACAAAAATATAAACGCAACACTTTTGGTTTTGCTCCCATTTTGTATGAGATGAACTCAAAGATCTAAAACTTTTTCCACATACACAATATCACCATTTCCCTCAAATATTGTTCACAAACCAGTCTAAATCTGTGATAGTGAGCACTTCTCCTTTGCTGAGATAATCCATCCCACCTCACAGGTGTGCCATATCAAGATTCTGATTAGACACCATGATTAGTGCACAGGTGTGCCTTAGACTGCCCACAATAAAAGGCCACTCTGAAAGGTGCAGTTTTATCACACAGCACAATGCCACAGATGTCGCAAGATTTGAGGGAGCGTGCAATTGTCATGCTGACAGCAGGAATGTCAACTAGAGCTGTTGCTCGTGTATTGAATGTTCATTTCTCTACCATAAGCCGTCTCCAAAGGCGTTTCAGAGAATTTGGCAGTACATCCAACCAGCCTCACAACCGCAGACCACGTGTAACCACACCAGCCCAGGACCTCCACATCCAGCATGTTCACCTCCAAGATCGTCTGAGACCAGCCACTCGGACAGCTGCTGAAACAATCGGTTTGCATAACCAAAGAATTTCTGCACAAACTGTTAGAAACCGTCTCAGGGAAGCTCATCTGCATGCTCGTCATCCTCATTGGGGTCTCGACCTGACTCCAGTTCGTAGTCGCAACTTCGCACAGCCATTGAAGAGGAGTGGACCAACATTCCACAGGCCACAATTGACAACCTGATCAACTCTATGCGAAGGAGATGTGTTGCACTGCATGAGGCAAATGGTGGTCACACCAGATACTGACTGGTATCCCCCCCCCAATAAAACAAAACTGCACCTTTCAGAGTGGCCTTTTATTGTGGGCAGTCTAAGGCACACCTGTGCACTAATCATGGTGTCTAATCAGCATCTTGATATGGCACACCTGTGAGGTGGGATGGATTATCTCAGCAAAGGAGAAGTGCTCACTATCACAGATTTAGACTGGTTTGTGAACAATATTTGAGGGAAATGGTGATATTGTGTATGTGGAAAAAGTTTTAGATCTTTGAGTTCATCTTATACAAAATGGAAGCAAAACCAAAAGTGTTGCATTTATATTTTTGTTGAGTATATTATTGGGGGTTGACATTTTAGGTGTTCCTGTGAGTGGTGCGAGAACATGGAGATGGTAGAGGAAAGTGTCTGCTGTTGGGAGCAAATGCGGGTGTGCGAGCTGAGGGAGCGGCAGCCTGACAGACCTGATCAAGTACAACGAACTTGCTGAACCCATTTTTCGCAGAGATTTTCGTCCTGTGGAAACTTGAAAAGGCTAAAACCTTTCGCCCTTGTGTTTGTGCAATATGCTGCGACACACTGGTCAGGCATATCGACAAACAAGTCCCTGAGAGCTGTGTTTAATCAAAGTTTCTGCCGCTAAAAAAAGTGTAAACAACGGCTGCCAAGTGTGCAAGCCGATATGGTCTACAGGCAGTGAGGTATTTCCGGTTTCGTGTAGATTTTTCAGTGGCGGGACGTTCAAATGTTGTATATAACGGGAGAACCGCGTCCATTTTCCCAAAACGCTTAGGTTGACTAAATTATATAACCTTTGTTACATGTAATAAGACTATGTTGTCTTTAAGTGTCATATCCACTTTAAAGGGCATCATTTTAGAAAATGTACTATAAGGAAGCCTGAATTCTTTTTTTTTTTTTTAACTGATTTCATAAACAAATTAAAATGTGTAAAAACTCAAGGACTCACAAACATTTTATGGCACTCTACATGTTACAAATTTGTGTAAAATCATACCCCCTGGAGCAGGTGTGTTTGCAGAAGTGCAACCCCGACGCACCCCGCCAAAATGTCTTAATGACAACAGTTGCATGACAAAGCACTCAGTGAAACTAGTTCATTCCCTGGCAGTCTGCTGCATGCTGAACCCTTGTAGGAGATTATTAATAGAGTTGGTTGAAAGCAGAGTCCAGAATATGCACTGTAAAACCATCCCTTCAGTATTACAGAAACCATTCTGATTTTGTAACCAACAAGGAAATATTGAACTCCAACTCCTGCTGTGCTTTGAAGATCAATACGACTTAATACTTGCACATGTAGGAGCTGCAATCAGGACGGCCTGTCCTTTTCTAGAGGCTTTACATATAAATTAAATCAGCTTAGAGTGAAAGTGCCAGTGCTGTCTTCACCTCAGCTATAATTAAAGTTTTGAATTTCAAAATTTGGTCCATTTGTTACACACTCGTCATCCATCAGGTACACTTTGCTGCTGCCATAATTGTTTATGGCAGCAAGGCCTGGAAACCTTTTGTCCATATTGGCTTGATAACATCACATAGGTCCAATGCTGTTACACCAACCCTACCAGTTCGAATTGTTCATACACATCAGGGTGGACCCATGTTTTCATGTTCTTTATTCCGAATTCTGAACCAAACACCTGAATGTTGCAGCAGAAATTGAAGCTCATCAGACAGGCGTTTTCCCAGTCTTCCATTGTACAATTTTGGTGAGCCCATTACCACTGCAGACTTTAGTTTCCTACTTACCTAAGAGAAACTGGCACCGGGATGGTGGTGTGCTGCAGTAGCCCCTCTGCATCAATGTTTGACATGTTGTACATTCAGAGAGGCTCTTCTGCAGAGTTTGGTTGTAACAAGTGGTTATTGGGATTATTGGTGTTTTTATATCAGCTCAATCCAGTCTGGCCGTTCTTGTTTGAGCCAGAAAACTGGTGCTCACTGGACGTTTCTTTGTTTTTAGACCATCCTCTGTAGACTCTAGAGGTGGTTTTGTGTAAAAATCCCAGTAGAACAAGTTTCTGAAATACTCAATGTGTCTGGCATAGGCAACCAACCCAAGTCAGTCACTTATATCACCTTTCCCCCCCGTCTATTTTGCTTAGTTTGAACTTCACTAAATCCTCTGTAATGTGACTACCTGATATGCTGTTAAAGTGCAGTTGAACAAGTGTACCTTATAACATCAGTGTTTGAAATCTTTTTCAGACTCCGTGGCTGTGGAACACTAAAGAGTGCTGGTACAACTACCCTTACCAGGTAAAGATGACCAATGTTTAAAAGGACTTGTTGATTCCAGTTGACTCACTCAAGTCATCTTGTTGCTATGACTAAGTCAAGATAAGGCTAATTTATGCTCCATTTTTATTCATAATTCTGTGTTTGAAATGGCATAACTACAGTTGTATGCAAAAGTTTTCGCACCCCTGATAAGATTGGTTGTCTGGATCAGAAATTTCAGTTTAATATATCATACAGCAGACAAACACACTGATATCTGAGAAGTGAAATGAAGTTTCTAGTATTTACAGAAAGTGTGCAATAATTATTTAAACAAAATTGGTCAAGTGCATAAATTTGGGCACCCTTGTCACTTTATTGATTTGAATACATTTAGCACTAATTATTAGAACACAAAATTGGTTTGGTAAGCTCACTGACCCTTGACCTCCTTACACAAGTGAATCCAATCATGAGAAAGGGTATTTAAGGTGGTCATTTGCAAATGTTTCCCCGCTTTGCATCTCTTCTAATGAGTGGCAACATGGGAGCCTCTAAACAACTATCAAATGACCTGAAAACACAAAGAAAAAGTTGTCAGTCAAAAAAGCAGCTATTCAACTACCAATTTGAGCCTGTGTTGTGTTATGCCACAGCTATTTTTTTAACATCTAAAATGGGTAAGTGCGCTGTGCTGTCAAAGCCCCGGTCACACGGCACTAACAAAGGACACTGAAGCCAAAATGAAACAAGAAATCTGGACTTACGTTGCCTTTTGGAGGCATCCTTTAACTGTCATCCAGCTTCGTTCCTGTAGCTGGCGCTTCATCAGGATTTTCAAACTGTTGAAAAATGTGAATGAATCCCAACAACAACCTCAAATTGTCCATATTTTGTTTTGCTTTCTGTTGTGACAGTTTCTCATCGTTGGCGTAGTTCCCGTACCATCACCGTTCCATCTGACTGTCGTCCAACCTCCCAATTCCGACGTCTTGCACGAATATTGACGATATCTAAACAGATCACTAACTAAAGCTCCAATGAGCTGAACGTAACATCCTTGTATCTGATGACTCGTCGATGTGTGGGATAGAAAGCAATGCTGTCATACAGAAACAATAGCAGCAAGAATGTTTTATCAACTACTTTAACTATTTACGCACATTCCAGCCATTTGTGGCTGACCTGCGTGTTCACACACATTGTTGTCTCTCACCTGCTGTCAAGCCGACCAGATCCCGCACCTGTTAAGTGCTTCAGACATAAGGACAAGGGTGGCTGCGCTTGGTCTCATACCCGCTGTTGGTCATGTCATCGTGAATGTTTCATTTTGATTTTGTTAAAAGCGTCAAGGTCGACATTCGCTTCATTTTTCTTTTGTTAGTTTTGGTTTTTGTTCCTTTTTGCACTCTTGCAGGCTTTTCAGTGACGGGAAAAGTGCAGGATCAGTCGTGACGATTTGTGACTTTGTGACTTTTTTCCCCTCGTTCAGCTATCGCCGTGTGACCGGACCATAATATTGATGACGACAGGGCATGACAATTTGATGACTGATGATCCAGTCACTCAGCTGCCATTCAGTTGCATTTCAGCGCTAACATCTATCAAAAATAGACCTGTTGCCTATTTGCTGCGTAGCCGTATGTTTCGCAGCAACTGAAATGCACTGGAGCAGAGTTAGCGAAAGACGAAGCACTGATTTGAGTGGCGTCTATCAGCACAGTATACGTACCATGGACGCAACGGACCTCAAAGGGGCGCAAACATAGTATGTGGAAATTTGGAGTTAGCGTCGTGTCCTGCTTGAATTGCTCCAATAATTTCTGGTGGTACTGCTTAGTTTCATGCATTTCTGGAAACAGGCACATATATGACAAAATTCATCGAGTGCTGACAGAAAACTCAGTCATTTTCCATAGTTAATATTTAGCATAAATGCACCTTTATATCAATGTGAAGTGTCTTCACCAACAACACTTGAAAGTAAAGCGCTACACACACACATGCACACACAGCCTCTTTATATGCAACAGATGGATTAATATAACCAAAAATCTTTTTTTAACTTGTTCGTGTGTTTCTACAGCCGCTCACTGTGGACATCCATTATTACTACGTATTGGAGCTGTCCTTCTACCTGTCCTTACTCTTTTCTCAATTCACAGACATCAGGAGGAAGGTAACAATCCTTGACCAATTTATAAAAGAAACGTGTGTGTCATTGTGGTCAGGTGCAGCAGCACTCTCCCATGGAACTAATCTTAATCTTATGTCGAGTGTCTGCCTCTGTTCTCACTGTCAGAATGACTCTGCCTCACTTTGTTCCGCCTCAGCATTTCACTGTGTTCTCACTGATGTGTGAAATAACTGAAAGCGAAAAGGATTATTAGTTATTTTAAACAGACTTCATAAATATATTTATGGAAATTACTCTTTTATTACTAGCGGCAGCTTCTTTTGCTATCCAATCAGCACATTCCTTTTATAATCTGTGGCAAGATGGTGTCTTTGTCACACAACCATCAGACACACTAGTTTGAAGTATATTTCCATTGAAATGATCGTTTCATCTTCACTGGGTGTTTAGCTGTATTTCATTTTGAAGAGTATCATTTATAGTACTGTGGATAATGTTTTCACACATTAAATGTGCCTAAAACTTAAAAAAAGAGAATAAAAGCTCCTAAATGTTGAATAATAAATATGAAACATGAAAACCTTCCAGTTATAAATGCACTTAACGAAAATATAAATGCAACACTTTTGTTTTTGCTCCCATTTTTCATGAGCTGAACTCAAAAGATCTAAAACATTTTCTATACACATATTTCAGAGTGGCCTTTTACTGTGGCCAGCCTAAGGCACACCTTTGCAATAATCATGCTGTCTTATCAGCATCTTGATATGCCACACCTATGAGGTGGGATGGATTATCTTAGCAAAGGAGAAGTGCTCACTAACACAGATTTAGACAGATTTGAGGACAATATTTGAGAGAAACAGGTCATTTGTGTATACAGAAAATGTTTTACATCTTTGAGTTCAGCTCATGAAAAATGCGAGCAAAAAAAAAAGAGCGCTGCATTAATATTTCTGTTCAGTGTATATGTAAGAAAACTGGGTCAAATTTAACTAATACATATTAGGTCCAACTTTTTCACCAAGATTCATAAAAATCTGGTTTGACACTTTCTTTAAAGTTGTTCAAATGAGATTTCGGAGGTTCATATAAGAAACCCATATAAGAAACATTTCCAAACAAAAATAAAGATATTGCACACTACACAACACTCATGAAAAATATAAATGCAACACTTTTGTTTTTGCTCCCATTTATCATGCATTGAAGTAATTAAAAAATTACAATATTGTGAAAAATGTTTAAAAAATAAATGTAGCTTATACATATAAATGTGACTTATAGTCTGGAAAATATGGTGCATTGATTTGCCAAAATGTAACCAACTGCTCTTTGATCTTACAACCCGCTGCATCACTTTCATCCTGTTTTGTTATGAAGACAGCTACAATCTGGTTTTGGTTCATTTTATATCACTTTGCATGCCCCCCTGCCATGGTCTTCCTCCTGTCTCAGTCTGTCCCTCACTTTGACTCGCTGCGGTCCCATGATGCCATGCTGTGTATGCCGTCACTCTGTCATCTCCTTGTTGACTGTTGGCATGTTGTCTGTTTTTGTTTCTCCTTTCAGTTTTTTCATGCACAGCACTACACTGAAGAGGTCCTCTGCATCCCCTGCCAGTTCCAGTATGTTTTCCCTGCACACTCTTGCCTTGCTTTCATCTTGCATCATTACTCTCATTCTCATTGTCCTTCTCATCCCCTCGCTGTTTTGGACTGCTGGTATAATTCTGTATTCAGAGACTGCCAGGAGAACCAACCAACCAGTGGGCTCCAGCATCAATAACAGCATTTAGACATTTAACTATAAATGAGATGACATGAGCGTGTCAATTTTAAGTGAATTTCCTTACTCCTTGACTTAGATTTTGCAGAGGTTTAATGGAAGAACAGAGGTTGGTTACATTAAAAAGTCTAAAAATTCTATATACTATATATGTTGGGGTCATACACATATTGCCACCAGGTGCCTGCAACAGTATACTATTACGATGGCCTATTATGGCCACTGTAAGCAAAGTTAGCAATAATAAAACAGGTGGTGGAAAAAGAAAAAATAATAATTTTACGAGAAAGACGTCTTTCCCTCCACCCTTCCTCGTCTTGTTTAAGCTCTCTTTCTCAGAGACAGATGACATTATATGCATAAAATACACAATGAAAGTGAATTGAAAACAGCCATCAAATGAAATAAGAGTAAACACAGGAAAAAAGTCACCTTGCTGCAGGCTTCACTTCAGGTAGCATTGGTGGCTGTTGCCCACTGCTTTTCTCCCTTTACATAGCACCCCTTGGGCACATATTCCGGCGCTTTGGGATTACCTTTCACTGCTGTGCTGATGATATTCAGTTATACATGCCGATAACTGCTGGTCATCTCATCCACATAGCATCCTTAGAAGATTGCCTTGCATCAATGAAAAGCTGGATGTCTAGAAACTTCCTACTTTTAAACTCTGATAAGACTGAAATGATGGTTCTTGGTCCAGTGACACACTGGCATCAATTTGACCAGTTAACGCTTAACCTAGGCTTGTGTATCATACATCACATGGACAAAGTGTGATGTATGGGGTAATTTTTGATCCTACATTGTCCGTTGGCCTCCACATTAGAAATATTATGAGGACTGCTTTCTTCCACTTGTGAAATATAGGGAAGATTCATCCCATCCTCTCTGTGGGTGATACTGAGACCCTGATCTATGCATTTATCTCTTCTAGATTGGACTATTGCAATGTTTGGACTATTGCAATGTTTTATTTTCTGGTTTACCGCAGTCCAGCATTAGGGCTCTCCAATTGGTTCAAAATTCTGCTGCCAGACTTTTGACACGAAGCAGAAAGTTCAACCACATTACAACCATTTTGGCATCCCTTCACTGGCTTCCTGTCCCAGTGAGATCAGATTTTAAGGTTCTGCTACTAGTCTATAAAATTGTTCACGGACTGGCACCTCCCTACCTGGCTGACCTAATTGAACCTTACGTACCGCCCTGGGCTTTGCGTTCTCAGGGTGCAGGACTACTTTGTGTCCCGAGAGTGAATAAGAGGTCTGTGGGCCACAGAGCTTTCTCTTATTGTGCCCCTGTTCTGTGGAATGATTTCCCTACGTCAATAAAACAGTCAGTGGAGACTTTCAAGTCCAGACTTAAGATGCACTTATTTTCCCTTTCGTATGGCTAGCATACTGGCATAGTATAGTTCTACACTTTTCACTCTTTTAATTAATTTTATTAGGAAATGAGGCGGCCTCAACTTTACCTAAATTCTGGGTCTTCTAGTGAAGCTCAGGGCGAGTGGCCGGCGATCACCTTAGTATTTCCTGTTTTTCTTGTTGTTTAATGCTGACAAATTATACTGTATTTCTTGTCTTCCTGATGCTTGAGTCTGTTTTTTCTCTCTGTTTAAGGTGCAGCTCCACCCAGAGATGGGTGTAGAAATTGTGCTGGAGACCCTCCTGTCCTGTGCACCAACAGCTTTTCCTGTATATTCGTTTTGTGGATTGTTCTGTAACTTATGTCTGTAGCATGGGCCAAGCAGAGGGTCACCCCCTTGAGTCTGGTCTGCTTGAGGTTTCTTCCTCATAGTGCTTGGCATTCTCCTGGTATTTCCCACAGGTTGAATAGCAAAGTGCACTCGAACATGCACCAAATGGGCATGTACCCTCTCCTTTTTGTGCTCACCATCAAAATAGGATCTGTAATATTATGACCACAACACATGCACTAATGAGTATTAATGCAACTTTATTACATCCCTTTGCACCCAGAATCTTTCTTTATTTGTGCTCAGATTTTGTACCATGTAAATAGCAATGTGTGGTCAGACACCCCAAATGGATGTGCACTGCAAGTTATAGACCATCGGCTATATTGTCAAGATAGCACCCTACGTAACAGTCAGCCACACCACACAATGTTTTATAACAATTTCTAGGGCATTGTTCAGGACCCCGTCACACAAATGAGCACGGATGAGGCAGAATCAGGTCAAATGGGAAAAAAAGGCAAACGTCAAGGCGCAGTCGGGAGGGACAGACATTCGGATAGCTGTGTACGAATGCCATTCAAATACCCAGAATGTGTGCCAAAGCCACCTCAAATGATTTGCACACATTTGGCATGCAGCAGCTCCCGAATCCAGGTCAACTATGTCCGCAACACAGTACGAATACCCAGAGTGCAGGTTGAATGCCGCCACAACACAGCATGAAACCCCACAATGCCTGCAGAATACAGCAGAAATATGTAGAATGCACCCTGAATGCCGTATGTGTGCAGTCAGATTGCCACCCGAGGTTTGGGTGGAAGCCAAGCAAGGGGATGGGTGTGGCAGAGTAAGCTCTTTTGAAGACCTGCCGTGTCTCACTGCTGGATTTAGAATGACATTCAACCCATGGACATGTAAACCAGGGTCCCCTGACTATTGCATGACTATAGTAATGTAGTGTAATGCGGTGCGTGTGATCAGATTATTACGGTTGTCAGATCACCTACGTGCACACCCACAGCCGTTATTGCCAGTAATAGTCACCAATCCACTGTGCGTTGCGGTACACCCATGATCATGGACCCTGTATTACATATATCAGTCCATATATTGGATAAAATACAGAAAACAGAAGAGAGGTAGGACAGGTCCTGACATCAACACATCACACAGCGACCACATGCTCCGCCCTTGCCCGGTTGCAGGGGCGCCCTCTTTCTCTCTCTCTCTCGCTCTCTTCCCCACCAGGAAAACAGCTGTTTAGCAGACAGTGGGATGCTCCGCTGTCCAGACAGGCTCACGCACATGCAGCGGTGCAATCAGCCATTATGAACACACACATGCAGCTGAGCAATCCTTCAATCCAGCCTCACGCATGTGCAGTGGTGCAATCAGCCATTATGAGCACACATACACAGCTGAGCGATCATTTTATCCATCCACATGCACTTGCAGCAGTGCGATCAGCTGTTATGTGCTCATGCACGGTGTGGCTGATCATTCAGCTTACATGACAGTTCACAGTGCGGCGATCATGTAGCTGACATGACAGCTCACAGTTGATCATTCAGCTGACATGACAGCTCACAGTGCGGCGATCATGTAGCTGACATGACAGCTCACAGTGCGGCGATCATGTAGCTGACATGACAGCTCACAGTGCGGCTCTGTGACGCAGTGACCCGCAGTGCATTTGATCGGGGTGTTATAGCCATGTCGAACATATTATTATTGATACATGATCTAACCCATAAGTGGGGATGTCAGTGTATTTGTAATATCATGCTTATGGATGTAACAGCCAGTTCAGCTGTGCGCACAGCTCTGCGGCTCTGAGACATTTTGACTCACAGTGAGACACAAGTGTTTTCGGTGAGATTGTGCAATGTTCACGTCTGGTGCACATAATGATTGCCTGAAACAGACTTTGCACATTACTATATTTGCTTTGTGCAGTGCAGTCCAGCTTATCCGGGGCACAGTCGGTACGTGCCGGCAAGATTTGGCGTGTCTGGACCATTTCGAGGTTCCCTTGAACACAGTCAGAATGCTCCAAATGCAAATAAGTCAGACTGCACTTTGACCGCCTTTTGAGCTTTTTCCACCTCAAATGCACCTTGAGAGTTGGGCATAACTGCTCTACATTTGTGCTAGCCGCGCGAATGCTTTCAGATAGCTGTTGGAGTTTTTCAAATGTGCCCCGATTTTGCCCGAATGGAGGTCGAATTTTCATTCAGTCGACATTCGGGCTCATCCGGCCTCTAGCGTGACAGGGGTATCAGTGTTAATGTTATGCTGGTTTTGTGATTTGCGCAATCAAAAAAAAAAATGTACCAGAAGTGGACAGTTTAAATGACAAAAATGCTGCTGACATGCGTGTGCATGGTGGAGTTACGTCCATCACATTACAGTCAGGCTTGCAATTCCCCACATCACTGTGCGGTGCTGAAAACTCTGAGTTTGAGATGCACACTGTGACTCAGATGGCAGCAAAGCAGGTTTGATAACCATCACTTTATTTGTGTGATATTTTCTTGGTCACTGTGTTCACAGGATTTCCTGATCATGTTCCTGCACCATCTGGCAACAATCTCACTTATCACCTTTTCCTACGTGAACAACATGGCACGAGTGGGAACGCTGGTCATGTGTCTGCACGATGCAGCCGATGTGCTGATCGAGGTAAGCGTGGAGACACAGACAAACATCTGCAGAAATGTTTGATGTGTAGAATTACATAAATAAGTTTTATCAAACATTATCCTGTATCATAATGCTGATTGATTTTTTTTTTTTGACCTAGGCTGCGAAGATGGCCAACTACGCCAAATGTCATATACTATGTAACCTCCTGTTTGCGATGTTTGCGATTCTCTTCATAAGTTCCAGACTGGGAGTTTACCCTGTCTGGTGAGTCCTGTTCACTCGGTACCGTGTCGTACTTTATTTACATCTTTGTGGTTGACAGTTGACCTGAGTGAAGCAATGTCAGCCACACACACGTCATTCACACGTACACACACACACACCGCTGTCAGTCAGTGTTTCGTGATCTCTGCAGCAGATATCTGAACTTCTTTGCACACTTCATCCTCTTTTGGCTTTTCTTCCTTTAGGTTTGTTTTTTTTTTCAGCATTTTCTCCACACCGGTGTGCATTTCAGACTCCCTGATTTTTGTTGCTAAGTAATAGTTACTATGGATACAGCAGCTTTATCTTCTGCGAGAAAGCCAAAAACAGATGAAAAGCAAATCATAATCGTTAATAATGCTGCAATATTGAAACACTGCCTGCAGCTTAAAGTGACTGTCAGAGTAACAGTTGGGGGTTCTAATTCCTTCAGACGACTGCAGCAGAGCATACAGGTTCAAGGGAGATTCTCAGTCATCCACATGTTTTGCTCACCATCCAGTAAAGCTTCATCAATTTGGGGGGGGCAGGAGCGGTGTTTGTTTATTTCAGTATTTGAAAGTATCTTTTTGTTATCACCATTCTTCAGTAACTTTGGACATTTTATTAAATATTACACAAAACTGGTTCATTTGCATTTATCTCAGAACAAAAGTTGAATTCTGTACTTCAGATTCGGTGGAATCACGAGTGCTTACATGTGACAATCACTCTGTTCTTCAGACAGTGTTTGAAATATACCCCACGTTTCATTCACCCTTGTCAGCAATTTAAAGTAGATTCCAAAAGGTCTTAGCTCACAACCTTCAGTTGTCTATTTTCATGCAGCAGTATAACAATCCCACAGTACTTTTTTAGCCAGTCTCCACCACGCCAGCAGTACTAAACTTATCATTACTGCAAAACTGTTGCCATGGCTTCTGGATTTGCAGGATGATTCAGACAGCCATTTGTGATAAATGTTAAGGGATAAATTTAAAACACATCCTCATGTTTGATGTTTTGTATAGGTGCACTATACAGCATCTGTCTCTCTTCATATTCATTTCAATTATTGGTGGTGTCCAAATAAAAGCACAGTGCTTTTATTTTTCAAAGATGAACACTTGCTTCTACCAGTAACACATTATTAAAGCCCAAATACTGTGCAGATGTGAATAATCAAGCTGCTCCTCTGGATTGATAATACAGCCTCGTCCCATTGACTTGATTATCTCCTCCCTCTCTGCTGACGTGTTAGGATTTTAAACACCACGTTGTTTGAGAGTTGGGAGATAGTAGGGCCCTACCCGTCCTGGTGGGTGTTCAACCTGCTTCTGATCCTGCTGCAGCTTCTTCACTCCTTCTGGTCCTACCTCATAGTGAAAACGGCATGCCGAGCTGTCTCCAAAAGAAAGGTGAGTCATAACCTCGCAACAAGCCTGCTAAAAATAGCACTGCTTTAACTTCATATCCTTTCTTTTATACCTATACAAGGCTGTTAGTAAATTTAGAAATATTTTACATTGCGGAAAGATGTGTGATGCTGCACAACTAGTGCTGTCAAAAAAAAAACTGTTTTGACTTTCCCCTTTCTATTTTCTGTGCTAATCTGTCAATCGTCAAGGTGGGAAAATGGAATCCTGTACATGTAAGTAGAATAAAAGGAGAGCAGCTCAGTCAAACTGGTGTACTGTACTCTATGTAATTATCATTTACATATATCATTGTCCAATGTGAAAGTCAGGCCCTTTTTTCTTGATAATGTCACATGTGTTCTTGATGTAGCTCATTCATATCTTCCATTACATATTAGCTTTTTCATGCCATTTTCACAATTTATTTATATTTGTAAAGCATGACTGACTGACACTAGTGGTTTCAAAAGGTCAAAACACATACATCACCTTAAAGGATAAGGTCACTTTTTTCAACAAATTATGTCATATTTAAGGGGAGGTGATGGTCTAGTGGTTAAGGTGTTGGGCTTGAGTCCAGAAGATCATGGGTTCAAATCCCCGCCTGACTGGAAAATCACTAAGGGCCCTTGGGCAAGGCCTTTAATCCCCTATTGCTCCCGGTGTGTAGTGAGCGCCTTGTATGGCAGCACCCTGACATCGGGGTGAATGTGAGGCATAATTTTAAAGCAATTTGAGCATCTGATGCAGATGGAAAAGCGTTATATAAATGCAGTCCATTTACCATATTTAAAGATCGTTAGCAATCAAGCCTCTGAATGCTAGACTTCTATAATTGCTTTATTTGCAAGAAATTCTTTTTTGTTTTGTTTGGAAAGGCAAATCTACCATAAGAGGAAAATCTACCACATGTTCAAAATAGCATCAAAATAATGCTACTTATCAATGTCAATGTTGAAATGTTTGGGCCACAGTGGCATATGAAGAAATATGACCAGCAAGGTATTTTCCCCCAATATACCAGGCTATATCAACCCTACATTGGCCTTAGAAGTTAGCGCAGAGTACGCTGTTTCTTCCCCACTGATGTTGCGCCTGGTAAATGGCCCTAAAATAGCCCCTGATGCCTGCTAGTGTCACTGCAGAGTGTGAAGGACAGAGGCCAACTCAACCTGAATGCGATGTCAGTCCGATGCAGGTTACTTCCCCAACAAAGGCTGGTACCCACTTACAGTGGGGTGAACTGAGACAATGCAGATTAATGCCGCGTTCACACCAAACGCCACGTGAGCAACGGCGGCAACAGGTTGCTATGTAATCCCTATGGAAGGATGCGTTGTGGCACCACAAAAGTCCAAGCCACGCAATGCAGCGCAATGAACGTGAATGAAGTGACACAAATGAAGCGATTTTGATCGATTGCCGTGTTTGCGGCGCGATATCGCGTCGCATTGCCCTCCTCCCCAAGTTGAAAAATCTGAACTTTTTCGTCTTGTCGCATCACGATGACCAATCAGGAACTGGATATGTAGTGATGTGGAGATGTCTGGAGTTTATACTTGGTGTGGACATGTCCTGTCTCTGGCAATCAGCCTGTGATCAGGACTTATGTCCCTTTTGTCCTTTATTTCACAGTTACGACAGAGTTTGAGGGGTGAGCGAGCAGCAGCACTGCAGCAGCGGCAGCAAGCCAGTTTTTTTTCCACGTGCGCACGTGAAGAAATCTTGTGAAGATTATTTTATTTATTAACTACACAGATGTATAATAAAACAAATGGTGACTGGTTTATAACACAATTATGACAGAGTTAGAGAGAAGAGCGAGCAGCAGCAGCCAGTTTTTTTTTTCATGTGCGCACGAACGAATCGTCCGTGAAGATAATTTTATTAACTAAACAGATGTATAATAAAACAAATGGTGACTGGTTTGTAACACAATTATGGCAGAGTTTGAAGGGAGAACGAGCAGCAGCATAGCAGCAGCCAGTTTTTTTTTTTTTTTTTTAAATTGTTCACATGTGCGCCCGCGAACGGGACAGGAGGTCCTCAAACTGGGTCCTGGAGAGGTGGAAGTACCACTGAAAGCGGCCATCATCCAGACGCAGCTCCTGCAGCAAATAATGAAACTCCCCAAATTGGGAACGTCTCATGAGGATGTTGTGAACCCACGGATGGCGCCGCTGGCGACGTTTGTCAGCTTTCCACAACAAATAGAGCACAGCAACTTGCTCCATGTGATCAAGGTCCACCATGTTGACTTGACTGACAACCGGAGCCGTCGAGCGGAATGGAAGCTCCTCCTATTTGATGACGCATTGGGGCGAATTTTCACAGCAAAAGCAGTGACAAACCGGGCAATGGTGGAGCATCCCTTGCCTGGCGATGGACGCATCGTCACGTGTCGTCTGGTGTGAACGTGGCATAAGTGTCTTGTCCAAGGACACGGACAGGTAGCATGACTGGGACTCAAACCCAGGTCTGCATATCAGTGGTCCAAAACTTCATTAAGAATTTAACAATATGATCATATTATCACCAGCAATATTTGTTGTAAGTAACCCTAAAATGCAAGCATGTTTTATTAAGAATACTGTTTTTTTGTTGTTGTTGTTTTTTTAAGTTTTGTAAAAATGCTGCTTGAGTTCTAATCAAAGGTCACTGCAGATGCCCCATTGATACCATTTATTTTATTTTCAGCAGTTTTTTGA
Source organism: Thalassophryne amazonica (assembly GCF_902500255.1). Classification (NCBI taxonomy): domain Eukaryota; kingdom Metazoa; phylum Chordata; class Actinopteri; order Batrachoidiformes; family Batrachoididae; genus Thalassophryne; species Thalassophryne amazonica. The sequence continues at coordinate 30,492,331 of NC_047116.1, read as the reverse complement.
AATAGGGATTTCTCTCATACAACTCAGTTGTCAAAGGTGGCTAGAGCACACAGAGGCTTGATTGTTTTAATATAAACTGTTTTAATATACACTCAACAAAAATATAAACGCAACACTTTTGGTTTTGCTCCCATTTTGTATGAGATGAACTCAAAGATCTAAAACTTTTTCCACATACACAATATCACCATTTCCCTCAAATATTGTTCACAAACCAGTCTAAATCTGTGATAGTGAGCACTTCTCCTTTGCTGAGATAATCCATCCCACCTCACAGGTGTGCCATATCAAGATGCTGATTAGACACCATGATTAGTGCACAGGTGTACCTTAGACTGTCCACAATAAAAGGCCACTCTGAAAGGTGCAGTTTTATCACACAGCACAATGCCACAGATGTCGCAAGATTTGAGGGAGCGTGCAGTTGGCATACTGACAGCAGGAATGTCAACCAGAGCTGTTGCTCGTGTATTGAATGTTCATTTCTCTACCATAAGCCGTCTCCAAAGGCGTTTCAGAGAATTTGGCAGTACATCCAACCAGCCTCACAACCGCAGACCACGTGTAACCACACCAGCCCAGGACCTCCACATCCAGCATGTTCACCTCCAAGATCGTCTGAGACCAGCCACTCGGACAGCTGCTAAAACAATTGGTTTGCATAACCAAAGAATTTCTGCACAAACTGTCAGAAGCTGTCTTAGGGAAGCTCATCTGCATGCTCGGCGTCCTCATCGGGGTCTCGACCTGACTCCAGTTCGTCGTCGTAACCGACTTGAGTGGGCAAATGCTCACATTCGCTGGCGTTTGGGACGTTGGAGAGGTGTTCTCTTCACGGATGATGCAAAGGAGATGTGTTGCACTGCATGAGGCAAATGGTGTGCACACCAGATACTGACTGGTATCCCCCCCCAATAAAACAAAACTGCACCTTTCAGAGTGGCCTTTTATTGTGGGCAGTCTAAGGCACACCTGTGCACTAATCATGGTGTCTAATCAGCATCTTGATATGGCACACCTGTGAGGTGGGATGGATTATCTCAGCAAAGGAGAAGTGCTCACCATCACAGATTTCGACTGGTTTGTGAACAATATTTGAGGGAAATGGTGATATTGTGTATGTGGAAAAAGTTTTAGATCTTTGAGTTCATCTCATACAAAATGGGAGCAAAACCAAAAGTGTTGCGTTTATATTTTTGTTGAGTATAAATGTATTTGGAATTAGAGAGATCTTCCCCTTAATATATATAGACACACACATACACACACATACACACTTTTTTACATGCACATGTGGTCATACCTGTGGGATTATTATTTTTGATCCTACATTACTGGATTTAAACAAATCAACTCCAGCAGTTTTGCTCTGATTTGGATTAATTTTGGTGGAATGCATGATGGGCTGCCAAGGACAAAGGTATTTTATTTTGTTTTGTTTTCTGTCAGTTGGCACAACACACAAAGGAAAACTTGTGCCCGCTATGTGTAAAGGCCAGATATGTCACCGTTCTTTTACTGCAGGTGTCTAAAGACGACCGCAGTGACATAGAGTCCAACTCTGATGAGGATGACAGTCCTCTGCCCACTCAGAAGCACCACAACAGTGCCACCAATGGGACCAACAAAGGTCATGGCACCAATGGCTATCTGACAGGAGCCCCATGCCCGGATGAACACTGATGGAGCCAATATCACAACAGTGGAGCCATGCTGCAGACACCATCCATTAATGTGTGCGCGCGCGCGCGTGTGTGTGTGTGTGTGTGTGAGAGAGAGAGAGAGAGGGAGATGGAGACACGAACAACATTGCCCATGTGCTACTGGAAGTTCTTGGTAGATTCATGCAAATGCATTTGTTTATTCTTATCCATTTCTTCATACAACTTCTTAAACTCTATATTTGCATCATACTGCAGTCAGTTAAATAAACACCCTACTGGTGGTACAACCCACTCTCTGTTTAGCCAGTGAAAGAATTTCACTTCATGGTGTAGGCATGCTACAAAAACACAGTAATCTTGCATACTGGGGGTGTTTTTTATGTTGGTGTCTTTATGTTATTTTTATATGTATGTCTACATATGACAATGCAATGTCTGACCTCTGTTTGGATCAGAGTTACATTTAAATCATCTGGATCAATGATTATTTTTCACACCGCACATCATGTAAAGGAGTATTGGCAGAATTCTGAAGGTCTGGGTTTGATGCTACACCCCCAAAGACACGTCAAAATGATGATCGAGTTTGTCTTCACTCACAAATGAACTGTGAAGTTTACTCACCTTTAAAATAATGCATCCTCCACTGTATATGAGATGTCAATAACAGTATTATGTGTGTGCAACAGGTATAGCTAGATGCTGTATTCCGTATCGAAGCATTTTATTAAGTATTCTGGTACATCTCTGGTAAGAGTTTCATTAAAAGGTAATCTGTCCTATTACGAGGCAGACATGATCGCAAATATGCTTTGGTCTTAATCATTAAAGAAAAATGTATTTAGAAAAAGTTTGATGTCCATTCAAATTTGATGAATTTTGAAAATCTATTTGCAAGTTGGTGCCATTAACCCTCAAGTGACCAAGCTATTTTAGTGACTAATATGACAGAGTGGGGTTATTTATGACCCCATTGACTTTATATTGGAATACTTCTATATAAATGATTGTTTTAGGATTCTTCATATTTATTTCACTCTCTAATATATTTGTCCATCATCTAATATATTTAATCCATCATCCTTTTCATCCTTACACTGGGCATCAAGAATCAGTCTTAATGCCTGTGCAGCTGTAAATCTGGCTATTCTAGGTCTGTTGGCCGTGCTTCCCTGAAACCAGTGAAATATGATTAGAGTTAGCAAATTACAATACCTTCTGAAGCTATAATGTCAACAACCTCAAAGATCTTCCTTGGGTCATAAGTGACCCCGCAGAAGTTAGGATTATACTTGCCACAGAGATCAGCCGTTCCTTGCAAAATTCTATTAACAAATGCAGGACAAAAAGATTGACAAATTCATGGTAGTAAACTTTTTCCCCCAATTAAAATGAGAAAAATGGTGGACAAAAATATATGCTTGGGGTAATGAATGACCCCACTCGGTCGCTTGAGGGTTAACAAGAAGATAAAATTTCTCTAGTGTTTTCAAAAAGACAATTCATCTTAAAATTTCAACTCTAAGGGGACAGAACTTTATTTGTGACAGAGACAAAAACTTGCGATGCCCTCTGTCTCTACTGTAAGTTTGTATGTACTTTACAAGATATATTAATGCCCAATGTGATTTTGATCATACTTGGCAAATACATTGGGCCTATGGATGTGAAAAAGGGGTTTGATTTTAGGTAGGGTTAGTCAACAGCAATGGTCAGCTGTCAAGGTCAGATTTCCAGGCCCATGATAATACTGTACACATAAAGCACGCGCGTGCATGCACACACACACACACACAGAGAAAATGGCTAATTTTACAGAAATTATTTCAAACATTTGACTGTTATTTGTCAATGTGAAGAAGAAGGAGGGAAGAAGAAGAATGGCCCTTATAGTCACTCTACATACAACAAAATCTGTGCTCTGCATTTAACCCATTCTAATTACAGTTAGACATAATCCAACCACTAGGAGCACTGCGCCCAGGGACCAACTCCAGATGTAGAGACACTTTTTTGGTCAGGGGCAGAGAAAGGAGCAGACCCTAAATAAGCATGTTTGTTACAGTGAGAGGAAACTGAACTTCATGAAAGAAATCCACACAGACATGGGGAGAACATGCAAACACCACACAAAAAGGAACTGGGCAGGGGTGGACTTGAACCCCAGACCTTGCTGTGAGGCAATAGTGCTAACCACTGATCCACTGTGCTGTGGAATAATACAGGAGAAAATATATAACAGAAAAGGAAAGCAAAACCAGAATTAAATAAAGGATAGAACGTGACAGGAGAGTAGGGTGGGGGGGCCCAACTTTTCATCTGTACTGCAAATTAGTGATAGCAAACTCCCAAGAAAATCATGCCTCTGAAAAGCAAGTTTCCTCATCCAAATATTTCTAAGACTCTTGGACCACAATATGCTCAGACCTTTAGATTTAGAAACACAGGTGGAGAGGCGGTCACTATTAGAGTGCCTTGAGAGAGTGGAGACATGAGTCGTAAAAAATTGGTCACATGAATCATGGTGCCATCTTGGGTTCAAAATAGCGTTCACTGTTAATCTGTCTGCATGGAAAATCCAGCTATTTAATTTTTTTTATTCACTGAAAATGCTGGGTTGCTGTGCATTTGGAGGCACAAACAGACACAGCAAGGGCTTCAAGATGTACAGATTCCCTTCAGATCCAAACAGAAAAATTTGGGAAAATACAGGCAGCTGTGTGGGATGGAAACCAACATCATCGTCAAAGCTTTGAGAGGTAAATTTATTGTTCAGTCCCATGTACAGTAAAACTCACCTAAACAGTCATCGTATAAACCGTTTATTCGCAGTCACCAGGCAAAAAAAATCCCCAAGTTTTTGTATTGTTTTCCATGTAATAAACATCGTATATAATGGATTTTGTACAGTGGATTTTTCGCTCACATCGGATAAAATGTCCCGTCCGATCGCAGTGTATTTCCATAAAACCCCTCGCATGTGGGACCGGTGTCATTTCTGTGATTAAAAGCCCGACCTTTTATTTTTTCACGCCATGCTCAGAATCAGACCCGCAGCTTTTACATTTTGAAAAGGGATTATATACATTTGGCAGAAAACAATTTTCAGAGGAAATTTTGACATGGTCATTAAATGAGGCACACGTCCCGAATCAGGATTCCTCATAGATGTTCAGTGCCTCCTGACTGTAACTAATCCATTACATACATATGGCTCACATCGGATAAATGTCCCGTCTGATCGCAATGTATTTCCATTAAAAACCCGGAGCAGTCTGGACCTGCAGAGGTACAAATTAATGTTCAGCTCTGACACTCACTGATTTGAGTAAAGTGGGACTGGAGTCATTTCTGTGATTAAAAGTCTGACCATTTAGTTTTTTCAAAATGTGTTCAGACTGGGACCTGAAGCCTGACATGCACCTGTTAAATCAGACACAAAAGGCTGTGATTTGACACTTTTCTGCTTTCAATCCTTTATCTCCTGTCATAACAGTTTCTTATAGTGCGCACGCTGATAAATGGATTAAAAAAGTCTGCACATTTACCCCTCACTCACACTGCCTCCAGTGTAACACTTGCAGGGTACGGATGCGGGACCCGCAGAGAATCCAAGTCATTAAAAAGATACAAACCTCTCTCAGTGGCCACGAAGCTCTGCGGCTGCGGTTACTGAGACCCTGCAGCGCTGCAGATTTTTCTGCAAGAAGTCTATACTTGCGGGCTGCTGGAGCGCTCCGCATCAAAACAGTGAGCGTAGTCTCTGGACCTGTTGCCGGAGTTGGCCACAGCTCTGCTCAGCAGACGGGGGCGATGTGAGTGGCCCGCTGCGGCGTTTACCGAGCCCGCAAACTTGGTAAACCCGTCTGAGGCAGTGAGAGCAAAGTGTTATAGCTCGAAGTCGGTAAAAGAGGAAAATGTACAGCTTAACTTTGATTTGGAGGTGAAGATTGTAGAAAGAAAAGCTTGTTGAGGGTCAAATTAGTCCATAATAAAACATACAGTGAGGAAAATAAGTATTTGAACACCCTGCGATTTTGCAAGTTCTCCCACTTAGAAATCATGGAGGGGTCTGAAATTTTCATCTTAGGTGTATGTCCACTGTGAGAGACATAATCTAAAAAAAAAAAAAAAAATCCGGAATTCACAATGTATGATTTTTTAATAATTTGTGTCTTACTGCTGAAATAAGTATTTGAACACCTGCCAATCAGCAAGAATTCTGGCTCACACAGACCTGTTAATTTTTCTTTAAGAAGCCCTCTTATTCTGCACTCTTTACCTGTATTAATAGCACCTGTTTGAACTTGTTACCTGTATAAAAGACTTAATAGCCAAGACCAAAGAGCTGTCTAAGGACACCAGGGACAAAACTGTAGACCTGCACAAGGCTGGGATGGACTACAGGACAACAGGCAAGCAGCTTGGTAGCTCCGTAAGAAGCATTTCAAGATCCTGGAGTGACCTGGCCAGTCTCCAGACCTGAACTCAATAGAAAATCTTTGGAGGGAGCTGAAACTCCAAACCTGAAAGATCTAGAAAAGATCTGTATGGAGGAGTGGACCAAAATCCCTGCTGCAGTTTGTGCAAACCTGGTGAAAAACTACAGGAAACGTTTGACCTCTATAATTGCAAACAAAGGCTACTGTACCAAATATTAACGCTGATTTTCACAGGTGTTCAAATACTTATTTGCAGCAGTAACATATAAATAAATTATAAAAAAAAAAATCATACATTGTGATTTCCGGATTTTTTTTTTTTTTTTTTTTTATAGATTATGTCTCTCACAGTGGACATGCACCTAAGATGAAAATTTCAGACCCCTCCATGATTTCTAAGTGGGAGAACTTGCAAAATCGCAGGGTGTTCAAATACTTATTTTCCTCACTGTACGAGGTCTGTCCATAAAGTATCGTACCTTTTTATTTTTTTTTAAACTATATGGATTTGATTCATATGTTTTCACGTCAGACAAGCTTGAACCCTTGTGCATATGCATGAGTTTTTCCACGCCTGTCGGTGACGTCATTCGCCTGTGAGCACGCCTTGTGGAAGGAGTGGTCCCGCCCCGTCGTCGGATTTTCATTGTCTGGAAATGGCGGAATGATTTGAGGTTTTTTTCCATCAGAATTTTTTCAGAAGCTGTTAGAGACAGGCAGCTGGAAACTATTTGAAAAATGTATCTGGCTTTCGGTGAAAATTTTACAGGCTTCACAGAGAATAAGGTCTGGTAGTACAGCTTTAAGGAACCCTTTAAGGACGCTCGGCGCGCCGCGCTCCGAGCTGCAACGACACGGCACAAGCCACCGGACCATTTCTGAGCTGATGGCTCTGTGGATACGAGACCGTCGTGTGCTCTTTCTCTGGTTATCACAAGAGCTGGACATCAGCCATTTTCCGGCAGATTTCACTTTTAACAAGAGATTTTGTCATGGAAAGCTGCGCAGAGACTTCGCGCATCACGACCGATTCGCTTTGGAAGCGAGACAAAGGAACACCTCCGTTTCGGCGTGTCAGAGGACAAGTTTGGACATGTCTATCTTGGCTTTCAATGCTTACCAGTCCAGTAAGTATCAGTGAAATTGTGGAGAGCTGGACATGTCCAAACTTGTCCTCTGACACGCCGAAACAGAAGTGTTCCTTTGTCTCGCTTCCAAAGCGAATCGGTCGTGACGCGCGAAGCCTCCGCGTGGCTTTCCATGACAAAATGTCTTGTTAAAAGTGAAATCTGCCGGAAAATGGCTGATGTCCAGCTCTTGTGATAACCAGAGAAAGAGCACACGACGGTCTCGTATCCACAGAGCCATCAGCTCAGAAATGGTTCGGTGGCTTGTGCCGTGTTGTCGCAGCTCGGAGCGCGGCGCGCCGAGCGTCCTTAAAGGGGTCCTTAAAGCTGTACTACCAGACCTTATTCTCTGTGAAGCCCGTAAAATTTTCACCGAAAGCCAGATACATTTTTCGAATAGTTTCCAGCTGCCAGTCTCTAACAGCTTCTGAAAAAATTCTGATGGAAAAAAACCCCAAATCATTCCGCCATTTCCAGACAATGAAAATCCGACGACGGGGCGGGACCACTCCTTCCACAAGGCGTGCTCACAGGCGAATGACGTCACCGACAGGCGTGGAAAAACTCACGCATGCGCACGAGGGTTCAAGCTTGTCTGACGGGAAAACATATTAATCAAATCCATATAGTTTAAAAAAATAATAAAAAGATACGATACTTTATGGACAGACCTCGTAATTCAGAGACAGCTATAAAACTGTCATGCACGTCATTGTATGACATGGCATTACAGAGCTGCAACTGCATAAATCAGGTTTTAAATGAATTAAATCATCATAAATTGTAAATTCATGTAAATTTGATAGCTTAACTATTTTTACATTTATTTTGATAGCACCTGTACCTGGATGTGTTGCTGTATGTGGTTAAATGATTTTTAAAAATGTTGAAAACTATTAAAGGTTCATTCAGTAGTTCAACGCAGTTGGAACCAAAATGGCGCCATGTTCTGAGTTGATGCCACTCTCTAATCACTCAGAGAAACTCTGAGTGCACTCACTGAGTCTTAAAGTATTTAAAGCAGCATGATGGAATTGCTGATACCATCTATTGTTAAAGTTTCCGATTTTAAGTCATCTTGTAATTGTGTTCTCGCAAATTATGTGGATTGAATCACTCTGGAAAATTCATGTTTTTTATGTAAGCTGCACATTTATGAGTGTTCACGAATGCCCTTCTATGTGTGAAGGAGCCAGTGAGGTTTGTGTAGCTAACAACATGGATGCACACGTTATTCCAATATCCCACTTTATTGTATTGTTCAAAATAAAATATTAGAATAATGGTGATTGGTTCACGAACCATGTGTGCTTTGTCATTCAATAACTTCGTCTTGGCAGACATCGCTGAGCTTCCATTAAAGCCAGAGTGATAGCAAAACTGGCTAGTTGGCTAACCCTGACATTTATGATCCCAAAAAGTTTATAAGAGGCATAACAGTGCAACAGCATAAATTCTGATACCTCGTCTACAGTTATGATGCTGGCCAGCACTGTAGTCTGCAGCGTGTCAGTCTCCATTTAAGCTTTAATGTGAGTCAAGGTGCCCAGTCATCGGCTTGGTTGTAATTTGAAACCTCAACAGTAGATGGCGTGGAAAACTCCCATCTTGGGGTTTAACCAAACAGCTGACTGATAACTCTCTTCCTGTCACTTTCCTTTTTTTAACTGCCTTGTTTAGAAACACTAAGCATTCAACAGCTTCTAAAAATGTTCCAACCTAATTTCAACAGTTGTGGGACTTCAGTGACAGGGTGACACTGTCATTTGAATTAGGGATGTTGCGTTTCTGTACAATTCCTAAATGACCGTTCTTCCCATTGTAAACTGCTACATTACACTGGATAATCTTACTTACTTATTAACAGCAAATAGTAGAACATCCACCCGTGTAGTATACAAATAATGAATGTTTATGAGTGCAATGGTAAGAATTCAAATTTCAAGGATCTATTTGGGTGTTATATAATATACAGATAATGAATGCTTATTCAAAAGAATATTTCATGAGGTGAACTATGAAATGTTCCATTCAATGAGGCACAGCCAAGTTGAATGGAACATTTCATCTTTCACTGAATGAAATATTCTTTATATTGCACGAATGAAAAAACCTTCATTATTTGTTTTATATAACACCTAAAATAGATCCTTGTCATTTGATATTTTAACACAGTTAAAGCTTAACTCACTGTTACTGTTTATTACTGCATTAAAGAACACCATTAATACTACTACTACTACTAATAATAATAATAATAATACTAATAATAATAAACAGTTAACTCCTAATTCACTGTTTGTAAATGCATTATTAATGCTTATGACATTAAACTAAAATGAACACAATAAATAACTACTAAACACATTAGTTAAATTTGAATGAACCGTTAGTAAAGTCTTAATACTCCATAACTACCATCAGCTAATGTACCACTATTGTAAAGTGTTAGAGTATGAATACAGCTGTTTTGTATTGTGGCGCCCAGTGGATCATCCCGTTTGTGTGTGTAGTTTGCCGCTCTCACACAGTGGAATTTTCCTTTGTATTGTACACCGACAACAGCTCAGGTGATTTCCACCTGAGTGACTTTGGGAGGAGGTGGTCAAAGTTCCAAGTCTAAAGTCAACAAACTGCCAGAGACGTTAAAATGAAGAACCCGATCAGCACCTGCTCCGTGAGTATTTCTTTTTAAAATGTGTGGAATTTAAATTACAAGATACAAAAAAGTATAAAAATATTTGGTATATCTTTTAAAGGTTCTGTCAAAATGTAATAACTATTAGTTTTGTATTTGTTTGAATTCAGTTGTTACAGGAAGTTATTGTCTTATGCAATTATTCTGTTTTTCAGTATAACCAACTGTACCAAAATGTTAAATGTTTTTCAAAAACTGGAGAGAACTTCTGCAAAGAACTCTTGACAGTTTTCCAACAAAGGTAGGCTTCATATTTTTAGTAAATTACAGAAAGACTTTTAAGATACACTAACACTGTGCAACATAGTGAGCCTTAGTAAGTAAAGTATAATTCCTTCGGCTGCTCCCTTGTTTTCGCTCGGATCTGAGGTGGATCTGCATGTTAAATTGGCAGACGTTTTACCCCGGATGCCCTTCCTGACTCAAACCTACATTACATGGAGGAATGTGGCAGGGGGAGGATTTGAACCATGAACCTACCGCATTGAAACCAAGCACACTAACCACTAACTTAAAAACAATACTGGTAATCCTGTCTATGCCACATTTACTCACAAGCTGATATGCTTTGAGAAGTGATTTTTTTTTTTTTTTGAATGGCCGCATGAGTTATTGTTTGACTGTCTGCTGTAGGGCCGAGCTGGAGTTCACATACTCCAAAGGATTGCAAAAGCTGGCTGGAAAAATCATCAAAGTGTCGAAGGGAATGTCAAACTAGTAAGGGACACACTGCATTGGATTTTATGGCTTTTTGTCTTCTGTGGGAATGCATGCATTGGGACTTGGATAAATAATGGTAGAATGGGAAGTAACAGGCAGTATGCAGGTTAGATGTGATGAAAACAGACGAGCTCATCCACCAACAGCTCTAACCTTTTCATGCTGGCTCCCTGCACAGTTCCACCTACAGAACATGGTGTCATGTGTCAGACGAAATGTATTCCAGAGCAGATGCCCACAGGTAAGTTTTGACCTCAGTTCACTTCATAACAGTGCAGCATTGGGAGAGTTTTATATTGGACAGAGTTAAGTTAAAAACTCTGACTATGTTATTTTAGAACACTGGGAAATGCTTTACAGCAAGAAGCCATTCAGGAGTTACGCCAAGTTTTAGATGAGCACAATAAGAGGAAGAGACCAGTATGTAATGTTTAATTTTTAAATCAGTTCCTCTTCCCTTTATAGGCTTATTGTTGCTCTACAATAATAATCTGTCTTTTAACAGCTCGACGGCACTGTCGAAAGAAGTGGGAAACTTGTTATTGCCAACTGGAATGACCAACTCAAGGTAACGCTTCTCAGAATCACTTTTTAGAAAATCGTATAGCCGAACATCAGCTTTGTGTCATGACAAACACTGCCGTAAAAGTCCATATATAAAGGGCGGTCTATACGTATTTGGACAGTGACCTTTTGTGTGTGTGTAATTTTGCCTCAGTAGACAAACACATACATGCAAATAATGAAGATGCACTTGTAGTGTATATTTTCAACTTTAACTCGAGGGTTTAACTGCAGTGTTGCATTAAACATTTAGTAATTACTATTAATTTTCATGCACAGTTCCTCCATTTTCAGAAACCACAAGAAACTGGACAAACAAAATATAATAATTATTGTGAATACAACGCTTCACTTTTACAACTAGTTAGACAAGTCAGGGGATGGATGCATAAACATTTCCAAGCCACAAAAAATGTATTGAATCTAATTTACCTCATTCACTAATAAACACAAATAGTGTGGTACTGTTAAATACTGATAATGCATGTGAAATAGGCAGTTCTAAAGAAAAAAAATGACTGACCATGCCAGAAGACAAGTGAGGGAAGCCACTAAGATACCCAGACAACTCTGAAGGAGGTATAGACTTCTGTAGTACAGCCTGTTGTGTCCCCAGTTATATGGCTTTATATGGGAGTGGAGTAGAGAAGAATTATCTTCAAAACAAGATGCGATATTTCAGTTACACATTGCCAGAAGGCACATGGGTGATCTGAGCCTAGTTTTGATCCATTTTCTTGTGCAAAAATCCTTTGTTGTTCCACTTCACTGTGAAGTCTCACAGTGCACAGTAAATTTTTCATAGAGGCAAAATTACAAAAATATGGTCAACAGACCCTGAAGTCCTTTGGACAAAAAGTAATTTTGACCAAATATGGGAAAAGTGCATAAATGATGCAGTGGGCTTGAGACCAGATGATCCTTGGTTCAAACCCCCATCAAACCAGAAAATCACTAAGGGCCCCTGGGCAAGGTCCTTAATCCGCAAGTTGCTTCCAGTGTGCAGTGAGCGCCTTGCATGGCAGCACCCTGACATCAGGGTGTGTGTGATTGTGAGGCATCATTGTATAGTGCGTTGTGCTTCTGAATGAGATGGAAAAGTGCTGTATAAATGCAGTCATTTATCATTTTGATGCAAGATCAAAGAAAAAATTTTGTGTAGGTAGACACTGATTCAAGAAATCTATATGCAGATCTATAGAAAAAGATATTTTTCATCAATAAATTGAAAAGTGTGCAAAATGTCATTTTTGGCCCTTTAGGATGGCCCATAGAATGATTCAAGGACAATGACATTTTCTTGTCTGTAGGCAGCCTCACAAGTAATGTTGCATGTATTGAACAGTTTTTTTCTGTTATAAATCAGTGTGAAAAATAGTTTTTTTTTTCTTTTTGCCTTTCTTGAGGGCCCACAAGGATCCCATTTGAAAATCCAATTTATCATGACCAGACACAAATAGTATGGTACTATTAAATATTGATAAATACTGACAATCCTTGGAGGGCTCTCCAAGGATTGTCAGAAAAATTAAAATGGTTTATCAGAAAATTACAGCACATGTACCACATCTAAATCTTGATGGCACACAGTAAATTTTGTTGAGTAAAATATACTTTGCCGAGATAACATTTGGTCCCAGTCTAAATAGACTAAAATGCACTCTATTATAGAGTGAAAGCAGCTCTACCGGTGTTGCAGACCGAACGGTCTGCCCCTAAAAACTGGCCTGCCCTGTCTCCACTGCGCATGAGTCATTTACAACCACAGCAGCACCTCTGAGACAGAGTCTCTTCACCCAAAGCAATCAAATGGATTAATAGGATTATTAACCATCAGTTGACAAGGTAAAACCTCTTAAATCATTCTAAAGTCAGTTTTAAGCAGAAATGAGGCTGTTTTAAGCAGAAACGAGGCCATAATTAGTGATGTTTTGACGGACGCGCAGTGAACACAACAGCTAGCAGCCAGTGTAGGCTTTTATTCTGAAATAATGCTGAATTTATGTGGAAATGTCGCTGAGATAGATGACGACTGGAGTGCAGTTTTAAGCAGAAACGAGGTGATAATCCGTGAACTGCAGCTAATGACGCATGCGCATTGAAGGCAGGGCGGACCAATTTTTTAGGGGGACCGTTTGGTCGGCGACACCGTCTGGTCAATTCAAGTGGTTCTTCTCCAACAAGAGTTGATTTTACACTGTGCTGAGTTGATTTTGCCCTGTGGTAGAGTATATTTAACCAAATGTTATCCCAGCAGAGTAAATTTTACTCAAAATTTACTGTGCATTAGGCATTGAGGGACTAAAATTTGTGTCACTGTCTAAATACGTATGGATCTGACTGTTTAATGGATTACAAATGCTTGCACCTGTTATGATCTGCTACAAGCCTGTCAACGCTCTGTGATGCCAAGTTATCACAGTGGTATATTATAACATCTTATCAGTATTCCATTACAGTCACGGTGGCATGAGTCAGAACCACACTATTCTTTACGGTTACTGAAATAAAATCATCATATTCATAAGGCTTTATGACCATTCATATAAAATGATTATGACTGTAAGAGAAGTGGATAGAAGTTGCAAACTTTCAAATTTCCACTAACAGCAAACACATCAACTTGTTGCAAGGTGCAGTCAGAGAAAAGCTTTTAAACCAGAGTCTAAAGGTCTTCGTGATATCATAAAGCTGCCCGAGATGAAACTCAGATTTTTGATGTTTGTGACTCCGTCTTAAAATACCTGCAAAGAGATGAGGGGTAAATCCATTTCATGTTACAGAAACGCTCTCTGCACCCTATCACTAGCTTTATCTAAAATCCACAAACTTCTTCTGGTCGGTCTTCTCTCCAATTCTCCATCAGCACACTGAGAAAACACATCTGTTCTGCTCTTTCTCAGCATGCAGATGGATAAATGTTGACTATAATACATGTGTTAACTTGCTTTTTTTTGTCTCAATAAGATGAAGAAGAAGCTGACCGGAATAACTAAAGAGCATGAGGCTCTGTTCAACTTTGTTGAGCAAAACAAACCAATTTGCACAGAGAAAGAAAAACAAAAGGTACATTATTACTGCACTCTTCATCACTGCGTGTCCTCTGTATCAGTCATGATCTGTGTGAGAAAGCAGTTGTTATTTTTCGGACTGCAGATGCTTAACAGGCTGACAAAATCAGCAGAAATGCAGGCACGAGTGGATGAGGAGTACTTTGACATCAACATGGAAGGTCACCAGATGAGACTCAAGTGGGAAAACACACTGAAAAGCTGCTTCCAGGTGAAATGCTCAAACTGCTGGCATTCAGCTGTTCTTGTTTTTCTGTGTTTCTGTCACTGTCTTGCTCACAGATTTTAGGTAAGTATTACTTACACACTGTGCATTTTAGCAGACACAAGCCATGAAAAAGGTGCTTTCAGTTTTGCTGCTTCAGAGTTGTTGCATATTTGATACACCTAATTAATTGTCTTAGATCTTCATACAAAATGTAACATAAAAATTAAGACAAGCTGAGTAAACATAAAATGCAATTTTGTAATGTCTTTTGAAACTTAAAAGGAGAATCATTTAAGATTTAGGGCTTTTTTTTTTGTATTCTGGACACAAAACAGAGAGATGGGAGAAATAAGTAATAGTCTCATTTTGGTTTCACAGACTTCATACTTGTCTAACAGAAATAAATTAAATATTTTTGAGATCTCCTTTGTAACCCCCCCCCCCCCCCCCAATCTATCTGAAAATTGTCATTGTTTATTAAATCTAAAATATTAAAACTTCATGATATGATTGCGTTTAAAACTGCAATTAATGTATAAAGTTAAAAATAAGCAACTGCCCCTCAGAATTCAAGAATTTTTTTAAAGCGAGTGGGAAAATATCATTTAAGGTGCTTGTATCATTTTAAAATTGCTGGTGCTAGGACAACCAGGAAAGGCTTTTGTGTTTCTACTTGTGGCCCTAAAATATGGAATAATCTGTTGAAGGAACTCAAGCAATGTCCAAATGTCAATCAGTTTAAACGCCAATATAAGGAACTGATGTTTTCTGAATATGTGAAAATTGTCTAAATTCTCTGAAAATTCAATTTATGGTTGAAGGACTATATAGCTGTTGGTTAAAGTATGGACAATTAAGTTATTAATTTTGTATTTTTTTATTATGCAATGTGTGCTGTTGGTGTGGATATGATGAGGAATTTGAGTTTATTGATTATTTTAAGATGTCTGTGTTTGCTGTTCTGCTCACTTTGCTTTATTTTGTTTTGGTTTTGCTGTGATAACTAAAAGTTGCTGAAGTAAAAGGGGTAGGTGTATATAAGCTTTGCTTCTACCTACACCGTTTCGGTTGCATGGGTTGACTGGCTGAGAAATCACTTTTGTTTAGTTTTATTTGGTTTTGTTTTATTTTATTGCAAAGGGCCGAATAAACTTGAACTTGAAAATAGAAATGAATTTTGTCAGTAATACTAGGGGAGCTATGACCACTACCTTTGCACCCCCCCCCCGAGGACTAAACCAAACCAACTTTTTTAGCTCACTTAGATGACCCCAAAACACAATCAGGATGTTCCCAAAATAAAAACTGGCCTCAAGCCAGTTATCCAAGATGGCATCCAAGATGGCCATCAAAATAGGGTTTTTCACTAAAAAAAAAAAAAACCTTTAAACAACATATAAACAACTTAAATATCACAGAGATTCAATGGGAAGACCATTGCAGGTCACAGCAAACTCATTTGTTCCTAAATTCATTCATGGGTTTAAGATTCAAAATGGCCATCAATAGACCCTTATCATTCAATCTCTGTGATATTTAAGTTGTTTACATGTTGTTTAAAGGTGTTTTAGTGAACCCCTATTTTGATGGCCATCTTGGATAACTGGCTTGAGGCCAGTTTTCATTTTGGGGAAAATCCTGATTGTGTTTTGGGGCCTTCTAAGGAACCTAAAAAAGTTGGTTTGGTTTAGTCCTGGGGGGGGGGGGGGGCAAATGTAATGGTCGTAGCTCCCCTAGTATAGTGGCCAGCCTACAAAAACTCACTAAAAAGTACATCAGCAAATAATAATAATAAAAAATAAATAAATAAATCACAAAACAATCCAGCTGTTCATCTTGAAGAACACCAGACCTTATGAATCCACCATTACAAAGGACTGGGCAAAAATGTCCTCTGAAATGGGAGGTCAGTGCAAATTAGAGCAAACATAAAGGTGTGCTTCATATGATGAGCCTTAGCATCTTGGGATAATTTCCTGTGGACTGATGAGTCATTTAGACCCCATTACATGTGGTGTGACATTCAACAATGGCATTGTGTGTCAAACAGCACCAGTGTGGCCTAGAGATGCTTTGCTGATTCAGAACAACTCCGCATAATGACACAACCAAGAATTCTGCTTCTAGCAGAATATTCTGTAATATCGAGTCATCTAGCTGTGATCTGAAGCTCAAGAGCACAGCCAAACAAAAAGAGTTGTGGATTCATCAAATTTTTTCAAAGCCTGATGCAGGATTGACATAAACCACTATCGTAAAAATAATTAGACCTTGGATGTGAATATGAGTCTCACCTGTTAAAAAATGCCTCTTGAGGAAAAACCCATATATGTTGCAATGGAGTAAAAGTCTCACCTGTTCAAAAAGTCACCTTTTTCTGTATTATCAGATCTTTAATTTCGGATTTTTGTACAGTGTTGTATTGTTTTTTATTGGCATTTGTCCTTTTATTATTAGAGTTTATTTTGTTTAGTGCTTTAATTCCTGGGAAAGTCCAATATAAATAGTCATTTTTATTATTATTAATAACAAATGTGTGATTTATATATATATATATATATATATATATATATATATATATATATATATATATATATATATATATATATGAGGTGCAATGGATTATGAGTTGCAAGACCTCCCAACTAGTAAAATAATAATAATAAATTCAACTTATACTCTGGAAAATACAGTAATTCCCCCAGAATGATTTCTCATAAACTAAGCAATCATCAAATAAGTGCAGCACTCAGAGGCTTGATTTCTAACAAAGTTTTAATACTGTTGGGGTTGTAACAAGCAAACTTGTCCTTTAACAGACTAAATGTGCTGGTTCTGGATTTGTATTTTCTTCTGAATGTTTCAGATCATACAGGAACTGGAGAAACAGAGAATTGAAATCCTATGTAACATTTTGAATAGATACAACCTCCATATGTCCAGTTTTGGACAGACTGTCGTACATGTAAGACATTCTAACCTCAGCTCACGTACATGCATCTACATTACAGTCCATGGTGATTATTTTGCTGAATTAATATCTTACTGTCACTTTCAGGGCCAAAAGCAGCTAGAGCAATCTGTTCAAAGAGTGGACATGGACAAAGACTTACAAATGTTGGTTGAGGAAAACAGTATTACAACCGAAGATAACAAAGCAGAGTTTTTGATGGCTGATTATTTTGTAAGTCTATCATTTTGCTCTTTGAAGTTGTTTTTGCATTTTCGAAGGAAGAGTCCTCAATGAGTCACTTATCACTTCCAACCTGTAATCATTGCCCAACATCCTCTAAACAGAGTGTCATTGTATGTATACTTAAACTGTGCTTTACTTTCAGTACACATATTAGAACTTTTAAATTGTTTTTGTGCCATCTCTGTTCAATTCTATAAAAATGGGATTTTGAAGGGTTTAACTAATTAAATCAATGCTCTACAGCATATGTGAATGAGCACAGTAAAGTACTATAGCCACAAATGCACATTTACAAATAATTTCATCCAGAGTTTGGACTAAAATTCTAAAATATAGCAGAAGCTTTCGCACCATATAATACAATGGAAGATGATCAATGCTACTGGTGTAATGTTCAGTTTACCATCTTCCTGCTATTTGTTCTACATCAGGAGGAAGACAGCAAGTCACTGATGGAAAGAGACAGAAGAAGACAAGCTATTAAGCACAAACTCCAACGTCTGGAAGACAGCATTGCAAAAACACAAAAAGACTGTGAAGGCAAGTGGCTCAATTACATTATGTGCTCAAAAATCTATCAATTATAATTTCCAAAGTTTTCTCAGTAAATATATTTCCAAAGGTGCTATTAACATCAAAATTTCACCAGATGTCAGTAACAACCCATGTAATCCACACACACAAAGAAACCAAAACAGACATAAGTACAAAAATTACATCTTGTGTAATAATGTGAAATGACAGGGAAGGTGAAAGGGAGGTGCAAAAAGGCATGGAAAGCCAACACAGCAGCTGAAATCTAGTCATTAGAAAGCAATCCTGCCCCTTGTCAGTGAAAATATCAGCTGGTTCAGTCCCAACTGATCGCCTATAAAAAGGTATCTTATTACTAAGGCGTCACACAAGAAATATCTCATGATGTGTAAAAGCAAAGAGCTCTCTCAAGATCTTTGCATCCTTATGGTTGCAAAACATACTGATAGGATTGGTTACAGAAGGATTTCTAAACTTCTGAATGTCCCAGGTAGCATTGTTGGGGCCATAATCTGAAAGTGGAAAGAACATCATTTCACCATAAACCAGCCACAACAAGGTACTTCTCTCAAGATTTCTGACAGAGGAGTGAAAAGAATTATTAGAAGAGGTGACCAAGAGGCAAAGACCACTTCTAGAGAGTAACTGAACAATTGTTTCAAAAAAATAGATACAGTAGTGTTCAGAATAATAGTAGTACTATGCGACTAAAAAGATTAATCCAGGTTTTGAGTATATTTCTTATTGTTACATGGGAAACAAGGTACCAGTAGATTCAGTAGATTCTCACAAATCCAACAAGACCAAGCATTCATGTTATGCACACTCTTAAAGCTATGAAATTGGGCTATTATTTAAAAAAGTAGAAAAGGGGGTGTTCACAATAATAGTAGTGTGGCATTCAGTCAGTGAGTTCGTCAATTTTGTGGAACAAACAGGTGTGAATCAGGGGTCCCCTATGTAGGGATGATGCCAGCACCTGTTGAACATTCTTTTCTCTTTGAAAGCCTGAGGAAAATGGGGCTTCCAAGACATTGTTCAGAAGAACAACGTAGTTTGATTAAAAAGTTGACTGGAGGGGAAAACTTATATGCAGGTGCATAAAATTATAGGCTGTTCATCTACAATGATCTCCAATGCTTTAAAATGGACAAAAAAAAAAACAGACGAGTGGAAGAAAACAGAAAACAACCACCAAAATAGATAGAGGAATAACCAGAATGGCAAAGGCTCATCCATTGATCAGCTCCAGAATGATCAAAGACAGTCTGGAGTTACCTGTAAGTGCTGTGACAGTTAGAAGACGCCTGTGTGAAGCTAATTTATTTGCAAGAATCCCCCGCAAAGTCCCTCTGTTAAATAAAAGACGTGCAGAAGAGGTTACAATTTGCCAAAGAACACATCAACTGGCCTAAAGAGAAATGGAGGAATATTTTGTGGACTGATGAGAGTAAAATTGTTCTTTTTGAGTCCAAGAGCTGCAGACAGTTTGTGAGATGACCCCCAAACTCTGAATTCAAGCCACAGTTCACAGTGAAGACAATGAAGCATGGTGGTGCAAGCATCATGATATGGGCATGTTTCTCCTACTATGGTGTTGGGCCTATATATCGCATACCAGGTATCATGGATCAGTTTGGATATGTCAAAATACTTGAAGAGGTCATGTTGCCTTATGCTGAAGAGGACATGCCCTTGAAATGGGTGTTTCAACAAGACAGTGACCCCAAGCACACTAGTAACCGAGCAAAATCATGGTTCCAAACCAACAAAATTAATGCCTCACAGATGTGAAGAAATCATGAAAAACTGTGGTTATACAACTAAATACTAGTTTAGTGATTCACAGGATTGCTAAAAAAGCAGTTTGAACATAATAAATAGCTTTGAGTTTGTAACGTCAACAGCGGATGCTACTATTATTGTGAACACCCCTTTTTCTTACTAATAGCCCAATTTCATAGCCTTCAGAGTGTGCATATCATAAATGCTTGGTCCTGTTGGATTTGTGAGAATCTACTGGTACCTTGTTTCCCATGTAACAATAAGAAATATACTCAAAACCTGGATTAATCTTTTTAGTCACATAGCACTACTATTATTCTGACCATTATTCTATACCAGAGAAGACTTCCTGAAGAAAAAGCATGTTGAAGCTCATTTAAAGTTTGATGCACAACATGTAGACAAACCTGTGAAATGGGAGCCTGAAATGGGAGAATATAACCCGTTTGCCCGTTGAAGGGCCCAGGGTCAAGCATCAGACCACCCCTTTTTGAAGAAAGTTAGTTAAATGCCCACCTGAAATTTAATTGGTAAGGTTAGACCTTACTTGTGTGCCTTGTGGCAGCTTTGTTGTGATTTGGTGCTATATAAATGAAATAATTTGAAATTGAATTGAAATTGCATGGAATGCATTTAACTACAAGGAAAGGACAAAAAAGTGAGTTATTTGTGATATTTTTATTTGTTATTAAATCAGACATTTTTATTAAAATTAACATTCCAATGTACATGATACTGGCTGTGCTCGTGCATCGGCCCACCCCTTCTTCAAGAAAAATTTTGCATCGAGAGCCCTGGACCCTCTGATGGGAGAACGGGCTAGTGTGGTCAGATAAGACCAAAATTGAACTATTTGAATGCCATAATACACACCATATTTGGAGGTCAAATGGCACTGCACATCACCCCAAAAACACCATACCAACAATGAAGTTTGGAGGTAGGAACACCATGGTGTGGGGCTGTTTTTCAGCAGACTGCACTGGCAAACTTCATATAATTGAAGGATGAATGGAAAAATGCATCAAGACATTCTTGATAAAATCTGCTGCCATCTACCAGGATGAGGAAGATGGAACAAGGGAGGACATTTCAGCAAGACCATGATGCCAAACACACAGCCAAAGAAACTCTCATTTGCTTTCAGAGAATGAAAATAAAGCTGCTAGACTAGCCCAGCAAAGCAGCTGACTTGAACCCATAGAAAACCTTCATAACTTGAAGAATGGGCCAAAGTCACACCTGAGCAATGCATGTGACTAGTTTCTTCATACAGGAGGCATCTTGAAGTTGTCATTACCAACAAAGGCTTTTGTACAAAGTATTAAATAAATTTCAGAAAGCGTGTTCAGTAATTTTTCCGTGTCATTCTATTTTATTACGCATAACTTTATTTCTGTACTTATTTGTTTTGGTTTCTTTGTATGTGTGGATTACTTGCGTTGTTACCGACATCTGCTGAAAATTTCATGTCGGTAGCATCTTTAGAAATGTATTTACTGAGAAAAATGGTGACGTGTTCAATACATATTTTACCCGCTGCATTTGTTAATGCAGCTCATCAGCACAAACAACAAAACAAAAATTACAAGTTAATTTGTTCTACAGATGTCACGAGAACCGATGCTATGGTACTAAGTCAATACCAAATTCTGAAAATGTGGTAGTTTCGTCGATGCTGAGTTTTTCTGTAACTACCACTAAATTACAAGCATGGGAAAAAGAACCATTACTGCGGCAGAAAAAGCTCCACTTCAACTCGTTAGCAAGAGCTGGACACAGTACTTTCTGTTCAAAGCAGCAGAGAAATAATAACTGATTCAAAAAAGTCATTTGCAAATACTCCATGATGAATTTGAGAGCTAATCACGTGGAGGATGGATTCCAGATCTGAAGAGAAGTTTCAGTTCACTACATTTTTTTAACCATAGTATCAAATTTGGTACTGATAATCATGTAATTTGACTGGTATTGTTATCAACTACATTTCTGGTATTGTGACACTACTTTGTTCTCATCAGAAATACCTGTAAATCGTTTATTGCAGGGCTTGAAAAACTAATGAAAACATACTCTGAAAATCCATCGTTTTCAAATCAAAAGAACCTCGAGGAAACTGAACAGCAGCTTGATGAGGTAAGTTGTGCACAAATGAATGTGTTTAAATAAATCAGTTTCAACCTACCAATTTTTTTTCTTCACTGCAGAATACCCTAAAACTGGATCTCCTTGAGGCCACTCACTACAAACTCTCTCTATCACTGTCTGAATTAGAGGGGAAGCCCAAGTCCTGTCACAGATTCAGCGACAACATTACGAAATGGAAAGATAAGGTAAGATTACAAAAGCACAAGGTACTACCAGGAACTTTTCAAGTACCACTGTGATTTACACTTAAAAGAGCTGCTAGTTACTGGTCAAATTTTCCCCTCATTTTTCAACACAAATTTATGTTTTGGAATAATACAATTTCCAGAATGCAAATTTGTGAAATAATTTCAAGTCGATGAATCATGTCTCAAAGAGCTTGTACCATATTGATACAGTTTGTTGCCTTTTCTGTTCAGTAAGTTGTTTAATGGCTGGAAACAATGTGTCTTTTTACATAATTTTGTGTCTGCTTATGACTCTATAACTGGTCTGGAGAGATCTTATGTCTGCTTAATCAGCAAATATGATCTTACAAGTTCCACACAGCTGTTTCTGTACCATCAGAGAGTAGCCTCAATCATTTAGCTCCACCCTTTAGCCCCACCATCTGACGTGAGGGTCTGGATCCACCACAGACTGTGGTATCAATGTTTATCGACTGACAAAGCCATGGATTTCTAAACCTGAACTTCAGGCATGAATTGATTGGCTAAAAGCACATATCTCATCATTGCGCCAGAGTTGTCGCACAAGCATGGCAGATCTGAAGATTATTTTGATGTAGGAAAAGCAAGACGTCATCAAAAAATGCCACATAAACAAAAACAAAAAGAACCCAAATTCCTTCAGTTCCAAGTGGGTCATTGTTTCTGGTAGACTGCAGCACCCTCTGGTGGTCACAATCGAAAGGCATGTTTGTTATCACTGTTGTGTCTGACGTGTTGTGGAGGTGTCAGTCAGAGGGGATGTTGACCACAGAGGGACTAAAAGAAGTCCAAAGAAACTAAAATGTTCTTGTTTTCTTCATTGTGTTGTGTTTTTCACTTGTGCTGTTAAAAATTACATCTTTAAGATATCAAATAGTTTTACAGGTCATTCTGAGGTCACCCATCAATAAATTAGATAAAAACTCATCATATCTGTACTAAATTACATAGTTTTGGTCAAATATACTGACTGTAGTTAGACTGTGTAAGAGCTTACAAACATTCAAACACATACATTCACTGTTTAATTAGAATCAGGACATTGTGGTGCTCTGCTGAGATGATGAGAGTAGCAGGTAAAACAGCAGCAACCCCAAAAAGGTACCTTGCTGTATTAAAGGAGCTGAACTTTAGGTGCTGAAGGATTGAGGCTGAAATATCACACATCTTATTTCATAGTTTATTCAGCATCAATCAATGCTAACCCCTTTTTATTTTTTTTTTAATCTTTTTTTTTTTTTTTGTCAAAGGACGGTGCGCACAGTGTGGTTCAACTGACTCGTCCTGTCAAAATCAAGAAGACACCCTTCAGATCTCGTCAATCACTGAGGGCTTCCATCATTTACAAAGGACCTGCTCAGGCTGCCAGACAGGTGGAGCCTTCAGTCACACCAAAATATGAAAGTGCAGCTGTACAATGTGACAGCACCATGAACAGAATACTGCCTCAAACTGGTGATGATCAAGGACAAGGTACCACATTTCCAGAGCATTTATTGAATGTATTTCTCTAACCATCACAATTGGCATTCAGTCATGACTTTAAAGGAATAAAAACTGACCTCACTGAACAGATCCAACCAAAGCGGAATGGTGCTGTATTGGACAATGCAAAGCCCTCTATAATTATGCATCTGAACAAACTGACGAGCTGAACTTGAAAGAAGGTAAGTAGCAATTCATCTAAATTTAAAAGAATTACAGCTCCATAAGTAAGAAAATGACACCCAATGGAATTATGTTTCACAGGGGACCTTCTAGATATCTACAGAAAAGAAGAAAATGGTTGGTGGTTTGGCGCCCTTAATGGCCAGATGGGACATTTTCCATCAACCTACATTGAAGAGCTACCAGTGTTCAGCAGTGTGAAGTCATCTGATGCCTGATCTGCCAGATTTCACAGCAAAAAAAAAAAAAAAAAAAAAACTCTCACCAAGAATCAATGCTTAACATTTACTCTTAAAAACTGACAGTTGCAAATACATATAATTACAAATATAAATCAAGTTTATGTGTATATACTGACCCATCTGTTTAGAAAATATAACAATTAAGATGGATAGTTGTAATAGTACATGTTTTCTGTCAATAATTTGGAAGTTATATTCTCCCAAATGCCAACTATTAGAATGTTGCCGTGATATCCATCCAAAAATGTTGTTTCACACAGACATTGAACCTGAATTGTCACATCTAAATTATGTTTTTGTTTAGAAAGAAGGGAACCAACAGATCTATTCCAGAGTAACAATGTCCAATGCAATGATTACGTTTACCAAACAGAGGAGGGGATTAAAGATATCTATGGGGAATATATGAATGTGGAGCCACTCTATCGTGGGCTTTTAATCAATAAGTCACAGTAATGAATAAAAGTAAAACCCTCTCTATAGAAGCCACAATACCTATTTTCAGCTGGGTAAAATAAGACAATACAGCTTCCAGGAAGTGAACAATCAGCTACTTAGCCACTGACGCACCTGCTTTTAATTATGCTCAATGGATTCACTGTCAAACATTGATACTTAAATCTGTAGAGCAGGTGCCCACTGAGTGATGAATAAAGGCTGTTCTTAAAATACTCGTGTTGCAAAAATAAAAGCCACAAAATAAAAGGTTTGCTAAATAACCAGATTTAAAAAAAAAAATCTGAAAAAGATTTGGATCAGCCTTCGAATTTAATCAGCTTTGTCCTAATGTAAATGCCATGTTTTCTGAAGCTAGCGTGTACAGTGCGTTCACAGTGGTTTACTTTTTCCGCATTTTGTTATGTCAGTCTTATTCAAAAATGAATGAAATTCATTTTTTCCCCTCAAACTTCTTTGAGATTTTTGCAAGTTTATTAAAAAAAACAAAAACAAAAAAACAAGAAATCACGTATACATAAGTATTCACAGCCTTAGCCATGAAGCTCAAAATTGAACTCAGCTGCATCTTGTTTCCACTGATCATCCTTGAGTTGTTTCTACAGCTTAACTGGAGTCCACCTTGGGTAAATTCAGTTGGTTGAACATGATTTGGAAAGGCACACCCCTGTCTACATATAAGGTCCCATAGTTGACAGTGCATGTCAGAGCACAAACCAAGCATGAAGTCAAAGGACTTGTCTGTAGACCTCTGAGACAGGATTGTTTCGAGGCACAAATCTGGGGAAGGGTACAGAAACATTTCTGCTGCTTTGAAGGTCCCAATGAGCACAGTGTCCTCCATCATCCATAAATGGAAGAAGTCACATGTCTAAACTGAGTGATCTGAGAAGAAGGGCCTTCGTCATGGAGGTGGCCAAGAACCCAATGTTCACGCCGTCAGAGCTCCAGCATTCCTCTGTGGAGAAAGGAGAACCTTCCAGAAGGACAACCATCTCTGCAGCAATGCATCAATCAGGCCTGTATGGTAGTGGCCAGACGGAAGCCACTCCTTAGTAAAACACAAGGCAACCTGCCTGGAGTTTGCCAAAAGACACCTGAAGGACTCTCAGACCATGAGGAACAAAATTTTCTGGTCTGATGAGACAAAGATTGAACTCTTTGGCGTGAATGCCAGGCATCATGTTTGAAGGAAACAAGGCACCATCCATACAGTGAAGCATGGTGGTGGCAGCATCATGCTGTGGGGATGTCTTTCAGCAGCAGGAACTGGGAGACTAGTCAGGATTGAGGGAAAGATGAATGCAGCAATGTACAGAGACATCCTGGATGAAAACCTGCTCCAGAGTGCTCTTGATATTAGACTGAGGTGAAGGTTCATGCTTCAGCAGGACAATGACCCTAAGCACGCAGCCAAGATATCAAAGGAGTGACTTCATGACAACTCTGTGAATGTCCTTGAGTGGTCCAGCCAGAGTCCAAATCTGAAACCGATTACACATCTCTGGAGAGATCTGAAAATGGCTGTGCACCAACTCTCCCCATCCAATCTGATGAAATTTGAGAGGTGCTGCAAAGAGGAATGAGCAAAACTGTCCAAAGATAGGTGCGGCAAGTTTGTGGCATCATATTCAAGAAGACTTGAGGCTGTAATTGCTGTCAAAGGTGCAACAACAAAGTCTTGAGCAAAGGATGTGAATACTTACGTACATGTGATTTCTTAGTTTTTAATTTTTTAAATAAATATGCACCAAAAAATAAATAAATTAAAAAAATAAAAAATAAACTTTTTAATGATGTCATTATGGGGTGTTGTGAGCAGAGCATTGAGGGGAAAAAGTGAATTTACTCAATTTAGGGATAAGGCTGTAACATAACAAAATGTGGAAAAAGTGAAGCACTGTGAATACTTTCTGAATGCACCATAGGTAAAGAGACTAACAGAATACAGGGGTGATAACAGATCTTCTGTTCTACTCTACAGGTGTAACTTCAGCAGCGCACCTGTGAGATAAACTCCTTCCTCACATTAACCAGGAAGGCTGCCAGGTTATTAGTCTCCATGAGGTGCTTTTCCAACTCCTGCAGGCATTCAAGCTCAGGATCACTGGACATAACTGCACAATAAAAATAAGAGTAGTTCAAACATGTATGTTGTCAATAATAATTCTTGCATACTACTAAAGTTGGCATTGTGGTAACAACTTAATTACACTGCACAAATCTTCATTAGAATATTAAAGATGTACACTATGTGCGCGCTTACTCTGGTATGATCTGTCCTCTTTGATACCCATCATGACAACATAGGCACAATCTTCATCCGCAGGATTGATGTTTCGAAAAACAAACTGCAGCTTTTCACCTTCATAATAAAAAGGAAAAAACAATTGTGTTGTAAATTTGTACTCACTATATCCATTATTTACCTTAACTGAGGGAAGCAAAGGTGTTCATTATGTTGTATTAATAGTGTTAGTGTTAATAGTTTGGTGTTAAACAAAACATAAAACGCTGAGGGCATGAGATGGTGAAAGCCTCACAGGATGATAGTAAACTTGGAAGCTGGCAAAGGTACTCCCAACTCAAACAGAAACTTCAGGCTAAGGGCCCCGTTGCACTACAGCACGAGTGCTGTAAGAATCACACGAAATGGAAAAACAAACAGAATTCGAGCCAATGCCGTACAAATACCTAGAACTTGGTACGGAGCCGGCTTGAATTATATCACAGTGACAGCCCGGTCAGCCAGCTCTGAGATGCACTGACTCACTGTGCAGCTCACCTGATGGGGCTGTTACAGATACATGGTCATGCCCTCCCATTAGGTATATAATGTATGTCAAGTATGATCATCAGCTGTAACATAATGTGCAGCTGTGCGGCACCTTGCACCACGGCAAGTCAAAGGCTCTACGCAGTGTGCCACTTATGCCCATGATGTGCATATTACAGATCCATTATTAGTCAACCTCGTGTCAAAGGATTTATCTGTATTATCATGTTATCATGGCTGTTAGACCCCGTCCAGACGGCTGTAGTGTGCATCAGCTAGAAACGTGAGCATGGCCAAACTCCAAAGATTGTATCAAGGTCAAAATTAAAATCTTAAAACTTTGTCAGATATGTTTTGGAGCTACCTAATAGCTGCCTTAAATTTCAGCTCAATAGCTTTAAAAACTGCTGACCAATGGCTGTAGTTGGCATTTTCAATATGGCCGCCATGGCTCGGAATGCCTCAAGCAAACTATGGTATCCGCATGAGTATGGTATCCTCATGACGTTTCAGCTTCATTGGTTTAGTGGTTTCTGAAAATAAGATGTTTAAAGTGACAAATGGAAAAGTGGGTTTGATCACAGTCCAGGGGTCACATCAAGGTCAAAATCCAAAATTTCACAAAGCCTGTCAGATATGTTTTTAGGATTGCTGATTGCTCCCCATGCAGCACATTTCAGCTCAATTGCTGCATAAGTGGCTGAGAAATGGCTATACGAGATTTTCAAGATTGACGCCATGGTGGTCATATGTGAAATCAGATCAGAACATCATGGGTAGGAACATGCAGGTCAAGTTTCAGCTTCATTGGTCCAGCAATTTCAGAGAAGAAGCTGTTTACACACACCAACGCTGGCAGACAGACAACCCACGGCATAAGCTCACCAGACCTTCGGTCAGGCTGAGCTAAAAATGGCAATGATTCCAAACATTTTAGCAACCTTTGTGAAAAAGAAATTTAACTGAGGCTTGATATTTTACAGTTTAAATATGATTTATATTTTACAAACAATTATAACTATAACAACCACCAATCAACATACATTATACTGTTGTCAACACTGTTTTGACTCAGACTGGCAGTCGCCATGTTGCCCAATCTTTCAGCATTTCCCAAAAATTGAGTTCCTGTCCATTTTGGGTCTGCCTAGCTGGCAGCATAGTGACCTCTTGTATCTTGTTACTGTAAAAAACACACCGACTGAAAATGAATGGCAGCTGTTTATGTCGCCTGTCTCTTGTAGCTAATGTGACCAAGGGGTGATGGGTTTCCAGCCATCCTTGTTGCCTTTCATAGCCACTTTGGACAAATTTCTGCTGGATGAACTATGTAATGACACAATTTCCACCAGAAAATGTGTGTTTGTTTGTGTGTGTGTGTGTGTGTGTGTGGTGTGTGGTGGTGGTGGGTTTGTTTGTTTTTTTGCATTATTCATTTGGTAAAAGTTTTCATATGTGAAAAAAATAATGCTAATACCAATACTTTAGTGAAAGGCTCATATATGACAATATCACTGGCCAACCGATATATCGCTAGGGCTCTAAATCAAACTACGTAGCATAGTGTAGAACAATCATAATACAGCTAGAAATCACTTGGCATGTTGTGCTTGTAATACCTTGATGAAGTTGGCTTTTGTCACGGATGGTTCTTATTTCCAACCCCAAGTGATCCTGAAAGATGAGCCGGGCTTTCTGGAGATTCTTCAGTCTGCCTTTGTTTGCTTTATGCTTAACCTCAATTACTGAGAAAACAAAATGTGCAGTTATTACTGCCAGTTACAGTACACTAATAACACAAAACAGCCTCTGCGAAAAACGTTTTCCAACATCAACTTACGCTCTTTTCTCTTGGCCTGTTCATCTCTGAGTTTTTCGATCTTCTGGATAATGTCACCTTTCTGCAGATCCTTCTGCTGAATCTCAGAAATCACTTCAGAAATTGTGTGGCGTTTCTCCTTAAATGACGTATTCTTCAATTCCAAGTCTTGGGGACAATCATTGCATCATTACAAGTAGGTCTCATATAAACAATTAAGCTTCAAACACTGACAACATAATGTCCTTTCATTAAAAACACAATTATGCACAAAGAGTGTACCACATAATGGGCATTAATTGTGCACAAGACTGTGCAAGCACAAAGAAAAAATCATGAATTATGTAGTGTCACACATCTACATACAAGCCTGCTTCCATACAGAACATCAATAATGGGCAATTCTGGAGAAATCAGATTACATTCAGTGACAACATTTATGAAAACTCATGGGGAAAGCTTGAGTAAATAAATAGAATTACTTCAACAATATCCATGCATGGTAACCACTAGAAGATAAACAGGAGGGAATGCCAAGATGCTAATCACTGTTGGTCAACCAAGTAGAATATTTCACCAGTAAATGCTAGCACAAGCTAAATTGCATACTTCAGATATGCCAATCTATCTGCTATACACAAATATAAGAAGTTACAAATTTGCACTTTGTGGCCTGACAGTCGCTCACCTTTTTTGTACACCTGTATAGTCTCAAAGAGCATCTCGTCATCCTTGCATTTCTTCAAACACGTATCTACATCAAAAAAGAAAAGGAGAGCAGGAATCAAACAAGTAAAAGTTATGTTAAGACGGCCAGACACTACACTGTACGATGTGACCGTGCCTCGTCAACGCAACACAGTACCGTATCAACCCAAAGCAGAAGCATAGAAGAAATACAGAACACAGCGCACACATTAGAGTGTGTGCGCTCCCACCTGTGATTGATGCAGAGCTCTTGATGCAAAGCTCTGCTGTGAGAGAGAAATAAATATGTAATAAGGCCACGCTTTATTGAGCATGAAACATTTTTCTGTGTGCACAAACTACTTCCCATGCTTGATTAATTCATGCGCACACAAGTGGCAGCAGGTGCTGTGCCAAACTGCCAACTAAAAATAACACTCTGCATGACTGAAGTCATAATTATTTGTTCATGTGGATGTCTTTCCTCACTCTTCTACTCTTCTCCTTCTTGCACAGTCACTCAATTTTTGAGAACTGGCTACTCCACACAGATTTACCATAGTGTAACAATACTGTTTGTATTTTTTCATAATTGATGTAAATAAAGTCCAAGACATATTTAGTGACTTGGAAATGTTCATGTATCCATCCCCTGACTCATCTCAAGAAAACTGCCCATACAACTGATTATTTACACCTCCCTGACTAAGGCCCTTCCCCCGATCG
Organism: Thalassophryne amazonica; assembly: GCF_902500255.1. Taxonomy (NCBI): domain Eukaryota; kingdom Metazoa; phylum Chordata; class Actinopteri; order Batrachoidiformes; family Batrachoididae; genus Thalassophryne; species Thalassophryne amazonica. The sequence continues at coordinate 30,461,591 of NC_047116.1, read as the reverse complement.
CGCAGTTTAGATGGGCAGCCAGTCCTGCTTGATCCAAATGTTGCATTTATGGATGCTGGAGGCCACTGTGCTAAATGGGACCTTCAAAACAGCAGAAATGTTTCTGTACCCTTCCCCAGATTTGTGCCTGGAAACAATTCTGTCTCAGAGGCCTACAGGCAGTTCCTTTGACTTCATGCTTGGTTTGTGCTCTGACATGCACTGTCAACTGTGGGACCTTATATGTAGACAGGCGTGTGCCTTTCCAAATCATGTCCAATCAACTGAATTTACCCCAGGGATGATCAGTGGAAACAGGATGCGCCTGAGCTCAATTTTGAGCTTCATGGCAAAAGCTGTGAATGTACATGTGATTTTTTTTAGTTTTTATTATTTTTAATAAATTTGCAAAAATCTACAAAAAACAACTTTTTTCACATTGTCGTTATGGTGTATTGTGTGTAGAATTTTGAGGAATTTATTTTTTATTTCATTCATTTTGGAATAAGGCTGTTAAAAAAAAAATGTGGAAAAAGTGAAGTGCTGTGAATACTTTCTGGATGCACTGTAACATTCCTCTAAGTCAAAATGCAGTGAGCGGAAATGTCACAGCTTCACACTGGTGAAAGGTATTGCTTAGTTTAAAAACATAATACACCTTTACGCCAGCCATGTTCATTTTAAATTTTTCTCATTTATATTTTAAAAAAAACAGGTGTTTTCTGTCAGTGAACCGATGAGATCTAATTCTTTATCTTGATTTTCCAATATATATATATATATATATATATATATATATATATATATATATATATATATATATATATATATATATATATATATATATATATATATATATATATATAAAGATTGCAAACATACCATATACAAAAAGTAAATAATTTGTTTAAAAGTAATTAAAACACCATTTGTTACTCTCAAAAGTCATGACAAAGAATGCTATGACTATAGTTATTATGATGTTAAGTTGGATAAAGCAGATGAGCACAGAATGAATACCACACAACAGAAACAGATAAGTAGATTTTCACAGAATTTGGTAGGAATATTGCACTTTTCTGTCCTTATTGTCAAAATGTCTTGTCCTGTCATCACCGAGGGAAGGTGAGAAATGAAATTTTGATTCCTTGTATGTCTAGTACATGTGAAGAATTGACAATAAAGCCGACTTTGATATTCCTTCAGTAACTGTGTCCAGATGATTAACTTTTGAACCCAATCAGTGAAACGACAAGGTCAAGCTGTCCAATTTTCATAATATCTCTTACAATAAGGGTAGAGAGGCCATACATATCTTACATGAATCTTCTAATCATTTGTGATTATGTGCTATAAGTGGGTCACAGTTCAAAAAGCCCATTTATTATGTCAGTGCCATGCACTGCCCCTCCACTGCCGGTTATTTGGATTTGTAGGTCCATTTGTCAATGATACACTGATAATTTGTACTTTTTTGAGGCCACGTGTTGTGAAATAAAGTACAACATACACACAGAATAAATGATTCATACCGAGCGCAGACTTGACAAACTGTTTGTGGGCCTGACATAACTCAGCAGTGGTGTCGAATATCTCCCCATATGTCTTCAGGTGTTTAGTGTGACTCTCCTCCATGTCACTGGCGAACCTGTTACCCATGTTTGGATCAGTAACGGACATCATGGTCTTCTTAGAAGTCTGCAAATGAAAACAACAGAAAAATTGGAGAGATGTTAAAATCAATCTGTATAATGGATTTATGTTCAGGAGAGCAGAAAAATTTCAAGTCATCACTCACTCATTTTCAACTGCGTACTTCAATTAAGGATCATAGGAGGCTGAAGCCTATCCCAGTAGTCATAGGGCCAGAGGCAGTGCTCACCCTGGACAGGACGCTAGTCTGTCACAGGGCCGCATATAGAGAAACAAACACATTCACACCCGCACGCACACCTACAGGCAATTTAAAGTTTCCAGTTCACCTAACCTGTATGTCTTTAGATGTGGGAGGAAGCCGGAGCACCCGGCGGGAATCCATGCAAACACAGAGAGAAAATGCAAACTCCACACAAAAAGGCCACAGGTGTGAATCAATCCTATGACCTTGTTGTGGGGCAACAGTGCTAACCATTAAGCCACTGTGCTGCCCAAATTTCAAGTCATTCATAAAAACCCAACAAGTTGTCTTATACGCTCCATTTTAAACCGATTTTGTGTTTTTCATACATTTCATTACAGACAGTTCTGTTGTGTATTTGTTTTGTTTATTCATATGGCGTGTCACCCATTCACTCATCTTCAACTGCTTACTCCAATTAAGGGTCACGGGGGCTGGAGCCATCCCAGCAGTCATAGGGCATGAGACAGGGTACACCCTGGACAAGATGCTTGTCTGTCACAGGGCCACATATAAACAAACACATTCACAGCTGCAGACACACCTAAGGACAATTTCAAGTTTCCAATTCACCAATTCACCTAAACTACATGTCTTTGGATGAGGGAGGAGCCAGAGCACCCAGAGAGAACCCACGCAAACACACGGAGAACATGCAAGCTCCACACAGAAAGGCCACAGGTGGGAATCGATCACATGGCTTTCTTGCTGTGAGGCAACAGTGCTAACCACTAAGCCAATGTGCTGCCATATAGGGTGTCACACAAACAAAAACATGCATAATAATAATAATAATAATAATAATAATAATAATAATAATAATAATAATAAGAGTACACTGAAAAATTACATGTACATAGGTCCATATCTGGGCAATTACAAACTTATACTGAGAAGTTCATATGGAATATCTGTAACCAGTGGGCCCTAATCCTGGAACTATATTTTAAACTGATACCAAGAACAGCACATAATGGGATTCACAGACTTGTCAAGATGTTGCATGACCCGATATACCAAATTCCTGATCACAGCCTGACAACACTGTATATCAAAGACTGTGCAGAGTATACTTGTGCTCTCATATTTGGAAAATCCAATAAATTATTTAACAATATTATGTTATGACACATACAGTTTGCTTATAGATAAGTTCTTGTAGTTCCACCAAAGTTGCACCACAGAGCAGAATGTATAAAACAAGATAACACATATGAAATTTGCATAGAATCATATTCCCTTGAGCATATAGCTGCCTGCATTGTCCGGCGACATCAAGGTCATCACTTAGGTCATTACTGATTACGTGTCCGAGGTATCTACATGAGTCAGCTTTGTTTAGCACTTCACCATTCAGTTGAAACACCGGTGAATCTACCCCTTTTGGATAGCTGGCCCTAAAGGATATTATAGCACTCTTCTTGGGGTTGTATAGTACATAGTGGTTGTCACCAAACAGCTCACATACTTTCAACAGTTTGTTGAGCCCTGTCACTGAGGGTGCAATTAACATCAGGTCATCTGCATACATAATGTGGTTAATTAGTATGCCACTATAATAGCAGCCAAGATGACAAATATTTAGCCTGTGGCTCAGGTCAGCCATGTAGACATTAAATAACTGAGGGAACAAAACGCCACCCTGTCTGACACCATTAGATAACTTTAAAGAACTATGAGAGATCATTCCCACACCTGATTTTCTGGTTAGCATACCATACGACCAGTAATCTGGCAATATAATCAGGAACTCCTCTCCTGATGAGAGCTTTATATAATACTGAGTGATTTACCCTATCGAAAGCTTTTGCTAGCATCTAGAAAACATGCAAACATATTACCATTAAGTACTCCGTAAGCATCTATTATTTCTTTCATCACATATATATGACAGTATTAAAAAAAGTCAGGTTAGCACATTAAAGCACAAAAAAAATGCTTATTTCCAATGCAGTCTTTAGTAAAGCATAAATATTTTAATAAATATTTATATATCATTGCTTTAAATGAATTAAGCTCACGACTGTCTTAATGTCAGCTGGTTTTCAGTAACAGAGAGCAAAATGATTGAAGCTACTTTAACAACGAACTAAAGCTGTTGTTAAATACGAAGTTAATTGTTTTTATTTTAACCTTCCACGTTAGCTAGCTACAAAACGCTAGCTGTTAGCCAAAGTAAACCCATAATTGACGTACACTGTCGACCAAAACATTATTTTTTAGTTGATATAGCTTTTGAAAACAATACTTACGTATCATTCGAGAAGCCTCCTTAGCTACTTTTGTGGATTTTTGATTGTTATGTTCAAAAAATCCGCGGGTTGGCACACAGGAAGACAACAAACAGACTCAATCCGCGTTGCCAGAACTCGCTACAAAAACAAGCGACTAGTTTTATCAAATCTTTACCACATTATTTGTTTGATCATATGTTATGGAGTTATGTGGTAAAAACATCAAGAATTGTGACAAAAAGGTCAATTTCAGTTTGTTTCAACTTGACTAGTGACAACTTGACTTGTGATTGCACACCTAATAACATTTTGTTATTATGTTATTATTATTATTATTATTATTATTATTATTATTATTATTATTATTATTATTATGTTATTTTGTTAGAAGTTTGTCTCTGGAATCGTCTGCCTTTTCATATTGCAGTTGCACCAAGCGTGTGCTGTTGAGGTGTGCTTCATTTACAAATTGTATTCTTTTTATTCACTCTATGAAATATATGTAAACGGTATATTTATCATTTTAAAGGACTGTTCTACTAAGTATACTTCTAAGAGTACGCTAGTAAATATGCATTTGACAGCTAGCATATGTGCTTCAAAAATATAACGAAAATTGAGTATTATTTTGTCGTTTTGTTCTGAATCATGTCGTTGTTCACAATTGTCCGACACTAAAGCTCCGATTCTTGTTCCGAAATGTTGATCGTGAAGCATTGTGTCGAACATTTGGTTCTTCCGGTGAAAGCTGCCGGCGTATGGAAATAAATTTTTTTGAAGGAAAACAAAAAAACAAAAAGAAAACGTCAGTGATAGTTTGTATATAAATGTTATTATACATATTTCTATGCCAAATACAACCCCTGGCAAAAATTATGGAATCACCGGCCTCGGATGATGTTCATTCAGTTGTTTAATTTTGTAGAAAAAAAGCAGATCACAGACATGACACAAAACTAAAGTCATTTCAAATGGCAACTTTCTGGCTTTAAGAAACACTATAAGAAATCAAGAAAAAAAGATTGTGGCAGTCAGTAACGGTTACTTTTTTAGACCAAGCAGAGGAAAAAAATATGGAATCACTCAATTCTGAGGAAATAATTATGGAATCACCCTGTAAATTTTCATCCCCAAAACTAACACCTGCATCATATCAGATCTGCTCGTTAGTCTGCATCTAAAAAGGAGTGAACACACCTTGGAGAGCTGTTGCACCAAGTGGACTGACATGAATCATGGCTCCAACACGAGAGATGTCAATTGAAACAAAGGAGAGGATTATCAAACTCTTAAAAGAGAGTAAATCATCACGCAATGTTGCAAAAGATGTTGGTTGTTCACAGTCAGCTGTGTCTAAACTCTGGACCAAATACAAACAACATGGGAAGGTTGTTAAAGGCAAACATACTGGTAGACCAAGGAAGACAAAGCGTCAAGACAGAAAACTTAAAGCAATATGTCTCAAAAATCGAAAAAATGTACAACAAAACAAATGAGGAACGAATGGGAGGAAACTGGAGTCAATGTCTGTGACCGAACTGTAAGAAACCACCTAAAGGAAATGGGATTTACACACAGAAAAGCTAAACGAAAGGCATCATTAACACCTAAACAGAAAAAAACAAGGTTACAATGGGCTAAGGAAAAGCAATTGTGGACTGTGGATGACTGGATGAAAGTCATATTCAGTGATGAATCTCGAATCTGCATTGGGCAAGGTGATGATGCTGGAACTTTTGTTTGGTGCCGTTCCAATGAGATTTATAAAGATGACTGCCTGAAGAGAACGTAAATTTCCACAGTCATTGATGATATGGGGCTGCATGTCAGGTAAAGGCACTGGGGAGATGGCTGTCATTACATCATCAATAAATGCACAAGTTTATGTTGATATTTTGGACAATTGAAAGGATGTTTGGGGATGATGAAATCATTTTTCAAGATGATAATGCATCTTGCCATAGAGCAAAAACTGCAAAAACATTCCTTGCAAAAAGACACATAGGGTCAATGTCAATGAGCAGATCTGATTTGATGCAGGTGTTAATTTGGGGGATGAAAATTTACAGGGTGATTCCATAATTTTTTCCTCAGAATTGAGTGAGTCCATATTTTTTTCCTCTGCTTGGTCTAAAAAAGTAACCGTTACTGACTGCCACAATCTTTTTTTCTTGATTTCTTATAGTGTTTCTTAAAGCCAGAAAGTTGCCATTTGAAATGACTTTAGTTTTGTGTCATGTCTGTGATCTGCTTTTTTTTCTACAAAATTAAACAACTGAATGAACATCATCCGAGGCCGGTGATTCCATAATTTTTGCCAGGGGTTGTATATTATTTTCTCCGATGATGGTACCTCCCAACTCTAAATGTCTCAAATGGTACATTTGATTACTTTAAACTGCAAAATTCATCATTCAAAAACAAAAAAATAGGTTTAAGATATTCACTGTTTTTATTGTTTTTGACATTGTGACAAACTCGCAGAAAACTGCCTCTGAATTACTGCTTAACTCAAACTTTTAATGGAAAAAAGCATCAGAAACTGTGGCATAAAATCAGAGTTTTACCCTTAATATTGTGTTTTCTTAACAATAGCGACGTGAAATTCATTGCTGATTATACGTAAATACCTTTACAAACGTTTTACATTTGCGTTGTATTCGTAATTATAAGTTACGCTCGTGTCGTGTTTTGGTAATCTTTCACCAAATCCGTGGCGTTACCACGGTAACCTAGTAACAGCCATGGAATATTTATTCCCTATATTTAGTCTGTCAGGCGTATTCAGCGTTTACACAAAACAAGACTGCTTCCACCTGAAACGCTGATGGATACAATCAACAAGCAAATTTAGCATTTCTATAATTAAAATACTTTATTCCTAAAACTTGTTCGCTGAGATTCTGGTCCTTGAATTCCCCTGATAGACAAGTTTCAGGGAAGAAATTACCCACGCGTTTGCGTGAATCATGGCACCATCTTGAAAATTAATTCAGGTCTTTTCACTTTGTGTCACCAGGTGGCGCAGTCATCATTCCTCAAAAGCCTAAAAGCATGCAAGTATAACAACAATACTACTACTACTACTAACAATAATAATAATAATATAGTGAATTTTAGAATGTAATGTAAATTTCAAGGTAAATGATAAGTATGTCTGACAGACTACACCGAGTTGCTGAAAGATGGCCAAAAAGCAAAAAAAAAAAAAAATTTAAAAAATACATGTAGGTCCAGGATTAGGACTCATTGGTTGAAGTTGTTATATTTTACTGTGTATGGATGTTTCTGTGCATGGTTTCATTCATTCATTTCATTCTATACCCGTTTACTCCAGTCAAGGGTCATGGGGGCTGGATCCATCCCTGCAGTCATACAGTGTTTTATTTTATGGTATTTATTTATTTTTATTCTTATTTTGTTCATGTAGTTTTGAGTCTGGAATAAAGTAATAGTAGTAGCAGTAATAATAATAGTAATTCTAATTTTGGGGAGGTGATGGTCTAGTGGTTAAGCATTGGGCTTGAAACCAGAGGATCCTCGGTTCAAATCCCAGCCTGACCGGAAAATCACTAAGGACCCTTGGGCAAGGTCCTTAATCCCCAAGTTGCTCCCGGTGTGTAGTGAGCGCCTTGCATGGCAGCACAGGCACTAAATTGTGAATGTGAATGGGTGAATGTGAGGCATAATTGTAAAAGGCTTTGAGTGTCTGATGCAGATGGAAAAGTGCTATATAAATGCAGTCCATTTACCATTCAATAACAATATAAAAATATTTAAAAATTGTAATCATTTCAGGCTAGTTCTAAATTCTGACTTAAATTTTTACAGCAATGTCAATATTTTACAAAAACAATACCTGCTTCATGACTGTCATTAAAAATACAGAGATGTATGTCCAGATACGTGTTCGTGAGGCTTAAGTTCATCATTCATTCATTCATCTTCAAGCGCTTCTGGGATCGGGTCACTGGGGCAACAGCTCCAGTAGCGGAGCCCAAACGTCCCTTTCCCTTGAAAGGGCAGTTAAGTTTGAAGTGTTCATTTGTTTCTTTCTTTCTGAAGACATCTTCTGTGATTTGGAAATGTTCATGTACCCATCCCTTGACTTGTCAAAAAAAAAAAAAAAAATGCTACATGATGATAAAGAGTCCAATTAGTTGTGCAACCTATTACTTTAGGTTGGATATTTTTATTTCATTTACAGTGTATCCAGAAAGTATTCACAGTGAGTCAGTTTTTCCACATTTTGTCATGTTACAGCCTTATTCCAAAATGGGGTAAATTCATTTTTTTCACCTCAAAATTCTACTCACAACACCCCAAACTGGACTCCAATTAAGCTGTAGAAACATCTCAGGGATGATCAGTGGAAACAGGATGTGCCTGAGCTCAATTTTGAGCTTCATGGCAAAGGCTGTGAATACTTATGTACACGTGGTTTCTTAGAGTTTTAATTTTTAATAAATTTGCAAAAATCTCAAACAAACATTTTTCACATTGTCATTATGGGGTTCTGTGTGTAGAATTTTGAGGAAAAACTTAATTTCCTCCATTCTGGAATAAGACTGTAACATAACAAAATGTGGAAAAAGTGCAGTGCTGTGAATACTTTCCAGGTGCACTGTATACTCATGTTGTTCGGATTTGTTTTAGTTTGATTTTAAATGGGATTGCTTTAAAAAAAAAAATAACCTAGAAAAATTCAGAAAAATTTAAAATTTAAATGTGTACATGCCACAGTGTGTGTCAGCTTTCTATATTCACTATCATTTTTTTTATTATTATTTTAGTAATTGGTATTTCATGTTTATTGCTTTTATCAAACTTGTCTTTCAATGGCTGCATATTTCATTGTGTTTTTTGTCTTTAGTAGTGATTGTCCTTAACTCTTAAACACATGCTGCATCTCCTGTCTGTGGGAGCTGAATAACTGCTTTTAGGAGGTGAGGATGGACCGGTGGTCTCCATCACTGGTTGTCAATCAGGCATCTTAGCGGTTCTGTACTGTGATGGATGCAGCGACACATGGCAGCGTGACCTGACTTTACAGTGAGGTTAACATACGTTGAATAAATGACTTCCAGCAGCTCAGTGTGTTGGATTACATTCAGTGGACTACTGCAGTCAGGGATTGTTGACCATCTGCTTGACACACTTGTAGATTTTACCATTCCCAATTTAGACAATGCCAATAACACAAATAAAACTTGTTCTTGGTCTGTCTGGTCCTGTGGCCTCCAGAAGACACAAGAGTGTGTTAAGCAGATTCAAACACCGTTTTCTAGGAATTCTAACTTGCTTTTCAGTTGGGAAACAAACAGCTTTGTCCAGGCACACTGAGGAGTGACGGTCCGTTGACTGTTAGGTTCAAACTCTTCATGTTGACAGTGCAGAGTAGTGCCCAGTCCACATCAGGAGCAGCCAGTGTCCATGCACAGTCACAACTTTTCCAGAGAGACTTTTCCGTGGATTGTCAGATACAGTTTAGAACAAACTGCGGCACATAATCATTACTCTCTGCAGCACACATCAGTGGAACAGTAAATCAGGTTGGTATTGAGCTCCGAGCGTGCAGCAGTGAGAAATGTCTGCACATCGTACGAGGTCTGTCAATAAAGTATAGGCCCTTTTTATTTTTTTCAAAAACTATATGGATTTCATTCATATGTTTTTACGTCAGACATGCTTGAACCCTCGTGCGCATGCGTGAGTTTTTCCACGCCTGTCGGTGACGTCATTCGCCTGTGAGCACTCCTTGTGGGAGGAGTCGTCCAGCCCCTCGTCGGAATTCCTTTGTCTGAGAAGTTGCTGAGAGACTGGCGCTTTGTTTGATCAAAATTTTTTCTAAACCTGTGAGACACATCGAAGTGGACACGGTTCGAAAAATTAAGCTGGTTTTCGGTGAAAATTTTAACGGCTGATGAGAGATTTTGAGGTGATACTGTCGCTTTAAGGACTTCCCACGGAGCGAGACGTCGTGCAGCGGTCCCAGGCGCTGTCGTCAGCCTGTTTCAAGCTGAAAACCTCCACATTTCAGGCTCTATTGATCCAGGACGTCGTGAGAGAACAGAGAAGTTTCAGAAGAAGTCGGTTTCAGCATTTTATCCGGATATTCCACTGTTAAAGGAGATTTTTTTTAATGAAAGCATGTCTGACGTAAAAACATATGAATGAAATCCATATAGATTTTGAAAAAAATAAAAAGGACCTATACTTTATTGACAGCCCTCATATACCACAAAACTGAACTCATCATTTTTAAACCAAACAAAAATCAGTTTGAACAATATTCACTAACTCAAATGAACTGTTTGGTGATCATTAAGTTATTATTAGTGAATATGTCTTCATAAAATTTAAATTAAAACAGCTTTTTAAAATGAACACTCAGTGGTTACATGACATGTAATGAATGTGTTGTACTGAGCAAAATGCAATAAATATTGCATGTTTTTGCACTTTCAGAAAAATGCAGCTGAAAACCTATTAGAGAAAAGACTGTGGAACACGTACCTTCAGGGATTTACTGCTGTAATGCTGATTTCCACTGTGGTTTGTGCAGATCATTACTGATCAAAGTAAGGTTCAATACTGCAAGTGGCTCATTTATTGATCATCTTTTTTATTTCCCATTTTTTTAAAGGTTGCATAAAAAGGCTGATCTGAATTTATATACCTGCCTTACTTTGTTGCACAGTTTTGTTTGGGGGAAATTATACACGTGAACAGATGAATGCTATATTCAATTTGTGCTCTTTATCACATCTAAATCCTACACACTATAGCTTTAAATCTCTCTCTCTAAAATTATTGTCATTATGCTGAATGATATATTCTTATGTATTTATTGAGTTACTTAGTTTAAGGGTTTGTGTCATTAGCCATCTTTTGTGGACCAGAGCAAAGATGCCCATCCCATTTTTAAAAATTGCTCATCAGCCCATATGGCTCCAACTTCTGATGACTTGTGAACATACAGACAATGAGGCACGCTGTAGTTCTCTGTGTGATGGAATAAGACAGTTCAGCATCTAAATATGCGCGGTGCATGTCGTGCATATTGGGTAGTCAAAATTCACGACTACCCAAAACACACAATAATGCGTGAGAGCAAAGTAAATTTGACGTTTTTAAAAGATTTTTGCCCAAAACGGGGTTACAACATAGGTGGGAAGTGGAAGAAAGAACTTGCAGCCCTAGCTTATGCACTCACACTAGAAAATGCCCCCGTCGTACAAGGGTGATTCTTTAGCTACGGGCACTATTGGCCTTGTAAATGTAATTTCCACCACACCATTGCCTTACAATATAAAGCACCTTGGGGCAACTGTTTGTTGTGATTTGGCGCTATATACATGTGCTCTGATGTCACTGTTTATCTCCATAGAAACTACCCAAACAATCTTTCATACAAACTGTTTTAAGGGACATTAGAGTGTTGTGGTGGAAATTACGGCAATAGTGTGGGACAACTACATTTTGTTTAAAAAAATCACAGTTGTACGACATTGAATACCCCAATTATGTTTTGATTATTTTACTGATATTTTATTCAGAGATATTTTAAAACATTAGAAAAAACATTTCTTTACCATTCATTTTTATCATTGAAGATCAAAAGTCTGGGTGTGGGACAAGCACAAAACGGCAATATTTGCATATAATGATGCTGAAAAAAGGTGAAAAAGTCACCATAGACTACTAGAACAAATTTCTTAACACACTTTCATTGTAAAGATAACTATAAAAGTGTGAAATTTGCCCTTTTTTCTGTTTTTCATACAATATGATCAAAGGACATAATAAGTGCCTGTAGTCTAAGAATCACCCACAAACTAAAGAAGACAAACAGAAAGCCATTAAGAAAGACTGAAAATCTTTCCTGACATGTGAAGTTGACAGTTGGCAATTCCCGATCTGTTATGACTATCAGATGGTTGGGAAAAGGAGATACTGGCAGCAACCCAGTGGCCCCTCTTCATGTATGTAGACATTAATGTGTATCTCAGATGGAAAGACGGCCAAAACTTGCACAACCATGCAGCACACAGGGTATACAGACAGAGACCTGTCTCTTTCTATATATAAAATATAATAATTAGAACTTACTAATTTAGTTCACTCAGCACATCTTTTGGGATCTTGCAACTCTGTTATAAAAGTGTGTAGGACATACGGAGAATCAGAAATACAATGCGCGGTGCCTTGTTTGCACTCATGGACTGTACAAATTTGTTTAATTCCATTTTTTCAGCCCACAGATACCGACAACTGGCCATGGAACAATGTGGACATTGTTGTAAAGCTTGCTGCTTTAAAACTTTACTTTAAAATGCTACTTTATCTTTAAGGACAAAATATCAATGGGTCACACATGCAAGTAACACAATTTTGTTTACTAAACCGGGTAATAGCAAACTTTGACCAAGGAGTTCACAAGGTCAAAGCACATAAGTGTTGATAATACTGATTTGGGTTATTATTGTTGGCACCCACTTAGAAACCCACTTAGAAATCTAATTTTCATCTTAGGTGCATGTCCACTCTGAGAGACATAATCTAAAAAAAAAAAAAAAAAAAAATCCGGAAATCACAATGTATGATTTTTTAATAATTTATTTGTATGTTACTGCTGCAAATAAGTATTTGAACACCTGCCAACCAGCAAGAATTCTGGCTCACACAGACCTGTTAATTTTTCTTTAAGAAGCCCTCTTATTCTGCACTCTTTACCTGTATTAATTGCACCTGTTTGAACTTGTTACCTGTATAAAAGACACCTGTTCACACACTCAATCAATCACACTCCGACCTGTCCACCATAGCCAAGACCAAAGAGCTGTCTAAGGACACCATGGACAAAACTGTAGACCTGCACAAGGCTGGGATGGACTACAGGACAACAGGCAAGCAGCTTGGTAGAAGACAACAACTGTTATGATTATTTATTAGAAAGTGGAAGAAACACAAGATGACTGTCAGTCTCCCTCGGTCTGGGATTCCATGCAAAATCTCACTTTGTGGGGTAAGGATGATTCTGAGAAAGCTCAGAACTACACAGGAGGACCTGGTCAATGACCTGAAGAGAGCTGGGACCACAGTCACAAAGATTCAAATCAAATCAAATCAAATCAATTTTATTTATATAGTGCCAAATCACAACAAACAGTCACCCCAAGGCACTTTATATTGTAAGGCAAAAGCCATACAATAATTACAGAAAAACCCCAATGGTCAAAACGACCCCCTATGAGCAAGCACTTGGCGACAGTGGGAATGAAAACTCCCTTTTAACAGGAAGAAACCTCCAGCAGAACCAGGCTCAGGGAGGGGCAGTCTTCTGCTGGGACTGGTTGGGGCTGAGGGGAGAGAATCAGGAAAAAGACATGCTGTGGAAGAGAGCAGAGATCAATCACCAATGATTAAAAGCAGAGAGGTGCATACAGAGCAAAAGGCTCTGCCTCCCATTCTACTCTTACAAACCCTAGGAACTACAAGTAAGCCTGCAGTCTGAGAGTGAAGCGCTCTATTGGGGTGATATGGTACTATGAGGTCCCTAAGATAAGCTGGGACCTGATTATTCAAAACCTTATAAGTAAGAAGAAAAATTTTAAATTCTATTCTGGAATTAACAGGGAGCCAGTTAAGAGAAGCCAATATAGGTGAAATATGCTCTCTCCTTCTAGTCCCTGTCAGTACTCTAACTGCAGCATTTTGAATTAACTGAAGGCTTTTCAGGGAACTTTTAGGACAACCTGATAATAATGAATTACAATAGTCCAGCTGAGAAGAAATAAATGCATGAATTAGCTTTTCAGCATCACTCTGAGACAAGACCTTTCTAATTTTAGAGATATTGCGCAAATGCAAAAAAGCAGTCCTACATATTTGCTTAATATGCACATTGAAGGACATATCCTGATCAAAAATGACTCCAAGATTTCTCACAGTATTACTGGAGGTCAGGGTAATCAAATCAAATCAAATCAATTTTATTTATATAGCGCCAAATCACAACAAACAGTTGCCCCAAGGCGCTTTAAATTGTAAGGCAAAAGCCATACAATAATTACGGAAAAACCCCAACGGTCAAAACGACCCCCTATGAGCAAGCACTTGGAAACAGTGGGAAGGAAACCTCCCTTTTAACAGGAAGAAACCTCCAGCAGAACCAGGCTCAGGGAGGGGCAGTCTTCTGGTGGGACTGGTTGGGGCTGAGGGGAGAGAATCAGGAAAAAGACATGCTGTGGAAGACAGCAGAGATCAATCACCAATGATTAAAAGCAGAGTGGTGCATACAGAGCAAAAAGGGGTGAATAAAAAGAAACACTGGGTGCATCATGGGAAACCATGCCATCCAGAGTAAGGATCTGGTTAGACACCATGTTTCTAAGATTTGTGGGGCCAAGTACAATAACTTCAGTTTTATCTGAATTTAAAAGCAGGAAATTAGAGGTCATCCATGTCTTTATGTCTGAAAGACATTCCTGCAGTTTAACTAATTTGTGTGATTACATTAGTAACACATGATGCTGTCATGGTTTAAAATCCTGCAGGGCAGCAAGGTCCCCCTGCTCAAGCCAGCACATGTCCAGGCCCGTTTGAAGTTCACCAGTGACCATCTGGATGATGCAGAGCAGGCATGGGAGAAGGTCATGTGGTCAGATGAGACCAGAATAGAGCTTTTTGGAATCAGCTCCACTTACCATGTTTTGAGGATGAGAACAACCCCAAGAAAACCATCCCAACCGTGAAGCATGGGGGTGGAAACATCATACTCTGGGGGTGTTGTTCTGCAAAGGGGACAGGACAACTGCACCGTATTGAAGGGAGGATGGATGGGAACATGTATTGCAAGATTTTGGCAAACAACCTCCTTTACTCAGTAAGTGCATTGAAGATGGGTCATGGCTGGGTCTTCCAGCATGACAATGACCCCAAACACACAGCCAGGGCAACTAAGGAGGGGCTCCGTAAGAAGCATTTCAAGGTCCTGGAGTGGCCTGGCCAGTCTGCAGACCTGAACTCACTAGAAAATCTTTGGAAGGAGCTGAAACTCCAAACCTGAAAGATTTGGAGAAGATCTGTATGGAGGAGTGGACCAAAATCCCTGCTGCAGTGTGTGCAAACCTGGTGGAAAAACTACAGGAAACGTTTGGCCTCTGTAACTGCAAACAAAGGCTACTGTACCAAATATTAACATTGATTTTCACAGGTGTTGAAATACTTATTTGCAGCAGTAATATACAAATAAATTATTTAAAAAATCATACATTATGATTTCCGGATTTTTTTTATTTTTTTTTTTTAGATTATGTCTCTCACAGTGGACATGCACCTAAGATGAAAATTTCAGACCCCTCCATGATTTCTAAGTGGGAGAACTTGCAAAATCATAGGGTGTTCAAATACTTATTTTCCACACTGTATATACACCAGGGCTCTCCCTAGAAATTTAGAGCATGATGATGCCATTGGTCAGGCACGCACTGGGGGCTACCCACCCACCCACCACCACCTTTCTTAAGGGAGAAACGTGAGCATTATGCCTTTTTCAAGTACTAGTGGAAGCCATTTCCTGCGACTTTAATTTTACATCTTATCTAAAAATACAAACTAAGGCCTTGTCCACACAAAATCAGATCAGATATGTTGTGGCACTACATCGTTCCCACCGAAAACTGAGAAGAAAACGTGGAGCGTGCACATAACCGGTGTAAGGAGCTAATCATAGCAGCAGAAGGTAGAACTTTACAAAGCGGCACACTGAGTAAAATGAAGAAAAAAAGGGTCCAGACTGATCATCTGAAATAATCCTGTTGTTGTATTTAAAGAGAAGCAGTGTGTTTGTGTATTTTTAAAAACACACGGCACTGTGTTGATCCACTGGCTGTTGTCCATCTCACAGATGAAGCTAAAGGATCCACACTTTAACTGAAACAAGTTTAACTATTCAAAAATACCTTTATTTGGATTTGATTGAGTTTTCATCTGTTCATCAACAGAGTTCACTGCAAGTTTATTTGCAGCTTTTGTAGAAAAGCTGAACTCCACAACACAGCCCATGCTGCCTTCACTGCATGCACAAGCTGACTGAGGATGTCACTGACCGCCGGCGCATACGGTCCCGAAAAGCTCCAAAACTCGTAACAAGACCAAGAAATAATTACCTGGGAAAACACTAAATTTGAAAATCTGCATGACAGCACTAAAACCCAACATGACGGGCCAGCACCATTGTGCCATTGCTTAGGGAACCCTGTACATGCACGGGACATCAACCATGCTGAAGGAGGCATTGTGATCAGATCTGTGTGTGACTGCTTGCTTTCAGGGTTTTTTTTTAAAGAAACATTAATACAACATGGAAATTTGAAACAAATTAGGATGTTTCCAGGCCTTTAAAGGTTTGGCATCCCAGCAGCCCATGAAGACATCCTTTTACATGTATGGCCAAACCCTGTGTGGGTGGAGACAGCACAGCAGCATCGGACCGTCCACCCTAATGCAGTTAACAAAGCTGTTAATTGTTCTGCTGCTGGGAAACTATCATACAGAATGTGCAGCATCACTCATGATTTACTGGACATTAAAATAACTGATCTGTCGTCCCACTTGTTGCTGTCAAAGGGCTGCGCTGCTTTCAGTCTTCAGCTGTATGCTGTATCATTACATTAACTTGCTAGCATTATATGGAAAATTAAAGCATGTATTTTACACACACACACACACACATATATATATGTTAATTGTTAATATGTTAATATGTTAATTATATATATATATATATATATATATATATATATATATATATATATATATATATATATATATATATATATATATATATATATATATATATATATATAAAGTAAAGGCTGTTATGGCTTTCACCTTGGATTTCCAACATTTCAACCTTGAGAAAATAACTTTTCACTTTCTTGACTCTGATTAATTGTGGGTTAACTTTGAGGTATACAGTTAACTAATAACAGCACCTTTCTTTATTTAAGGATTCATAACCATTATTACAAATTTCAAGAAGGATTGAATGCACACTTTTTAAAGTAATAGACAGTTACAAATATCTGGATCTTATTAATAAGGAAAAGGCACCCACATGGATCCAGTTCCGATGTCCCATAAGTCATTGACATCAGCTACGTGCAAAATCCCAAAAAAATCCAAAATGCCTCACGCACTATTACTATTCATTCGGCTTCAGTAATTTGTAATTAGTATCTCTGGATCCTTGCCCTGCAAAATTATTATTTAATAACTTCAAACGTGATCCTATAGGTTAACCAGAAGTCCAAAGGTGAAAAGGTTTCCAAGGTTTCCATTTTAGAAATCCAAGATGGCCACCATAACAACCTTTGGAAAATAAATGGAAACATTATTTATTATTTATTTATTTATTTGGATTCCTCTAAGCTTACTAAATATGAATGGTTACCAAATCTCCAAAAAGCTTTAACAAAATAACACAAGGAACAACCTGACTATTTCTTCAGTAAGTATCTTCTTTCTTCTTTTCTCCTTCTTTGCCTGGTTCCATTCAGGGTGGTGCAGCAGCTCATACATCTCCATCTCACCCTGATTTCTACATCTTCCTCTGTACCACCATGTCCTCCCTCACTACATCATAAATCGCCTCCAAAACCTTCATCTTCATCTGCTGTCTTCCAGCTTCATCCTCAGCATCCTTGTCTACCCAACATCCTTCCTCTGCACATCACAAATCTTCCTAGTCTTGGCTCTCTCACCTTGTCTATGAAACGGTTCCAGCTGCACTTTTTCTTTGCTATGCTCATTCCTAACCCTGTGATCCTCATCACTAGCACGAAAAGCTGCAACAACTTCAGCTCTGCCCCTGCAGCTCTGACTCATGAATTATGGAAGGGGAAGCAAGTATAATGAGAACAAATGAGGTCCCAGGACAGAAACTTGGGGTACGCTACTGGACAAAATAACAGACTTAAATGTACACAGTAAAATCACCAGTGTAAAACTAACACTGGCAGTGTTGAATTAACACTGCCTGTGTACATAGGTCCTGTTCTAGTCAGCAGGACCTAGGTAGGACCATATGTATGCTGGAAGTGTTAATTTAACACTGTCAGTGTTAGTTTTACACTGGTGAATTACTGTATGGGTGCCTTGGACCCAGTTTTGGCTCCCAAGCTCAAGTAACATACAGTCTCAATCATGATTTTGCATCCACTGACTCCAGAACCTAATTAATATGCAAATCAGATCAGTGCTGCCATGGTAATCTTCCTCCCTGCTCGGACTACATGTGCAATTTTTGGTTAGTTTGAGCACAAGAAGTTTATGATATAATTGCAAATGTTCAGATAGATGGATGGACGGCACATTTTTCCCCCTGCCAATATTTTGTTCTGGTGTCCAGGAATAATAAACTGGATTACAGCCAGAAACCAAAGAGCTGTTGTTTTTTTATTTATTTTTTTTTCAAGTGAATGCATAATTTTTTTATTTTATTCTTTTATTCCCATATTTACTTGTTTTGGTGTCACACTTGCTTGGTAAATGTAAACGTATATTTCCCATGCTAATAGGTCATTTGTTAAAATTGAATTGAATGAGAATCGTATTGATTTGGGGTTTTTAAGTGAACGCATAATTTTATTTTATTGTTTTAATCCCATGTTTACTTGTTTTGTGTCACACTTGCTTTGGTAAATGCCAATAGGCCAATAGGCCATTTTTTTAATTGAATTGAATTGAATTAAATGAGAATCGTATTGATTTGAGGAGGTTTTGGTGTTGTGGAGCTGTCCACGGTGCTGACCTGCTGTTTCTGCCCTCGTGCACAGAAGCGCACAGAGGTCCTCCAGTCTCACGGTTGGATTCACTAACAATCTCAAAAAACTAGTGCAAAAGTGCGTGGACAGGAAACCGTTTGTGCTTTGGGGTGCAGACAGATTTGCGGGTGATTTACTGAGAGTAAATGTGCAGCTCGTGACGGCTGGAATGTGACGTAGAAAGCATCATGTGAATGAATGAAATGAAATAAGCTCGTATGTTAAGTTACTGCGCGCAGGTGCCGCGCACCTCTTCATCCACATGTATACTATAGATGGAACACACTCAGTCCTTGAACAGCAGTAATATAATATATTTACGATCACGCAGGGGCGTGATCCAAACCAAGGGCGCTTGGTTTTAGTGCGCCCTGCCACATTTCTCCACGCTGTGTGGAGCTGCGTCAGGAAGGACATGCAGGCATGCAGATCCACGCTGGATCCGCTGTGGCAACCCCGAGTGGGGGATAAAACAAAATAAAGGAGCTCTTGGCACGGTGGATTAGTGGTTAGCACCGTTTCCTCATAGCATGGGTTCGAGTCCCACCTGTGGCCTTTCTGTGTGGAGTTTGTGTGGGCTTCCTCCCACATTTAAAGACACACTCTAAGAAATAAAATGTTGAATTTAATTGATAAAGTTAAGGTAACTTTTTCCACATAACTTTGTCAATTAAGTGCAACACAATATTGGGATTTAAGTAATAATGTTTCATTTGATTAATTAATGTCAATGACAATGTTGTTTTGCACTTAACAATGTTATGTGGAAAAAGTTACCTTAACTTTATCAATTAAATTCAACATTTTATGCCTAAGAGTGGTATGTTTCATTTCTAAGAGTGCATGCAGGTTTGGTGAACTGGAAACTTTATAACTGTCCAGGTCTCCCTTGCAAAGAGGTATCGATCTGGGAATAACCTGGTTAAATAAATATTTAATTATTTGTCCGATGTTTGATGTATTTAAAACTGATCACACTTGGTGCTGTTCCGCGTGCTGCAGGTTCCTGTAATCCGGACAAAACCTTCTTTCAACTAATTTCTTAGAGCAGGAGTTGACTTGCAGTATGTGTCATGCGCTTCATTACGCACGACCTGTGAGACAAAACGGTGTTCACACGCTGGCAAAGAAAGACAGACAGACAAAGAGACAGACAGAAAATCAGCTGCTGATGGCGTCTCTCGTTTGCGAGTTTGAAACTTTGGCCTTCACTGACTACCCTTGACCCCAGCCCGGCTAAAATAGGGCGAAATGGGGGTAAATAATCACGAAATGGGGTCAATAAACGTTAATGTCATGAATGGTATACTTTAAAATAGCCCACCCGAACCCTCGAAAGGCCATAAAAATCTATCACGCTATAATACTCCTTTAAGTACACAAGAAAGTGCTAATTAACAGGGTGCCCGATGATCCAGAGTTCATTTTATCATAACTGAGTGCGTTAGGAAATGTACCGTTATTTTAGGCCCCATTTCGCTCCATTTCGTTACATTTGTCCATTTCCTGTTAAATGTCTAAAAGGTGGGACCCCCCCCCCCCACCCCTGAAGAAAGAAAAAAGACCCCCCCCCCCCCCCCCCCCCCCCCCTCTCCGCGCGCGCATATCAGAGCGTGTGTGGCACATCATGACTGTGCGTAAAGGACGCAGAGTTTGAACATGCTCATCACTGGCTATTAAAACAAACAAAAAAACATATACTCGTAAAACATATTGTTTGTTGTAAAAACTGTTATTGTGTTCTCAATTTTTTTGGTAAAACATTTTTACACTTCCAAATGAGTTCATTTAAAAAGCTGTGAAATCACTTAAAAAATACTTGATGATCTTGGTTAATATAAGTAAAAATGTTAAATATATGAGTCTTTTCCAAATATTCTGAATGAAATTTACCAAACAAATTAAGTATATTTTTAAAAATATAATTTGTTAAGCAAATGCTAATTTATTTAAATGAAATAAACTCAAATAATAAATTTAAGATAAAATTAACTGTTAAATTTTTAGGCATTTCATTTGATATATTCAACTCAAACTATCATTTGAATGTGTTTCAGAGATTTTATTAAGTCACTATAACTGTTTCTTACTGTGATAATACAAAGTCACTGAATTACTTTTAGAATATAATAGCCATGTTTACACCAGGTTTAATCCATATTAAATCAGACACAGGTCATGAGAACTTGATGTCGAATAACTGCAACGTTAGAACGCAGGCCACGTGACCTTGACTTAGAACACCTCAAACGTCATCAGTGGGCAGTTGGTGGAAAGAAGCACTTAAAGCTTCTGATCAGAGCAAAGAGCTGGTCACAACGTCTGATCAGAGCAAAGAGCTGGTCACAACTTCAGGACAGAGCAAAGAGCTGGTCACAACTTCTGATCAGAGCAAGAGCTGGTCACAACTTCTGATCAGAGCAAGAGCTGGTCACAACTTCAGGACAGAACAAAGAGCTGGTCACAACTTCTGCATCAGCAAAGAGCTGTCACAACTTCAGGACAGAGCAAAGGAGCTGGTCGCAACTTCAGGACAGAGCAAAGAGCTGGTCACAACTTCTGATCAGAGCAAAGAGCTGGTCACAACTTCTGATCAGAGCAAAGAGCTGGTCACAACTTCAGGACAGAGCAAAGAGCTGGTCACAACTTCTGATCAGAGCAAAGAGCTGGTCACAACTTCTGATCAAGCAAAGAGCTGGTCACAACTTCAGGACAGAACAAAGAGCTGGTCACAACTTCTGATCAGAGCAAAGAGCTGGTCACAACTTCAGGACAGAGCAAAGAGCTGGTCGCAACTTCAGGACAGAGCAAAGAGCTGGTCACAACTTCTGATCAAAGCAAAGAGCTGGTCACAACTTCTGATCAGAGCAAAGAGCTGGTCACAACTTCAGGACAGAGCAAAGAGCTGGTCACAACTTCTGATCAGAGCAAAGAGCTGGTCACAACTTCAGGACAGAGCAAAGAGCTGGTCACAACTTCTGATCAGAGCAAAGAGCTGGTCACAACTTCAGGACAGAAGTCAGCAAGCAGAAGCAAGTCAGAACTTCTGGTCAGAGTCACAGGATGTCTTCAGTCAAAGACTTTAAAGTGTTGTCTACAGTTGGATCAGGTGCTTTTGGAACATGCCAGAAAATTCGGAGAAAGTCTGATGAAAAGTAAGTAATCTAAGTAAATTCAATCTAAGTAAATCTAATGATTTTCTACTAAGGGCTTTCACTAACGGTTTTCAACTGAAACATATCTGTGATAACAATCAGAAAACTGCTAAAATACTGTTTTTTCTAGTCTTAATACAGATCAAACTATCTTCACATGAAAGTGTGAAAATGTTATGGTCAAACTTGAGTGATCATGTTGATTTTGGACGTTTTATTGGAGGTGGAGCTGTTCACGTGCTGAGCTGCTGTTTCAGCCCAAAGACTGCAGGTTAGGTGGGAATGGAAACTTTAAAAATTGGTCCAAGTCTCCCTTGTAAAAAAAAAAAAAAAAAAAAAAGATCTCGATCTCAGTGGAACTAACCTGGTTAAATAAACAAAATGCAATGAAATCAGCACATAAGTAAAGTTACTGGACACAGGTGCAAAGCACCTCTTTGTCCAGATCTAATATACAAGAAAGACAACCTGAACTGCAGTTTGCACAAGTTTTTAAAGACATAAACCTTTAGACATCAGGCCCAGAATGTGTGGTTTCAAGCATTTTGTTCGTGCCCCTGTCACGAGAAGCGCCCCATTTTCGTGAGGGTATAACAAACTAATATATTAATTACTTTCGTGATGCCTTCACAGACTGCTGTGAGAATGAGTTTGTAAAAATGCCACTTTATATAAATGTTTATGATGGTGTTTTCTATGTATTCTGTGTTCCATGATTAGAGAAAGCAGGTATAGAAAATGAATGAATGAATAAATGTGGTGGTTTGCATGTTCTTCTACGAGTATGTGGCACACTAAGTTGGTTCCACTCCTCCAGCCAATGCAAAGGAGTCGGTATCGGGTTATTTGGTCATGTGACTTTTCGTCAGGATTCTGACATTTTGCTGAATGGCTGAGACAACGCCGCTCTCTGATTGGCTGCAGCCTTTGTTTAGAACGTAGCACTGGTACCACAGTCTCGGAGGAGTGGAACCAACTTACATTTTCAGCGGTTACGCCACAGCCAATCACAGAGCATGGCGTGATAGCCAATAGCGGTCGACGTATCAGATGGACCAATCACAGCCATGTTTTCAAAACAACGCTACCAGTCTCTTTGTATAAGAGGCTGTGGTACCAGTGTTGTTGGCAGACATGCATAGACACCACACCAAATTGCATACATTAAGGAAATCTATTAAATGGACATTACATGCTATTTTGTACATTGAAAAATGAAATCCTTAGTGTGCAATGTGAGTAGATCAGGGTTGCACATTTGTTGCAGGTGGTATGGAGTTGCATACAGTTGGTAAGCACTCAAACCTTGAGTACATCATGCCCGATGTGGTCACCTGTAACATATGAAGCTATGACAAGATTTTCCTTTCTAATATTTTATACTAAAGTTTAATCATTCATCAAAATTACAATGAAATAGTTGATTGTGGAACTGACGCATATGGTTGTGACAAATTCTATGTATTTAAGATTTGTTTTTAATGAAGCCATTGGTATGTGCAGATCCTGGCATGGAAGGTGGTGGACACCAAGAACATGAGCAAGCATACTCAAGGACAGGCTCATCCAGGAAATCAGCCTCCTGAAGGAGCTCGACCACCCAAAATATAGTAAAGTACGTTGATCACTTCATAAAGAAGAAGAAGGTTTTACGTTGTGAGGGAGTATTGTGAGGGTGGTGATCTGGCCCACGCCATCAAGCGCTGCATCAAAAAAGGTAAAAACATCATCCTTAATTCGTCGTTCACTTTGCATATTTCTGCATGTAGTTTTATGTCTGTGCTTTGTAGAAATCTCTGTTGTATTAACTGGTGGTCTGTTCATCCCAAAGTCTTCTCCTCCCTGAGAAATTCATTCGTCAGTTTGGAGACAGCTCACCTCAGCCCTGGAACACTGCCACAGACGCCCCGATGGCATGTCATTCTCCATCAGGACATTAAGCCAGCTAACGTTTTGTCGACTCCGATTTAAACGTGAAGCTGGGTGATTTTGGACTAGCGGACATCCTCTCCAGTAGGAACGAGTACTTGAAAATACAGTCTGGGACGCCTCTCTACATGTGTCCAGTAAGTCCAGTTTCTTGTTCGTTTCTTTTTGAAGTACCTTCTTGTCAGGAGAAATTTCAGAGAATTACAAGTACGGGTCAGTGCAGAGCACAAAGAGATCGTCCTCAGTAACAGCAGTCGTTTCTGTACCATCACAGGTTTTTTCACACCCCTGTCATGAAAAGTGCCCCATTTTCGTGACGTTTTTTTTTTCATTTTGCTATTTATAATCCCCCCTTCTCTTAACTCTAATGATAGCGTTAATGCCATCCCTCCCCTAAACCTAACCTAAACCCCCCATACCCCACTGCCACCCCACATTTCATGCCCCGTCACAAATGAAATCCTGCCCATCGTGAAAAACGACCCACAACTTTTTGCCACCATGAACTGCCAAGAGACTGTTTGATGATCTTACACTTTTAAGTGTGGTTGTAGGTGGGGAAGCTTCAGGTTGAGTCCCCTAATGAGAGAGTACCAACATGACGAGTCAAAAAAAAAAATCAGTCACAGACTCATGTGCCATCTTGGGGCCAAAATAGTGCTCGCTGTTAATACGTCTGCAGGAAATCCAGCCTTTTTTTTTTCTTTTTTTTTAATTTGATGAAAATGTCGGGCTGTTGCGCATTTGGAGGCACAAATAGACACAACAAGGGCTTCAAGATGTACAGATTCCCTTCAGATCCAAACAGAAGAAAAATTTGGGAAAATAAAGTCAGCCGTGTGGGATGGAAGCGACTTTATTGTTAAAATTTTGCAAGGTAAATTTATTGTTCAGTCCCATGTACAGTAAAAACTCACCTAAACCATCATCATATAAACCGGAGCTTTGCAGTCACCAGACCAAAAAAGTTCCAAAGTTTTTGTATTGTTTTCCATGTAATAAACACTGTATATATTGGATTTTGTAGAACAGATTTTTCACTCACATCGGATAAAATTTCCCGTCTGATCGCAATGTATTTACATTAAAAACCCTGAGTAGTCTGGATGTGCAAAGTAACAGGTACAAATTAAATTTCAGTGTGCTGAACCTCACCGATTTGAGGAAGAAACGGCACTGGAATCATTTTCGTGATTTAAAGCTTGACCATTTATTTATTTCACACCGTGCTGAGACTCAGACCAACAGCCTGACCTGTTAAATCAGACACAAAAGGCTGTGCTTCGTATGCCATCATATTTTAATAGTTTTTTGCAGTGCACACATTGATTATATTTCAGAATCACGTACATTTGGCAGAAAAATCTGCATATTTACAAAACAAAGCTGGAAAATGATGAAATTGTACAACTTACCTTTGAATTGGAGGTGATGATTGTAGAAGGAAAAGCTTGTTGAGGATCAAATTAATGTCATAATAAAGCATAATCCCAGCAACAGAGAACTTTAAAACTGTCACACACGTCATTACATGACACATAGTTACAGAGCTGCAGCTGCATAAATCAGGCATTAAATTAATTAAATAAATCATCATTAATTGTATATTTATGTAAATTTGATAGCTTAACTATTTTATATTTATTTTCATAGTACCTGTACTTGGATGTGTTGTAGTATGTGGTTAAATGAATAAAATAAATCTTGAGAACATAAAAGGTTCATTCAGTAGTTCAGCGCAGTTGGAACTGAAATGTTCTGAGTTGATGCTATTCTCTCACTTAAGGGAGTCTTTCTTCAGGTTCTTTCCCCACTCGAGTTAGTGAGGTCTGGCCAAGAGGTCAGGCTGAGTGCTCCTAATTTCTGGGATTACTCTTTCCAAAATGACAAAATTCTATGAAGCATAACAACACAAACTGTCATGTTATAAATGCAGAATATAAACTTCTTTCCTTGTTTTTACAGGAAAAACTCAACAAGACCTTTTATCATGAAAGTCTGATATCTGGGCACGGGATGTCTCCTTTATGAGCTGTGTGCTTTAAAGTAAGTATTGAAACTCATAACTAAGCTGATTGTATCAAATTTGTTTCCAGCAAAATGAAATACTTTTTTGTTGAATTTCTCCTCTTCAGGCCTCTGTTTGCTGGTAAAGGAGGAAAACGTCTTATCCAGAGAGTCAACCGCGGGAAGGTCAAAAGAATTCCATCCCAGTATTCAGATGAGCTGAACTCTCTGATTGGAGACATGCTGCAAGTATTGGTAAGATACACTGTTATTTAGTGTGCTGTCATTCAAAACATTCACCTCTGCCAATTTTACACGAGGCTGCAACGGCATGTTCTATCTTGATCTTGGGATTTGACGAGGGGTTCAAATGCTGATTCATCAAACTTAGTCCATGAGCCAAGCAGGTTTTCGGTACCACTTAAGGAGATGAAACGACACTTAGAAGCCAGCCCTCAGTGTACCATGGCCTACACAAAAATGTATAACCATCCCAGAGTGGTAGTTATAGCCAGTTAGAGGTCAATGAAGAATGACACAGAGGTCAAAATGTAAAAATACTCATCTTGTTAAAACTATACTACATTATTTGTCTGATCATAATGATTCCAAAAAGTAATGTTTGAACTATCTATGACTGAATGTTCTGGAGTTATGGGGTAAAAACAGCACAAATTTTGAGTTTGTACAGGGGGTCAAAAGTTATTGTTGCTCCAATTTCAGTAAAAAAAAAAAAAAAAATGCAAATTATTGTTTGGGTTAATAGGGTTTTAAAAAGCAATAGTTTGCACCATGTGGACTATCTTGCTTAGTTATCAAGTTCCAGGGTAACATACGAGGTCTGTCCATAAAGTATAGGTCCTTTTTATTTTTTCAAAAACTATATGGATTTCATTCATATGTTTTTACGTCAGACATGCTTGAACCCTCGTGTGCATGCGTGAGTTTTTCCACGCCTGTCGGTGACGTCATTCGCCTGTGAGCACTCCTTGTGGGAGGAGTCGTCCAGCCCCTAGTCAGAATTCCTTTGTCTGAGAAGTTGCTGAGAGGACTGGCGCTTTGTTTGATCAAATTTTTTCTAAAGAGATTTGAGGTGATACTGTCGCTTTAAGGACTTCCCAACGGTGCGAGACGTCGTTGCAGCGCTCTCAGGCGCCGTCGTCAGCCTGTTTCAAGCTGAAAACCTCCATATTTCAGGCTCTATTGAACCAGGACGTCGTTAGAGAACAGAGAAGTTTCAGAAGAAGTCGGTTTCAGCATTTTATCTGGATATTCCACTGTTAAAGGAGATTTTTTTAATGAAAGACGTGCGGACGGATTGCAGCGTCGGCTCGCAGCTGCTGCGATGCTCCGCCACAGGAAAAACACCTCCGTTGGAAGCCTTAAGGACAAGTTGGAACATGTCCAGCTGTTAAACAATTTCTCATTTGCTCACTCCACTGAAAGCCATCAAAAGCCGCCTGGATTTTACAAATGGTTATCAACACGGAGGTGTTTTTCCTGTGCCGCCGCACCGCGCCGGCTGCGTCCCGACGCGCGGACCCGTGCGCACGTCTTTCATTAAAAAATCGAACCGTGTCCACTTCGATGTGCCTCACAGGTTTAGAAAAAATTTTTGATCAAATAAGCGCCAGTCTCTCAGTAACTTCTCAGACAAAGGAATTCCGACGAGGGGTTGGACGACTCCTCCCACAAGGAGTGCTCACAGGCGAATGACATCACCGACAGGCGTGGAAAAACTCACGCATGCGCACGAGGGTTCAAGCATGTCTGACGTAAAACATATGAATGAAATCCATAGAGTTTTTGAAAAAATAAAAAGGACCGTTACTTTTGACAGACCTCGTATGTCACATGGTCATCGAATCCAATGGACGTTCGACCTTGTTTGACATTTTCTTTAGAGACTAAAACATTCAACACAATCAAAACTACTTCATGTATTAATCCTTTTATTTCAACCAATAACCTGCTTCATTTTTTTTTACTGAAATTGGAGCAACTTTAACTTTTGACCCCTTTACAAACTGAAAATTACCTTTGTCACCGTTTGAGGTTGTTTTACACCATAACTCCAGAAACATTCAGTCATAGATAGTTCAAACTATACCTTTCTGGAATAATTTTGATCAGATAAATAATGTAGTATAGTTTTCAACAGGATTAAAACATTTTACATTTTGACCTCTGTGTAATTCTTCATTGACCCCCAGCTGGCTACAGCTATCACCCTGGGATGGTTATCATACATTTTTGTGTAAGGACACGGTACACTAAGATGGATTCTAAGAGTTGTTTTGGC
Organism: Thalassophryne amazonica; assembly: GCF_902500255.1. NCBI lineage: Eukaryota > Metazoa > Chordata > Actinopteri > Batrachoidiformes > Batrachoididae > Thalassophryne > Thalassophryne amazonica. The sequence continues at coordinate 30,433,257 of NC_047116.1, read as the reverse complement.
ACCTACATGGTACCGATTAGGTCAAAATTGATGACTAGCTCATAGACTAACTGTAACAATGTTTGTGGTTGGGAAAAAATTCAGACATTCTCAGTCCATAAGGGAAGCTCATCGCAATTATGTGGCTGAATCAAAGACGTCATCATTCAGTCAACATCTTGCAAGATCCATATTAAAATCTGTGCACTTTAGTAGTGCGCTCTGATCTGGTTTATTTTAACCTGCGCATGTGATCAAGGTGACCTTTGAGATCTGGAGAACTCATGCTGCTTTAAAAATTCAAGCTTCCACCCATTAAAAGTATTGTTCTGACTTATCTGTGATGTGTTGTTCGATCATATTCCTCATGAAAAAAAAAATGTCTCTTTCTAGGACTTTCTGAGGCCGTCCACTGAAGAGATCCTCCACAGCAGCCCTGCTCACTCAGCAGAAGAAGAGAGCTGGTGACTCTGCTCATCATCTCCCTGCAACCTACAACAGCTGCAGACGTCAGTCCCAGGGAGCCACAAGACACTCCAAAAAAAGCACAGAAGCGGAGACTGGACGTTGAGCAGCATCAGCCAAGAAAGAAGAAGCGAAAAAGTAGGTGTTCTCCCTAAAAACCAGGGCTCATATCCACAAAGCATCTCAAAGCTCTCTCCAAGAGCTCTTAACTTAGCCTAAAGTTTCCCAGCAAAGAATCGTAGCCTAAGAGTGAGCCAGCAGGTGTCTGAGAGCAAGTCTGAGCAAAGAGGGGACAGAAACTCCTGTCTTTGTGAGGAGGTGGGGTTGACCCCGTTGCTAGATACGATGCAGTCCTCTAAGAGCTGTGATTGGTTGTCAGGGAAAGGAGAAATAAAAAACAGAAATGCCCTCCTAGTCATGAATGAACAGTAAAATCAACCGATCAGTTTATCTGAACTGGATGAAGACGTGTAATTGTGAGAATTATGAATTGTTACACAGCTTGAAAATGTTTGAATGTATGTCATCCACATGCCAAATATTTATATATTAAAAGCCTGCATAAGTGCAAGAGTTTATTTAGTAAGTCCTTTGTAAGTACAGAATATAATTCGAAATATGTTAAAAATACATGCATGACACAAGAAGGTGAAAACACTTATTCATTCAGGTCCATTTAAGAATCAAATGACAAAACAGAAGTAATAATAAAAGAAAATAATAGTAATAATACCGATAATAGTAATAATAAAAGTAATGATATTAGCAGTGTGTATATGATAACAAAAACCTAAACAATTCATAAATACATTAAGACAGTAAATTAACATAAAATAATTATGTAGATCAAGCCGGTTGCATGTTACTGACACACTGTGATCCTTCATATGGAGGAATATCTCTCCTTCCTCTGTCTTTTCTGCCATCTCTTCTGCTTCAGACACTCTTAGCCTTCTTAAAAGTCCTCCTCCCTCCTCTTAGCAGTTTGGCGCCTCAGGAGCTCTCTTAGGCCTAAGGTGCTTTGTGGACAACTTTCATCTTACCAAAGGAAAATTCTAAGAAATGTCTAAGAATTCGAGGATTCTAAGATTTTTTTTTTTTTTTTTTTTAAGAATAAAGTCACTAGCAGCTAGTTTTAGCCTTAGGCTGCTTTGTAGATACGGGTCCAGTTTGTCAGTTCTCTGCATTACTCACTTTTCAGTCTCCACAAAACCTGCTCAAATCATATTATCTAGTTGATTTTGAGAAAAATTATTCTCCCATCCCTGTTATTACCCAAAAAAACACAGTATAACTGCAGTTTTCCACACTGTGCACCTTGTAAATCTTTGACATTTTATTGCAAAATCTGATGTGTTTCAGTCTGCTGCAGTCTGTCATTTAAAGTGAGTCATGATGAAATAACTGACAGACAGTTGTCACATTTGTCTCATAAAGAATGAAACAGACAACTTGATAAATGTCTGAGTAACTTTTTTGTCTTTGTCACCCACAGGATCATGTGACATGGATTGGTGTGCACCTGTGACTGCATCGACCTTCACTTCCCAAACATGATTCTGCTTCTATCTTCTTAATTTAAAATGGTTATCATAGAATTAAATATGTATTGTTGTAATAAAATGTATTTTGTGAATCATGAAAGTTTTCAAACATGTTGTCTCCTCCCATAATAACATAATGATCAGCATCGACATGAAACTGTCACAGTGGTGAAGTCATAATGAAATATTTATTAATTTTCTCTACCCACTTATTCCAAGATGAGAAGTTAAAATAATATTATTCTGATGATTATGATAGAGATTATATCTACCATGTTGGTTGGGAATGCCTTGTAATGCCGAAAGAAGAGTTACAGGACTTGGCTGAGGATAGTGAAATGTGGGATGAGCTGCTTTGTCTGCAGACACCATGACACAGATACAGTAATAGGCAGAACATTTTCTGCCTATTACTGTATCTGTGTCCGTCTCACGGTGTTGTGTTGTAGTTAGATAATAATTATTGTTATTGTTCCTTTACTGTCATAATTAAAACAACATAATTTATGTTATGATGTGTAGTTAGTTTGTCATTTACAAGACAACAAATGGTGATGTCATCTGGGTTTCCAGCTGGAAGTTCTGAGGTTTCTTCATTGTATGAGCTAAAATATTTGTTTTTAAAACAGACTAGTTTCATTCACTGGAAATACAACACCCGATGGATTATCAATACAGGTGCTGGTGATATAATTAGAATATGAAAAAGTTTATTTCAGTAATTCCATGTGACGTTCACAGGGATTGATCAGTTTACTGCTCTGATTATATTCAATCATTCTTATACTTATATTTGTTTCCTCTTTTGACAGTTCTGTGTCAATATATACATGGTTTAGTCATGTAATACAGTGATACAGCAGCCACCACAGTGCACCAGCGGTTTTTTTTTTTTGTTTGTTTTTTTTTGTTTTGTTTTTTGTCCTGCACACTCCTGTGAAATTTTAGCCTTTGTGCCAGCGAACAGTTTGTGCCAGCACTTTTTCCCAGTGAACTTTTGGCATTTAATTGTAGCAGGTTACTGAGAGAAGTCCATGCATTCAAAAATGAATCCATTGGGAGATTTTGTTCCATCTGCCTCAGGTAGCATTTTTGAAGCATTCAACGTCAACATGGACTTCCTCATCAAGTACCCCTAATAAGAGTGGGAGGATGACACATCATTCCAGTTATCACAGCAGGTCCTGGATAACATTGCTGCTGTCAATGAATCTACTGAGCAAGGAGTTGCACTTATCCAGGATTACAATCAGATTCTAACGAAGGATGAAGCAGCGACAAAAGCTGCTGCAAGTTGTGAAATGCGGGTGTCCCGTTGGCCTCTCCACTTGCTGGGGTCCTCAACACTGAAGCACCTGTGCCGGATCATGCTCCAAAAAACACTGCACCAGGTCAAAATCTCATAATTTAAGTTCCTTCACAATATAAGTGGTATTCCTCCTGGGGTTGAGGGTGCACACAGATCACAGCCAACAGGGACCCACCTATACACCTATGTCAGCCTGCATGGGAAGTGACCCAAACCACAAAGAGGAAGCTCTGGACAGTGCTGTGGCACACCCAGCCCTACCAGCACCCCCAGGCAACCATCAGCCACCCTCCAATGAGAGTGTCCCAAGCACTGAAGCATGATCATAAAAGCACAGCTCAGATGGGTGGGTCATGTGATGTGCATGGATGACCAGTGGAGGCCCAAAATGGTATTTTATAATCAACTGAAGTGGCATCGCAAACAGAGGGACACACATGTTGAGATACAAGCATAACAGGAACTCGAAAAAGTGCTGACTGGAACCACGAAACATGCAAACTGTGGCATCAGATCAATCTGAGCAGAGGTTTATATGCCTCAGTGCAGCTGAATCCTTCGAGGAACAGAGATGCAAGGATGCCAAGGAAAGTGCGAACACTGAAAAGTTGTAATTACCAACCCAGTCTCACGGGAGTTTGTGGCGCCATTACAAAAAGTACATTAATCTATGGGGCACAAATTCATTTTGTGACAGGAGCACAAAATGTGGGGTGATTGGGGGGGGGGGGGGGTAGACACTTTTGCTAGGGTTAGAGTTAGAGTTAGGAGAAGGGTAGGATTATAATAGCAAATTAATAAAACATTGTCAATAAGAATCAGGCGCTTTCATGACAGGGGCACGAATAGAAAGTGAGACTGGGCAGGAATTACCCACAAGCTCAAAATTGCGAAAGGCCAGTCACTGGGGACAAGGGATATTTCTGTCTGATTGTTGGCTTTTTTCTTTCCAGGTCCTTCTGCTGATTTATGCCAACTATGTCAGTGAAAGTTGACCTAAAACTGCTGTTAGGGAATTAATTTTAGCAAAGATAAGGGATTTGATTTTCAACCCAATTTCAACCAAATATGGCACACACACTTAGGTGGATCCCAGACTTGCCCCAACAAGGTGAGGAAAGCCAAGATCATTTGGGTGAAGGTCAATGTCACTGGGGTCAATGTCCCATTGCTATAATCATGACTGTCTTCATGCCCATGGGTACTATTATATTAATATGGCAAAAGTTACTACAATGTACTTTTATTCTGATTTGTTTATTGAACATCTTTCTGAAAACTTATATTTAGAACATGACCAGTTGATGAAATGATAACAGACGTGGCCAAACAAAAGAAGGATTTAGGCATAAATGAAGCACATGTGATCTTTATTCTTTCGGCTTTTCATTGACGAGTAAAGCAGTAGCTTTGCATGCAGTTCATTTACACACGACAAGCATTTATTCATATGAATGATGGGAGCTGTTAAATTCTATGTATCAAAACATTCTTTGTTGTATGTATAAAGTACAGTGTATGCACTGAACGTTTTAATTACATGCAAAAATATACTTGATGTAATTATACTTTTACAACTTGGAACAACAGATAGTTGTGAAAGGTACCGATAAAATGTAAACAGAAAACAGGCAGTGTGTGCTGCCACCGTCTTGAGAATAGTCAATAAGCTTTTATCCAGCTGTGATATTTATTGAGATACAATCTGAGCAGTAAACTGACCACAGTTTGCAAAGCATATGAATATAGAAAAGAGAGAAATCAATGATCATCTTTTTATCCAAATAACTTGCTGGAAGAAAAATTAATAATGTGCCATTAAAAGCATCATGAAAATGTTTGTGGTGTAGATAGTATGATTTTGGAACATCATCAAAAATTCAACACAGGGCTTTGTCTCATTTAGAAAAATTACACTGAACGTGTGATAAGGCTATTAAAAACAGATTTAAAATCCTACAAGGGACAATGCCTGGTCATTGTGTAAAAAGCATTAAAGATGAAAGCCTGGAATCAACATTGTCTAGTTGTGACAAAAACTACAACTGTGTGTGCTGCACTTGTTAATCTTGGAGGTAACATATTTTTCAGAGTAGTTCAGCTGCAATCTAATATTCACAATGTTACATTTACCATTTGATCTTGACTTTTGCATGCCATGTGCTTCTGTGAGTTTTCTGTTTCTTAACATATGTACAACTATACGCATGCGTTGTCTGTCATATATGACCATAAATGGAATAAAAGGAAAACATCCATCTTGGATTCTTTGTTTTGGGATGATTGTCATATTGTAACACTCTAAGTGGAGATATTACGTGAACAGCACATTGCATTCACAGGATATCTACAGAGTTATCTAAGACAGAGACTTAATAAGACCAGCCCATAAATTGTGACTGCAACAAATCAAGCAATTAGCCCATTTCAAGACAAATTTTCACAATACCACACTTTATTATTGTAATGGCACATTGGTGAAATGCAAAAAAGGACTGTAGAAAATATAGTAATAGCCATATACGTACATATATATATGTATGTGTATACACACACACACACACACACACCATGGTGGATTAGTGGTTAACACTGTTGCCTCACAGTAACAAGCTCATTTGATTGATTCCCACTTGTGGCCTTTCTGGGTGGAGTTTGCATCTTCTTCCTGTGTTTATGTGGATTTCCTCCGCTTGCTCCCGCTTCAGCCACATCCGAGACATGCAGGTTACGTCTCTCTAATTCTTAGTTTTTTTTTCTTTTTACATGCTGGGCAATACCACTTTTTAGATGTGGGTAGACGTTTCAACTCTAAACATTTAGGATGGAACCACTGATCACAACCAACCTTACATCACCATCTGTGGAATTACAAATACAGTATGTTGCAGAGGTTACAGAAGTTGTTGGTTCTGGTACATCAGTGCTGAGAGATCGATCAATTTGTCTTGTTAAAAGCTCAGGAACTACATTTCTCTTCCAAAAGAGTGACAACAACTCAACCATTTTGGTAATGTAATTGTCATCCCTGTTATCTCTTGTTATGACACAGTCAACAGGGGTCCACACTATAAAGTCAGCAAATGCAGCATCACAAATGAAAATCTGTAACTGTACTGGTCATTCAGGCAGAAATCACAATCACTAAGCATCTCACCAACTGAGTGTTCATGGTGCTTGAACGGGCACTTGATCTCTAGAACGCCCGTGCCACAGCACTGACAGTTTACAAGGCCATCTGGAGAGGCACCAAGGAACGGATGTTGCTTGGAAATAACCAGACCCGATTTCCTAACCAAACCTTGAGAGTGCTTACCTGGCATTTTCAAATGCACCTGCCCACTTGGTACTGTGCTTGGGGTCTGTTTTGAGCCAGTATAGAGCTAAGAATAGAGTCTGAAGGCATCTTCTTTGTGTTTACTTCCCCATTGTACTGCTTCCGTTTTCAATTGACTGAACTGTGGAATGCAAATTCTCTTCAACAGAGAAACAGAAGGACTCATCAAATCAGTCTTGCAGCACTGTCCTGCTACAGATGCGGTTATGCAACTGGCTCTCTGTTCGTGCCATGTTGCTGAGGATGATTGATGGCGTGTCACTTCTTCCACATATGCCAATTCAGCATCAGTTACTTTCAAATTAGTGGACATGGAATCACAAAGATTCAGTAACTTCCATCCACAGAAATTGTCGTATGAAGGCTCATATAGTTGTCGTAAAGGTTGTGGCAAGCAACCAAGGGACAGAGTTGGACCAACATCCGCATACTCACTGAACGCACACAAAACAAGAACATTTTCATCTAAGCTGGCCAGGGACTGTACAAATGCGTACTGCTTTTGGCCATCTGCAGGTTCCATGACTGTTGTACTTTGCCTTGTGGACTTCTGTAGTCTCATTTCTGCCTCCGCTTTATAAAATTTGACATCGCTTATCTCTGCTGCCGTCACATTTTTGACAAAACACTGATTCCACTCACATGGCAAATCAGTGCATGCCAACCTGGTGTACCCCAGATGCTCAACAGCTTCAAGCTTGAAGAGCAAGACTCCAACATGACAGCAGGTTTCTCCCAGCCCAGCCATGCAGTCACAATGGGCAGTTACAATTTGGCCACTTCTCTCTGTTATCACTTAGGGCTGGTGTGGGTCCTCAGTGACGTGCCAGGAAGGCTTGATGTTGGCCTTGAACAAAACGTTGCTGTTCCATAAGACAACATGATACACCGTCTGTACCCACCAGCAACAAAGAATATATGCACTTCCAGTGCTCTGTAATTTTCCATTGCTTCTTGTGAGTACAGCCCTGCAAACACAAGAGAAATCAGCTGTGAGCATAATGAAAGACATTTCTAACATATATGCAAACTGAAGTACAGTAGTGTTCAGAATAATAGTAGTGCTAGTGACTAAAAAGATTAATCCAGGTTTTGAGTATATTTCTTATTGTTACATGGGAAACAAGGTACCAGTAGATTCAGTAGATTCTCACAAATCCAACAAGACCAAGCATTCATGATATGCACACTCTTAAGGCTATGAAATTGGGCTATTAGTAAAAAAAAAAAAAGTAGAAAAGGGGTGTTCACAATAATAGTAGCATCTGCTGTTGATGCTACAAACTCAAAACTATTATGTTCAAACTGCTTTTTTAGCAATCCTGTGAATCACTAAACTAGTATTTAGTTGTATAACCAGAGTTTTTTATGATTTCTTCACATCTGCGAGGCATTAATTTTGTTGGTTTGGAACCAAGATTTTGCTCATTTACTAGTGTGCTTGGGTTCATTGCCTTGTTGAAACACCCATTTCAAGGGCATGTCCTCTTCAGCATAAGGCAACATGATCTCTTCAAGTATTTTGACATATCCAAACTGATCAATGATACCTGGTATGCGATATATAGGCCCAACACCATAGTAGGAGAAACATGCCCATATCATGATGCTTGCACCACCATGCTTCACTGTCTTCACTGTGACCTGTGGCTCACAAACTGTCTACGGCCCTTCTTGGACCCAAACAATTTACTCTCATCAGTCCACAAAATATTCCTCCATTTCTCTTTAGGCCAGTTGATGTGTTCTTTGGCAAATTGTAACCTCTTCTGCACGTCTTTTATTTAACAGAGGGACTTTGCGGAGATTCTTGCAAATAAATTAGCTTCACACAAGCATCTTCTAACTGTCACAGCACTTACAGGTAACTCCAGACTGTCTTTGATCATCCTGGAGCTGATCAATGGATGAGCCTTTGCCATTCTGGTTATTCTTCTATCCATTTTGATGGTTGTTTTCTGTTTTCTTCCACACGTCTCTGTTTTTTTTTGTCCATTTTAAAGCACTGGAGATCATTGTAGATGAACAGCCTCTAATTTTTTGCACCTGCGTATAAGTTTTCCCCTCTCCAATCACTTTTTAATCAAAGTACGCTGTTCTTCTGAACAATGTCTTGAACGTCCCATTTTCCTCAGGCTTTCAAAGAGAAAAGCATGTTCAACAGGTGCTGGCTTCATCCTTAAAAGGGGAGACCTGATTCACACCTGTTTGTTCCACAAAATTGACGAACTCACTGACTGAATGTCACACTACTATTATTGTGAACACCCCCTTTTCTACTTTTTTTACTAATAGCCCAATTTCATAGCCTTAAGAGTGTGCATATCATGAATGCTTGGGCTTGTTAGATTTGTGAGAATCTACTGAATCTACTGGCACCTTGTTTCCCATGTAACAATAAGAAATAAACTCAAAACCTGGATTAATCTTTTTAGTCACATAGCACTACTATTATTCTGAACACTACTGTATATGAGCAAGTTTTGAATCCCTCCAATTTTTTCAGGAATTACATTTGGAAAATAACATTTGACAAGAGTTCATATAATTTTCATATATTTTAAATGATCTTTTATGGTGTGTGTGAAGTTAATGAACATACTGCCTATTTTATGAATTTTGAAAATACATGCAAAAAAGTGCCATTCTTTTCAGACATTATGAACTGTATTTTCATGGATTGTAGGAGTTATGCAAACTGACGAAAAAAAAATTGGCCCTATCACCGGTAAAGGTCCTAATCTGCAAAAATCAATTCTCTCAACTTCCTTCTATATCAAACTGAATAATAGACCAAAAAAAAAAAAACCTGTTATACAAATAATGGATGGTAAGGAGTCCAATAACTTTTCTTCATCCAATATTTCTTTATGTGGATGACTTGCCATCCATCATTATGTTCTCCACCCCCTCCCAAATTAAGCAAACAAAAGAGTCAAGTAAATTAGATCAATTTATTTTGTTGTGAACAGCATACGATTGATTCTGATGTGATGAATGCTTCTAAAATGTCAGTAGCGTGCTTGTCTACCTTCTTCATCTTCAAGCGCTTCTGGGATCGGGTCACTGGGGCAACAGCTCCAGTAGCGGAGCCCAAACGTCCCTTTCCCTTGAAAGGGCAGTTAAGTTTGAAGTGTTCATTTGTTTCTTTCTTTCTGAAGACATCTTCTGTGATTTGGAAATGTTCATGTACCCATCCCTTGACTTGTCAAAAAAAAAAAAAAAATGCTACATGATGATAAAGAGTCCAATTAGTTGTGCAACCTATTACTTTAGGTTGGATTTTTATTTCATTTACAGTGTATCCAGAAAGTATTCACAGTGAGTCAGTTTTTCCACATTTTGTCATGTTACAGCCTTATTCCAAAATGGGGTAAATTCATTTTTTCACCTCAAAATTCTACTCACAACACCCCAAACTGGACTCCAATTAAGCTGTAGAAACATCTCAGGGATGATCAGTGGAAACAGGATGTGCCTGAGCTCAATTTTGAGCTTCATGGCAAAGGCTGTGAATACTTATGTACACGTGGTTTCTTAGAGTTTTAATTTTTAATAAATTTGCAAAAATCTCAAACAAACATTTTTCACATTGTCATTATGGGGTTCTGTGTGTAGAATTTTGAGGAAAAACTTAATTTCCTCCATTCTGGAATAAGACTGTAACATAACAAAATGTGGAAAAAGTGCAGTGCTGTGAATACTTTCCAGGTGCACTGTATACTCATGTTGTTCGGATTTGTTTTAGTTTGATTTTAAATGGGATTGCTTTAAAAAAAAAAATAACCTAGAAAAATTCAGAAAAATTTAAAATTTAAATGTGTACATGCCACAGTGTGTGTCAGCTTTCTATATTCACTATCATTTTTTTTATTATTTTTAGTAATTGGTATTTCATGTTTATTGCTTTTATCAAACTTGTCTTTCAATGGCTGCATATTTCATTGTGTTTTTTGTCTTTAGTAGTGATTGTCCTTAACTCTTAAACACATGCTGCATCTCCTGTCTGTGGGAGCTGAATAACTGCTTTTAGGAGGTGAGGATGGACCGGTGGTCTCCATCACTGGTTGTCAATCAGGCATCTTAGCGGTTCTGTACTGTGATGGATGCAGCGACACATGGCAGCGTGACCTGACTTTACAGTGAGGTTAACATACGTTGAATAAATGACTTCCAGCAGCTCAGTGTGTTGGATTACATTCAGTGGACTACTGCAGTCAGGGATTGTTGACCATCTGCTTGACACACTTGTAGATTTTACCATTCCCAATTTAGACAATGCCAATAACACAAATAAAACTTGTTCTTGGTCTGTCTGGTCCTGTGGCCTCCAGAAGACACAAGAGTGTGTTAAGCAGATTCAAACACCGTTTTCTAGGAATTCTAACTTGCTTTTCAGTTGGGAAACAAACAGCTTTGTCCAGGCACACTGAGGAGTGACGGTCCGTTGACTGTTAGGTTCAAACTCTTCATGTTGACAGTGCAGAGTAGTGCCCAGTCCACATCAGGAGCAGCCAGTGTCCATGCACAGTCACAACTTTTCCAGAGAGACTTTTCCGTGGATTGTCAGATACAGTTTAGAACAAACTGCGGCACATAATCATTACTCTCTGCAGCACACATCAGTGGAACAGTAAATCAGGTTGGTATTGAGCTCCGAGCGTGCAGCAGTGAGAAATGTCTGCACATCGTACGAGGTCTGTCAATAAAGTATAGGCCCTTTTTATTTTTTTCAAAAACTATATGGATTTCATTCATATGTTTTTACGTCAGACATGCTTGAACCCTCGTGCGCATGCGTGAGTTTTTCCACGCCTGTCGGTGACGTCATTCGCCTGTGAGCACTCCTTGTGGGAGGAGTCGTCCAGCCCCTCGTCGGAATTCCTTTGTCTGAGAAGTTGCTGAGAGACTGGCGCTTTGTTTGATCAAAATTTTTTCTAAACCTGTGAGACACATCGAAGTGGACACGGTTCGAAAAATTAAGCTGGTTTTCGGTGAAAATTTTAACGGCTGATGAGAGATTTTGAGGTGATACTGTCGCTTTAAGGACTTCCCACGGAGCGAGACGTCGTGCAGCGGTCCCAGGCGCTGTCGTCAGCCTGTTTCAAGCTGAAAACCTCCACATTTCAGGCTCTATTGATCCAGGACGTCGTGAGAGAACAGAGAAGTTTCAGAAGAAGTCGGTTTCAGCATTTTATCCGGATATTCCACTGTTAAAGGAGATTTTTTTTAATGAAAGCATGTCTGACGTAAAAACATATGAATGAAATCCATATAGATTTTGAAAAAAATAAAAAGGACCTATACTTTATTGACAGCCCTCATATACCACAAAACTGAACTCATCATTTTTAAACCAAACAAAAATCAGTTTGAAACAATATTCACTAACTCAAATGAACTGTTTGGTGATCATTAAGTTCTTATTAGTGAATAGTTTCTAAAATTTAAATTAAAACAGCTTTTTAAAATGAACACTCAGTGGTTACATGACATGTAATGACATGTGTTGTACTGAGCAAAATGCAATAAATATTGCATGTTTTTGCACTTTCAGAAAAATGCAGCTGAAAACCTATTAGAGAAAAGACTGTGGAACACGTACCTTCAGGGATTTACTGCTGTAATGCTGATTTCCACTGTGGTTGTGCAGATCATTACTGATCAAAGTAAGGTTCAATACTGCAAGTGGCTCATTTATTGATCATCTTTTTTATTTCCCATTTTTTAAAGGTTGCATAAAAAGGCTGATCTGAATTTATATACCTGCCTTACTTTGTTGGCACAGTTTTGTTTGGGGGAAATTATACACGTGAACAGATGAATGCTATATTCAATTTGTGCTCTTTATCACATCTAAATCCTACACACTATAGCTTTAAATCTCTCTCTCTAAAATTATTGTCATTATGCTGAATGATATATTCTTATGTATTTATTGAGTTACTTAGTTTAAGGGTTTGTGTCATTAGCCATCTTTTTGGGACCAGAGCAAAGATGCCCATCCCATTTTTAAAAATTGCTCATCAGCCCATATGGCTCCAACTTCTGATGACTTGTGAACATACAGACAATGAGGCACGCTGTAGTTCTCTGTGTGATGGAATAAGACAGTTCAGCATCTAAATATGCGCGGTGCATGTCGTGCATATTGGGTAGTCAAAATTCACGACTACCCAAAACACACAATAATGCGTGAGAGCAAGTAAATTTGACGTTTTTAAAAGATTTTTGCCCAAAACGGGTTACAACATAGGTGGGAAGTGGAAGAAAGAACTTGCAGCCCTAGCTTATGCACTCACACTAGAAAATGCCCCGTCGTACAAGGGTGATTCTTTAGCTACGGGCACTATTGGCCTTGTAAATGTAATTTCCACCACACCATTGCCTTACAATATAAAGCACCTTGGGGCAACTGTTTGTTGTGATTGGCGCTATATACATGTGCTCTGATGTCACTGTTTATCTCCATAGAAACTACCCAAACAATCTTTCATACAAACTGTTTTAAGGGACATTAGAGTGTTGTGGTGGAAATTACGGCAATAGTGTGGGACAACTACATTTTGTTTAAAAAATCACAGTTGTACGACATTGAATACCCCAATTATGTTTTGATTATTTTACTGATATTTTATTCAGAGATATTTTAAAACATTAGAAAAAACATTTCTTTACCATTCATTTTTATCATTGAAGATCAAAAGTCTGGGTGTGGGACAAGCACAAAACGGCAATATTTGCATATAATGATGCTGAAAAAAGGTGAAAAAGTCACCATAGACTACTAGAACAAATTTCTTAACACACTTTCATTGTAAGATAACTATAAAAGTGTGAAATTTGCCCTTTTTTCTGTTTTTCATACAATATGATCAAAGGACATAATAAGTGCCTGTAGTCTAAGAATCACCCACAAACTAAAGAAGACAAACAGAAAGCCATTAAGAAAGACTGAAAATCTTTCCTGACATGTGAAGTTGACAGTTGGCAATTCCCGATCTGTTATGACTATCAGATGGTTGGGAAAAGGAGATACTGGCAGCAACCCAGTGGCCCTCTTCATGTATGTAGACATTAATGTGTATCTCAGATGGAAAGACGGCCAAAACTTGCACAACCATGCAGCACACAGGGTATACAGACAGAGACCTGTCTCTTTCTATATATAAAATATAATAATTAGAACTTACTAATTTAGTTCACTCAGCACATCTTTTGGGATCTTGCAACTCTGTTATAAAAGTGTGTAGGACATACGGAGAATCAGAAATACAATGCGCGGTGCCTTGTTTGCACTCATGGACTGTACAAATTTGTTTAATTCCATTTTTTCAGCCCACAGATACCGACAACTGGCCATGGAACAATGTGGACATTGTTGTAAAGCTTGCTGCTTTAAAACTTTACTTTAAAATGCTACTTTATCTTTAAGGACAAAATATCAATGGGTCACACATGCAAGTAACACAATTTTGTTTACTAAACCGGGTAATAGCAAACTTTGACCAAGGAGTTCACAAGGTCAAAGCACATAAGTGTTGATAATACTGATTTGGGTTATTATTGTTGGCACCCACTTAGAAACCCACTTAGAAATCTAATTTTCATCTTAGGTGCATGTCCACTCTGAGAGACATAATCTAAAAAAAAAAAAAAAAAAAAATCCGGAAATCACAATGTATGATTTTTTAATAATTTATTTGTATGTTACTGCTGCAAATAAGTATTTGAACACCTGCCAACCAGCAAGAATTCTGGCTCACACAGACCTGTTAATTTTTCTTTAAGAAGCCCTCTTATTCTGCACTCTTACCTGTATTAATTGCACCTGTTTGAACTTGTTACCTGTATAAAAGACACCTGTTCACACACTCAATCAATCACACTCCGACCTGTCCACCATAGCCAAGACCAAAGAGCTGTCTAAGGACACCATGGACAAAACTGTAGACCTGCACAAGGCTGGGATGGACTACAGGACAACAGGCAAGCAGCTTGGTAGAAGACAACAACTGTTATGATTATTTATTAGAAAGTGGAAGAAACACAAGATGACTGTCAGTCTCCCTCGGTCTGGGATTCCATGCAAATCTCACTTTGTGGGGTAAGGATGATTCTGAGAAAGCTCAGAACTACACAGGAGGACCTGGTCAATGACCTGAAGAGAGCTGGGACCACAGTCACAAAGATTCAAATCAAATCAAATCAAATCAATTTTATTTATATAGTGCCAAATCACAACAAACAGTCACCCCAAGGCACTTTATATTGTAAGGCAAAAGCCATACAATAATTACAGAAAAACCCCAATGGTCAAAACGACCCCCTATGAGCAAGCACTTGGCGACAGTGGGAATGAAAACTCCCTTTTAACAGGAAGAAACCTCCAGCAGAACCAGGCTCAGGGAGGGGCAGTCTTCTGCTGGGACTGGTTGGGGCTGAGGGGAGAGAATCAGGAAAAAGACATGCTGTGGAAGAGAGCAGAGATCAATCACCAATGATTAAAAGCAGAGAGGTGCATACAGAGCAAAAGGCTCTGCCTCCCATTCTACTCTTACAAACCCTAGGAACTACAAGTAAGCCTGCAGTCTGAGAGTGAAGCGCTCTATTGGGGTGATATGGTACTATGAGGTCCCTAAGATAAGCTGGGACCTGATTATTCAAAACCTTATAAGTAAGAAGAAAAATTTTAAATTCTATTCTGGAATTAACAGGGAGCCAGTTAAGAGAAGCCAATATAGGTGAAATATGCTCTCTCCTTCTAGTCCCTGTCAGTACTCTAACTGCAGCATTTTGAATTAACTGAAGGCTTTTCAGGGAACTTTTAGGACAACCTGATAATAATGAATTACAATAGTCCAGCTGAGAAGAAATAAATGCATGAATTAGCTTTTCAGCATCACTCTGAGACAAGACCTTTCTAATTTTAGAGATATTGCGCAAATGCAAAAAAGCAGTCCTACATATTTGCTTAATATGCACATTGAAGGACATATCCTGATCAAAATGACTCCAAGATTTCTCACAGTATTACTGGAGGTCAGGGTAATCAAATCAAATCAAATCAATTTTATTTATATAGCGCCAAATCACAACAAACAGTTGCCCCAAGGCGCTTTAAATTGTAAGGCAAAAGCCATACAATAATTACGGAAAAACCCCAACGGTCAAAACGACCCCCCTATGAGCAAGCACTTGGAAACAGTGGGAAGGAAACCTCCCTTTTAACAGGAAGAAACCTCCAGCAGAACCAGGCTCAGGGAGGGGCAGTCTTCTGGTGGGACTGGTTGGGGCTGAGGGGAGAGAATCAGGAAAAAGACATGCTGTGGAAGACAGCAGAGATCAATCACCAATGATTAAAAGCAGAGTGGTGCATACAGAGCAAAAAGGGGTGAATAAAAAGAAACACTGGGTGCATCATGGGAAACCATGCCATCCAGAGTAAGGATCTGGTTAGACACCATGTTTCTAAGATTTGTGGGGCCAAGTACAATAACTTCAGTTTTATCTGAATTTAAAAGCAGGAAATTAGAGGTCATCCATGTCTTTATGTCTGAAAGACATTCCTGCAGTTTAACTAATTTGTGTGATTACATTAGTAACACATGATGCTGTCATGGTTTAAAATCCTGCAGGGCAGCAAGGTCCCCCCTGCTCAAGCCAGCACATGTCCAGGCCCGTTTGAAGTTCACCAGTGACCATCTGGATGATGCAGAGCAGGCATGGGAGAAGGTCATGTGGTCAGATGAGACCAGAATAGAGCTTTTTGGAATCAGCTCCACTTACCATGTTTTGAGGATGAGAACAACCCCAAGAAAACCATCCCAACCGTGAAGCATGGGGGTGGAAACATCATACTCTGGGGGTGTTGTTCTGCAAAGGGGACAGGACAACTGCACCGTATTGAAGGGAGGATGGATGGGAACATGTATTGCAAGATTTTGGCAAACAACCTCCTTTACTCAGTAAGTGCATTGAAGATGGGTCATGGCTGGGTCTTCCAGCATGACAATGACCCCAAACACACAGCCAGGGCAACTAAGGAGGGGCTCCGTAAGAAGCATTTCAAGGTCCTGGAGTGGCCTGGCCAGTCTGCAGACCTGAACTCACTAGAAAATCTTTGGAAGGAGCTGAAACTCCAAACCTGAAAGATTTGGAGAAGATCTGTATGGAGGAGTGGACCAAAATCCCTGCTGCAGTGTGTGCAAACCTGGTGGAAAAACTACAGGAAACGTTTGGCCTCTGTAACTGCAAACAAAGGCTACTGTACCAAATATTAACATTGATTTTCACAGGTGTTGAAATACTTATTTGCAGCAGTAATATACAAATAAATTATTTAAAAAATCATACATTATGATTTCCGGATTTTTTTATTTTTTTTTTTAGATTATGTCTCTCACAGTGGACATGCACCTAAGATGAAAATTTCAGACCCCTCCATGATTTCTAAGTGGGAGAACTTGCAAAATCATAGGGTGTTCAAATACTTATTTTCCACACTGTATATACACCAGGGCTCTCCCTAGAAATTTAGAGCATGATGATGCCATTGGTCAGGCACGCACTGGGGGCTACCCACCCACCCACCACCACCTTTCTTAAGGGAGAAACGTGAGCATTATGCCTTTTTCAAGTACTAGTGGAAGCCATTTCCTGCGACTTTAATTTTACATCTTATCTAAAAATACAAACTAAGGCCTTGTCCACACAAAATCAGATCAGATATGTTGTGGCACTACATCGTTCCCACCGAAAACTGAGAAGAAAACGTGGAGCGTGCACATAACCGGTGTAAGGAGCTAATCATAGCAGCAGAAGGTAGAACTTTACAAAGCGGCACACTGAGTAAAATGAAGAAAAAAGGGTCCAGACTGATCATCTGAAATAATCCTGTTGTGTATTTAAAGAGAAGCAGTGTGTTTGTGTATTTTTAAAAACACACGGCACTGTGTTGATCCACTGGCTGTTGTCCATCTCACAGATGAAGCTAAAGGATCCACACTTTAACTGAAACAAGTTTAACTATTCAAAAAATACCTTTATTTGGATTTGATTGAGTTTTCATCTGTTCATCAACAGAGTTCACTGCAAGTTTATTTGCAGCTTTTGTAGAAAAGCTGAACTCCACAACACAGCCCATGCTGCCTTCACGTGCATGCACAAGCTGACTGAGGATGTCACTGACCGCCGGCGCATACGGTCCCGAAAAGCTCCAAAACTCGTAACAAGACCAAGAAATAATTACCTGGGAAAACACTAAATTTGAAAATCTGCATGACAGCACTAAAACCCAACATGACGGGCCAGCACCATTGTGCCATTGCTTAGGGAACCCTGTACATGCACGGGACATCAACCATGCTGAAGGAGGCATTGTGATCAGATCTGTGTGTGACTGCTTGCTTTCAGGGTTTTTTTTTTTAAAGAAACATTAAATACAACATGGAAATTTGAAACAAATTAGGATGTTTCCAGGCCTTTAAAGGTTTGGCATCCCAGCAGCCCATGAAGACATCCTTTTACATGTATGGCCAAACCCTGTGTGGGTGGAGACAGCACAGCAGCATCGGACCGTCCACCCTAATGCAGTTAACAAAGCTGTTAATTGTTCTGCTGCTGGGAAACTATCATACAGAATGTGCAGCATCACTCATGATTTACTGGACATTAAAATAACTGATCTGTCGTCCCACTTGTTGCTGTCAAAGGGCTGCGCTGCTTTCAGTCTTCAGCTGTATGCTGTATCATTACATTAACTTGCTAGCATTATATGGAAAATTAAAGCATGTATTTTACACACACACACACACACATATATATATGTTAATTGTTAATATGTTAATATGTTAATTATATATATATATATATATATATATATATATATATATATATATATATATATATATATATATATATATATATATATATATATATATATATATATATATATATAAAGTAAAGGCTGTTATGGCTTTCACCTTGGATTTCCAACATTTCAACCTTGAGAAAATAACTTTTCACTTTCTTGACTCTGATTAATTGTGGGTTAACTTTGAGGTATACAGTTAACTAATAACAGCACCTTTCTTTATTTAAGGATTCATAACCATTATTACAAATTTCAAGAAGGATTGAATGCACACTTTTTAAAGTAATAGACAGTTACAAATATCTGGATCTTATTAATAAGGAAAAGGCACCCACATGGATCCAGTTCCGATGTCCCATAAGTCATTGACATCAGCTACGTGCAAAATCCCAAAAAATCCAAAATGCCTCACGCACTATTACTATTCATCGGCTTCAGTAATTTGTAATTAGTATCTCTGGATCCTTGCCCTGCAAAATTATTATTTAATAACTTCAAACGTGATCCTATAGGTTAACCAGAAGTCCAAAAGGTGAAAAGGTTTTCCAAGGTTTCCATTTTTAGAAATCCAAGATGGCCACCATAACAACCTTTGGAAAATAAATGGAAACATTATTTATTTATTTATTTATTTATTTGGATTCCTCTAAGCTTACTAAATATGAATGGTTACCAAATCTCCAAAAAGCTTTAACAAAATAACACAAGGAACAACCTGACTATTTCTTCAGTAAGTATCTTCTTTCTTCTTTTCTCCTTCTTTTGCCTGGTTCCATTCAGGGTGGTGCAGCAGCTCATACATCTCCATCTCACCCTGATTTCTACATCTTCCTCTGTACCACCATGTCCTCCCTCACTACATCATAAATCGCCTCCAAAACCTTCATCTTCATCTGCTGTCTTCCAGCTTCATCCTCAGCATCCTTGTCTACCCAACATCCTTCCTCTGCACATCACAAAATCTTCCTAGTCTTGGCTCTCTCACCTTGTCTATGAAACGGTTCCAGCTGCACTTTTTCTTTGCTATGCTCATTCCTAACCCTGTGATCCTCATCACTAGCACGAAAAGCTGCAACAACTTCAGCTCTGCCCCTGCAGCTCTGACTCATGAATTATGGAAGGGGAAGCAAGTATAATGAGAACAAATGAGGTCCCAGGACAGAAACTTGGGGTACGCTACTGGACAAAATAACAGACTTAAATGTACACAGTAAAATCACCAGTGTAAAACTAACACTGGCAGTGTTGAATTAACACTGCCTGTGTACATAGGTCCTGTTCTAGTCAGCAGGACCTATGTAGGACCATATGTATGCTGGAAGTGTTAATTTAACACTGTCAGTGTTAGTTTTACACTGGTGAATTTACTGTATGGGTGCCTTGGACCCAGTTTTGGCTCCCAAGCTCAAGTAACATACAGTCTCAATCATGATTTTGCATCCACTGACTCCAGAACCTAATTAATATGCAAATCAGATCAGTGCTGCCATGGTAATCTTCCTCCCTGCTCGGACTACATGTGCAATTTTTGGTTAGTTTGAGCACAAGAAGTTTATGATATAATTGCAAATGTTCAGATAGATGGATGGACGGCACATTTTTCCCCCTGCCAATATTTTGTTCTGGTGTCCAGGAATAATAAACTGGATTACAGCCAGAAACCAAAGAGCTGTTGTTTTTTTATTTATTTTTTTTCAAGTGAATGCATAATTTTTTTTATTTTATTCTTTTATTCCCATATTTACTTGTTTTGTGTCACACTTGCTTTGGTAAATGTAAACGTATATTTCCCATGCTAATAGGTCATTTGTTAAAATTGAATTGAATGAGAATCGTATTGATTTGGGGTTTTTTTTAAGTGAACGCATAATTTTTATTTTATTGTTTTAATCCCATGTTTACTTGTTTTGTGTCACACTTGCTTTGGTAAATGCCAATAGGCCAATAGGCCATTTTTTTAATTGAATTGAATTGAATTAAATGAGAATCGTATTGATTTGAGGAGGTTTTGGTGTTGTGGAGCTGTCCACGGTGCTGACCTGCTGTTTCTGCCCTCGTGCACAGAAGCGCACAGAGGTCCTCCAGTCTCACGGTTGGATTCACTAACATCTCAAAAAACTAGTGCAAAAGTGCGTGGACAGGAAACCGTTTTGTGCTTTGGGGTGCAGACAGATTTGCGGGTGATTTACTGAGAGTAAATGTGCAGCTCGTGACGGCTGGAATGTGACGTAGAAAGCATCATGTGAATGAATGAAATGAAATAAGCTCGTATGTTAAGTTACTGCGCGCAGGTGCCGCGCACCTCTTCATCCACATGTATACTATAGATGGAACACAACTCAGTCCTTGAACAGCAGTAATATAATATATTTACGATCACGCAGGGGCGTGATCCAAACCAAGGGCGCTTGGTTTTAGTGCGCCCTGCCACATTTCTCCACGCTGTGTGGAGCTGCGTCAGGAAGGACATGCAGGCATGCAGATCCACGCTGGATCCGCTGTGGCAACCCCGAGTGGGGGATAAAACAAAATAAAGGAGCTCTTGGCACGGTGGATTAGTGGTTAGCACCGTTTCCTCATAGCATGGGTTCGAGTCCCACCTGTGGCCTTTCTGTGTGGAGTTTGTGTGGGCTTCCTCCCACATTTAAAGACACACTCTAAGAAATAAAATGTTGAATTTAATTGATAAAGTTAAGGTAACTTTTTCCACATAACTTTGTCAATTAAGTGCAACACAATATTGGGATTTAAGTAATAATGTTTCATTTGATTTAATTAATGTCAATGACAATGTTGTTTTGCACTTAATTAACAATGTTATGTGGAAAAAGTTACCTTAACTTTATCAATTAAATTCAACATTTTATGCCTAAGAGTGTATGTTTCATTTCTAAGAGTGCATGCAGGTTTGGTGAACTGGAAACTTTATAACTGTCCAGGTCTCCCTTGCAAAAGAGGTATCGATCTGGGAATAACCTGGTTAAATAAATATTTAATTATTTGTCCGATGTTTGATGTATTTTAAAAACTGATCACACTTGGTGCTGTTCCGCGTGCTGCAGGTTCCTGTAATCCGGACAAAACCTTCTTTCAACTAATTTCTTAGAGCAGGAGTTGACTTGCAGTATGTGTCATGCGCTTCATTACGCACGACCTGTGAGACAAAACTGTGTTCACACGCTGGCAAAGAAAGACAGACAGACAAAGAGACAGACAGAAAATCAGCTGCTGATGGCGTCTCTCGTTTGCGAGTTTGAAACTTTGGCCTTCACTGACTACCCTTGACCCCAGCCCGGCTAAAATAGGGCGAAATGGGGGTAAATAATCACGAAATGGGGTCAATAAACGTTAATGTCATGAAATGTATACTTTAAAATAGCCCACCCGAACCCTCGAAAGGCCATAAAAATCTATCACGCTATAATACTCCTTTAAGTACACAAGAAAGTGCTAATTAACAGGGTGCCCGATGATCCAGAGTTCATTTTATCATAACTGAGTGCGTTAGGAAATGTACCGTTATTTTAGGCCCCATTTCGCTCCATTTCGTTACATTTGTCCATTTCCTGTTAAATGTCTAAAAGGTGGACCCCCCCCCCCCCACCCCCTGAAGAAAGAAAAAAGACCGCCGCCCCCCCCCCCCCCCCCCCTCCCCGCGCGCGCATATCAGAGCGTGTGTGGCACATCATGACTGTGCGTAAAGGACGCAGAGTTTGAACATGCTCATCACTGGCTATTAAAACAAACAAAAAAACATATACTCGTAAAACATATTGTTTGTTGTAAAAACTGTTATTGTGTTCTCAATTTTTTTGGTAAAACATTTTTACACTTCCAAATGAGTCATTTAAAAAGCTGTGAAATCACTTAAAAAATACTTGATGATCTTGGTTAATATAAGTAAAAATGTTAAATATATGAGTCTTTTCCAAATATTCTGAATGAAATTTACCAAACAAATTAAGTATATTTTTAAAAATATAATTTGTTAAGCAAATGCTAATTTATTTAAATGAAATAAACTCAAATAATAAATTTAAGATAAAATTAACTGTTAAATTTTTAGGCATTTCATTTGATATATTCAACTCAAACTATCATTTGAATGTGTTTCAGAGATTTTATTAAGTCACTATAACTGTTTCTTACTGTGATAAATACAAAGTCACTGAATTACTTTTTAGAATATAATAGCCATGTTTACACCAGGTTTAATCCATATTAAATCAGGACACAGGTCATGAGAACTTGATGTCGAATAACTGCAACGTTAGAACGCAGGCCACGTGACCTTGACTTAGAACACCTCAAACGTCATCAGTGGTCAGTTGGTGGAAAGAGCACTTAAAGCTTCTGATCAGAGCAAAGAGCTGGTCACAACTTCTGATCAGAGCAAAGAGCTGGTCACAACTTCAGGACAGAGCAAAGAGCTGGTCACAACTTCTGATCAGAGCAAAGAGCTGGTCACAACTTCTGATCAGAGCAAAGAGCTGGTCACAACTTCAGGACAGAACAAAGAGCTGGTCACAACTTCTGATCAGAGCAAAGAGCTGGTCACAACTTCAGGACAGAGCAAAGAGCTGGTCGCAACTTCAGGACAGAGCAAAGAGCTGGTCACAACTTCTGATCAAAGCAAAGAGCTGGTCACAACTTCTGATCAGAGCAAAGAGCTGGTCACAACTTCAGGACAGAGCAAAGAGCTGGTCACAACTTCTGATCAGAGCAAAGAGCTGGTCACAACTTCAGGACAGAGCAAAGAGCTGGTCACAACTTCTGATCAGAGCAAAGAGCTGGTCACAACTTCAGGACAGAAGTCAGCAAGCAGAAGCAAGTCAGAACTTCTGGTCAGAGTCACAGGATGTCTTCAGTCAAAGACTTTAAAGTGTTGTCTACAGTTGGATCAGGTGCTTTTGGAACATGCCAGAAAATTCGGAGAAAGTCTGATGGAAAAGTAAGTAAATCTAAGTAAATTCAATCTAAGTAAATCTAATGATTTTCTACTAAGGGCTTTCACTAACGGTTTTCAACTGAAACATATCTGTGATAACAATCAGAAAACTGCTAAAATACTGTTTTTTCTAGTCTTAATACAGATCAAACTATCTTCACATGAAAGTGTGAAAATGTTTATGGTCAAACTTGAGTGATCATGTTGATTTTGGGACGTTTTATTGGAGGTGGAGCTGTTCACGGTGCTGAGCTGCTGTTTCAGCCCCAAAGACATGCAGGTTAGGTGGAATGGAAACTTTAAAAATTGTCCAAGTCTCCCTTGTAAAAAAAAAAAAAAAAAAAAAGATCTCGATCTCAGTGGAACTAACCTGGTTAAATAAACAAAATGCAATGAAATCAGCACATAAGTAAAGTTACTGGACACAGGTGCAAAGCACCTCTTTGTCCAGATCTAATATACAAGAAAGACAACCTGAACTGCAGTTTGCACAAGTTTTTAAAGACATAAACCTTTAGTACATCAGGCCCAGAATGTGTGGTTTCAAGCATTTTTGTTCGTGCCCCTGTCACGAGAAGCGCCCCATTTTCGTGAGGGTATAACAAACTAATATATTAATTTACTTTTCGTGATGCCTTCACAGACTGCTGTGAGAATGAGTTGTAAAAATGCCACTTTATATAAATGTTTAATGATGGTGTTTTCTATGTATTCTGTGTTCCATGATTAGAGAAAGCAGGTATAGAAAATGAATGAATGAATAAATGTGGTGGTTTGCATGTTCTTCTACGAGTATTTGGCACACTAAGTTGGTTCCACTCCTCCAGCCAATGCAAAGGAGTCGGTATCGGGTTATTTGGTCATGTGACTTTTCGTCAGGATTCTGACATTTTGCTGAATGGCTGAGACACGCCGCTCTCTGATTGGCTGCAGCCTTTGTTTAGAACGTAGCACTGGTACCACAGTCTCTGGAGGAGTGGAACCAACTTACATTTTCAGCGGTTACGCCACAGCCAATCACAGAGCATGGCGTGATAGCCAATAGCGGTCGACGTATCAGATGGACCAATCACAGCCATGTTTTCAAAAACACGCTACCAGTCTCTTTGTATAAGAGGCTGTGGTACCAGTGTTGTTGGCAGACATGCATAGACACACACCAAATTGCATACATTAAGGAAATCTATTAAATGGACATTACATGCTATTTTGTACATTTGAAAAATGAAATCCTTAGTGTGCAATGTGAGTAGATCAGGTTGCACATTTGTTTGCAGGTGGTATGGAGTTTGCATACATTTGTAAGCACTCAAACCTTGAGTACATCATGCCCGATGTGGTCACCTGTAAACATATGAAGCTATGACAAGATTTTCCCTTTCTAATATTTTATACTAAAGTTTAATCATTCATCAAAATTAACAATGAAATAGTTGATTGTGGGAACTGACGCATATGGTTGTGACAAATTCTATGTATTTAAGATTTGTTTTTAATGAAGCCCATTGGTATGTGCAGATCCTGGCATGGAAGGTGGTGGACACCAAGAACATGAGCAAGCATCTCAAGGACAGGCTCATCCAGGAAATCAGCCTCCTGAAGGAGCTCGACCACCCAAATATAGTAAAGTACGTTGATCACTTCATAAAGAAGAAGAAGGTTTACGTTGTGATGGAGTATTGTGAGGGTGGTGATCTGGCCCACGCCATCAAGCGCTGCATCAAAAAAAGGTAAAAACATCATCCTTAATTCGTCTTCACTTTGCAGTATTTCTGCATGTAGTTTTATGTCTGTGCTTTGTAGAAATCTCTGTTGTATTAACTGGTTGTCTGTTCATCCCAACAGTCTTCTCCTCCCTGAGAAATTCATTCGTCAGGTTTTGAGACAGCTCACCTCAGCCCTGGAACACTGCCACAGACGCCCCGATGGCAGTGTCATTCTCCATCAGGACATTAAGCCAGCTAACGTTTTTGTCGACTCCGATTTAAACGTGAAGCTGGGTGATTTTGGACTAGCGGACATCCTCTCCAGTAGGAACGAGTACTTGAAAATACAGTCTGGGACGCCTCTCTACATGTGTCCAGTAAGTCCAGTTTCTTGTTCGTTTCTTTTTGAAGTACCTTCTTGTCAGGAGAAATTTCAGAGAATTACAAGTACGGGTCAGTGCAGAGCACAAAGAGATCGTCCTCAGTAACAGCAGTCGTTTCTGTACCATCACAGGTTTTTTCACACCCCTGTCATGAAAAGTGCCCCATTTTCGTGACGTTTTTTTTTTCATTTTGCTATTTATAATCCCCCCTTCTCTTAACTCTAATGATAGCGTTAATGCCATCCCTCCCCTAAACCTAACCATAACCCCCCCATACCCCACTGCCACCCCACATTTCATGCCCCGTCACAAAATGAAATCATGCCCATCGTGAAAAACGCCCCACACTTTTTGCCACCATGAACTGCCAAGAGACTGGTTTGATGATCTACACTTTTAAGTGTGGTTGTAGGTGGGGAAGCTTCAGGTTGAGTCCCCTAATTGAGAGAGTACCAACATGACGAGTCAAAAAAAAAAAATCAGTCACATGACTCATGGTGCCATCTTGGGGCCAAAATAGTGCTCGCTGTTAATACGTCTGCAGGAAATCCAGCCTTTTTTTTTTCTTTTTTTTTAATTTGATGAAAATGTCGGGCTGTTGCGCATTTGGAGGCACAAATAGACACAACAAGGGCTTCAAGATGTACAGATTCCCTTCAGATCCAAACAGAAGAAAAATTTGGGAAAATAAAGTCAGCCGTGTGGGATGGAAGCGACTTTATTGTTAAAATTTTGCAAGGTAAATTTATTGTTCAGTCCCATGTACAGTAAAACTCACCTAAACCATCATCATATAAACCGGAGCTTTGCAGTCACCAGACCAAAAAAGTTCCAAAGTTTTTGTATTGTTTTCCATGTAATAAACACTGTATATATTGGATTTTGTAGAACAGATTTTTCACTCACATCGGATAAAATTTCCCGTCTGATCGCAATGTATTTACATTAAAAACCCTGAGTAGTCTGGATGTGCAAAGTAACAGGTACAAATTAAATTTCAGTGTGCTGACACTCACCGATTTGAGGAAAACGGCACTGGAATCATTTTCGTGATTTAAAGCTTGACCATTTATTTATTTCACACCGTGCTGAGACTCAGACCAACAGCCTGACCTGTTAAATCAGACACAAAAGGCTGTGCTTCGTATGCCATCATATTTTAATAGTTTTTTGCAGTGCACACATTGATTATATTTCAGAATCACGTACATTTGGCAGAAAAATCCGCATATTTACAAAACAAAGCTGGAAAATGATGAAATTGTACAACTTACCTTTGAATTGGAGGTGATGATTGTAGAAGGAAAAGCTTGTTGAGGATCAAATTAATTCATAATAAAGCATAATCCAGCAACAGAGAACTTTAAAACTGTCACACACGTCATTACATGACACATAGTTACAGAGCTGCAGCTGCATAAATCAGGCATTAAATTAATTAAATAAATCATCATTAATTGTATATTTATGTAAATTTGATAGCTTAACTATTTTTATATTTATTTTCATAGTACCTGTACTTGGATGTGTTGTAGTATGTGGTTAAATGAATAAAATAAATCTTGAGAACATAAAAGGTTCATTCAGTAGTTCAGCGCAGTTGGAACTGAAATGTTCTGAGTTGATGCTATTCTCTCACTTAAGGGAGTCTTTCTTCAGGTTCTTTCCCCACTCGAGTTAGTGAGGTCTGGCCAAGAGGTCAGGCTGAGTGCTCCTAATTTCTGGGATTACTCTTTCCAAAATGACAAAATTCTATGAAGCATAACAACACAAACTGTCATGTTATAAATGCAGAATATAAACTTCTTTCCTTTGTTTTTACAGGAAAAACTCAACAAGACCTTTTATCATGAAAAGTCTGATATCTGGGCACTGGGATGTCTCCTTTATGAGCTGTGTGCTTTAAAGTAAGTATTGAAACTCATAACTAAGCTGATTGTATCAAATTTGTTTCCAGCAAAATGAAATACTTTTTTGTTGAATTTCTCCTCTTCAGGCCTCTGTTTGCTGGTAAAGGAGGAAAACGTCTTATCAAGAGAGTCAACCGCGGGAAGGTCAAAAGAATTCCATCCCAGTATTCAGATGAGCTGAACTCTCTGATTGGAGACATGCTGCAAGTATTGGTAAGATACACTGTTATTTAGTGTGCTGTCATTCAAAACATTCACTTCTGCCAATTTTACACGAGGCTGCAACGGCATGTTCTATCTTGATCTTGTGGATTTGACGAGGGGTTCAAATGCTGATTCATCAAACTTAGTCCATGAGCCAAGCAGGTTTTCGGTACCACTTAAGGAGATGAAACGACACTTAGAATCCAGCCTCAGTGTACCATGGCCTACACAAAAATGTATAACCATCCCAGAGTGGTAGTTATAGCCAGTTAGAGGTCAATGAAGAATGACACAGAGGTCAAAATGTAAAAATACTCATCTTGTTAAAAACTATACTACATTATTTGTCTGATCATAATGATTCCAAAAAGGTAATGTTTGAACTATCTATGACTGAATGTTCTGGAGTTATGGGGTAAAAACAGCACAAATTTTGAGTTTGTACAGGGGTCAAAAGTTATTGTTGCTCCAATTTCAGTAAAAAAAAAAAAAAAAAATGCAAATTATTGTTTGGGTTAATAGGGTTTTAAAAAGCAATAGTTTGCACCATGTGGACTATCTTGCTTAGTTATCAAGTTCCAGGGTAACATACGAGGTCTGTCCATAAAGTATAGGTCCTTTTTATTTTTTCAAAAACTATATGGATTTCATTCATATGTTTTTACGTCAGACATGCTTGAACCCTCGTGTGCATGCGTGAGTTTTTCCACGCCTGTCGGTGACGTCATTCGCCTGTGAGCACTCCTTGTGGGAGGAGTCGTCCAGCCCCTAGTCAGAATTCCTTTGTCTGAGAAGTTGCTTAGAGACTGGCGCTTTGTTTGATCAAAATTTTTTCTAAAGAGATTTTGAGGTGATACTGTCGCTTTAAGAACTTCCAACGGTGCGAGACGTCGTGCAGCGCTCTCAGGCGCCGTCGTCAGCCTGTTTCAAGCTGAAAACCTCCATATTTCAGGCTCTATTGAACCAGGACGTCGTGAGAGAACAGAGAAGTTTCAGAAGAAGTCGGTTTCAGCATTTTATCTGGATATTCCACTGTTAAAGGAGATTTTTTTAATGAAAGACGTGCGGACGGATTGCAGCGTCGGCTCGCAGCTGCTGCGATGCTCCGCCACAGGAAAAACACCTCCGTTGGAAGCCTTAAGGACAAGTTGGAACATGTCCAGCTGTTAAACAATTTCTCATTTGCTCACTCCACTGAAAGCCATCAAAAGCCGCCTGGATTTTACAAATGGTTATCAACACGGAGGTGTTTTTCCTGTGCCGCCGCACCGCGCCGGCTGCGTCCCGACGCGCGGACCCGTGCGCACGTCTTTCATTAAAAAAATCGAACCGTGTCCACTTCGATGTGCCTCACAGGTTTAGAAAAAATTTTGATCAAATAAAGCGCCAGTCTCTCAGTAACTTCTCAGACAAAGGAATTCCGACGAGGGGTTGGACGACTCCTCCCACAAGGAGTGCTCACAGGCGAATGACATCACCGACAGGCGTGGAAAAACTCACGCATGCGCACGAGGGTTCAAGCATGTCTGACGTAAAAACATATGAATGAAATCCATATAGTTTTTGAAAAAAATAAAAAGGACCGTTACTTTGACAGACCTCGTATGTCACATGTCATCGAATCCAATGGACGTCGACCTTGTTTGACATTTTCTTTAGAGACTAAAACATTCAACACAATCAAAACTACTTCATGTATTAATCCTTTTATTTCAACCAATAACCTGCTTCATTTTTTTTTACTGAAATTGGAGCAACTTTAACTTTTGACCCCTTTACAAACTGAAAATTACCTTTGTCACCGTTTGAGTTGTTTTTACCCCATAACTCCAGAACATTCAGTCATAGATAGTTCAAACTATACCTTTCTGGAATAATTTTGATCAGATAAATAATGTAGTATAGTTTTCAACAGGATTAAAACATTTTTACATTTTGACCTCTGTGTAATTCTTCATTGACCCCCAGCTGGCTACAGCTATCACCCTGGGATGGTTATCATACATTTTTGTGTAAGACACGGTACACTAAGACTGGATTCTAAGAGTTGTTTTGGCACCTTACATGGTACCGATTAGGTCAAAATTGATGACTAGCTCATAGACTAACTGTAACAATGTTTGTGGTTGGGAAAAAATTCAGACATTCTCAGTCCATAAGGGAAGCTCATCGCAATTATGTGGCTGAATCAAAGACGTCATCATTCAGTCAACATCTTGGCAAGATCCATATTAAAATCTGTGCACTTTAGTAGTGCGCTCTGATCTGGTTTATTTTAACCTGCGACATGTGATCAAGGTGACCTTTGAGATCTGGAGAACTCATGCTGCTTTAAAAATTCAAGCTTCCACCCATTAAAAGTATTGTTCTGACTTATCTGTGATGTGTTGTTCGATCATATTCCTCATGAAAAAAAAAATGTCTCTTTCTAGGACTTTCTGAGGCCGTCCACTGAAGAGATCCTCCACAGCAGCCTGCTCACTCAGCAGAAGAAGAGAGCTGGTGACTCTGCTCATCATCTCCCTGCACCTACAACAGCTGCAGACGTCAGTCCCAGGGAGCCACAAGACACTCCAAAAAAAGCACAGAAGCGGAGACTGGACGTTGAGCAGCATCAGCCAAGAAAGAAGAAGCGAAAAAGTAGGTGTTCTCCCTAAAAACCAGGGCTCATATCCACAAAGCATCTCAAAGCTCTCTCAAAGAGCTCTTAACTTAGCCTAAAGTTTCCCAGCAAAGAATCGTAGCCTAAGAGTGAGCCAGCAGGTGTCTGAGAGCAAGTCTGAGCAAAGAGGGGACAGAAACTCCTGTCTTTGTGAGGAGGTGGGGTTGACCCCGTTGCTAGATACGATGCAGTCCTCTAAGAGCTGTGATTGGTTGTCAGGGAAAGGAGAAATAAAAACAGAAATGCCCTCCTAGTCATGAATGAACAGTAAAATCAACCGATCAGTTTATCTGAACTGGATGAAGACGTGTAATTGTGAGAATTATGAATTGTTACACAGCTTGAAAATGTTTGAATGTATGTCATCCACATGCCAAATATTTATATATTAAAAGCCTGCATAAGTGCAAGAGTTTATTTAGTAAGTCCTTTGTAAGTACAGAATATAATTCGAAATATGTTAAAAATACATGCATGACACAAGAAGGTGAAAACACTTATTTCATTCAGGTCCATTTAAGAATCAAATGACAAAACAGAAGTAATAATAAAAGAAAATAATATTAATAATACCGATAATAGTAATAATAAAAGTAATGATATTAGCAGTGTGTATATGATAACAAAAACCTAAACAATTCATAAATACATTAAGACAGTAAATTAACATAAAATAATTATGTAGATCAAGCCGGTTGCATGTTACTGACACACTGTGATCCTTCATATGGAGAATATCTCTCCTTCCTCTGTCTTTTCTGCCATCTCTTCTGCTTCAGACACTCTTAGCCTTCTTAAAAGTCCTCCTCCCTCCTCTTAGCAGTTTGGCGCCTCAGGAGCTCTCTTAAGGCCTAAGGTGCTTTGTGGACAACTTTCATCTTACCAAAGGAAAATTCTAAGAAATGTCTAAGAATTCGAGGAATTCTAAGATTTTTTTTTTTTTTTTTTTTTTAAGAATAAAGTCACTAGCAGCTAGTTTTAGCCTTAGGCTGCTTTGTAGATACGGGTCCAGTTTGTCAGTTCTCTGCATTACTCACTTTTTCAGTCTCCACAAAACCTGCTCAAATCATATTATCTAGTTGATTTTGAGAAAAATTATTCTCCCATCCCTGTTTATTACCCAAAAAACACAGTATAACTGCAGTTTTCCACACTGTGCACCTTGTAAATCTTTGACATTTTATTGCAAAATCTGATGTGTTTCAGTCTGCTGCAGTCTGTCATTTAAAGTGAGTCATGATGAAATAACTGACAGACAGTTGTCACATTTGTCTCATAAAGAATGAAACAGACAACTTGATAAATGTCTGAGTAACTTTTTTGTCTTTGTCACCCACAGGATCATGTGACATGGATTGGTGTGCACCTGTGACCGCATCGACCTTCACTTCCCAAACATGATTCTGCTTCTATCTTCTTAATTTAAAATGGTTATCATAGAATTAAATATGTATTGTTGTAATAAAATGTATTTTGTGAATCATGAAAGTTTTCAAACATGTTGTCTCCTCCCATAATAACATAATGATCAGCATCGACATGAAACTGTCACAGTGGTGAAGTCATAATGAAATATTTATTAATTTTCTCTACCCACTTATTCCAAGATGAGAAGTTAAAATAATATTATTCTGATGATTATGATAGAGATTATATCTACCATGTTGGTTGGGAATGCCTTGTAATGCCGAAAGAAGAGTTACAGGACTTGGCTGAGGATAGTGAAATGTGGGATGAGCTGCTTTGTCTGCAGACACCATGACACAGATACTGTATCTGTGTCCGTCTCACGGTGTTGTGTTGTAGTTAGATAATAATTATTGTTATTGTTCCTTTACTGTCATAATTAAAACAACATAATTTATGTTATGATGTGTAGTTAGTTTGTCATTTACAAGACAACAAATGGTGATGTCATCTGGGTTTCCAGCTGGAAGTTCTGAGGTTTCTTCATTGTATGAGCTAAAATATTTGTTTTTAAAACAGACTAGTTTCATTCACTGGAAATACAACACCCGATGGATTATCAATACAGGTGCTGGTGATATAATTAGAATATGAAAAAGTTTATTTCAGTAATTCCATGTGACGTTCACAGGGATTGATCAGTTTACTGCTCTGATTATATATTCAATCATTCTTATACTTATATTTGTTTCCTCTTTTGACAGTTCTGTGTCAATATATACATGGTTTAGTCATGTAATACAGTGATACAGCAGCCACCACAGTGCACCAGCGGTTTTTTTTTTTGTTTGTTTTTTTTTGTTTTGTTTTTTGTCCTGCACACTCCTGTGAAATTTTAGCCTTTGTGCCAGCGAACAGTTTGTGCCAGCACTTTTTCCCAGTGAACTTTTGGCATTTAATTGTAGCAGGTTACTGAGAGAAGTCCATGCATTCAAAAATGAATCCATTGGGAGATTTTGTTCCATCTGCCTCAGGTAGCATTTTTGAAGCATTCAACGTCAACATGGACTTCCTCATCAAGTACCCCTAATAAGAGTGGGAGGATGACACATCATTCCAGTTATCACAGCAGGTCCTGGATAACATTGCTGCTGTCAATGAATCTACTGAGCAAGGAGTTGCACTTATCCAGGATTACAATCAGATTCTAACGAAGGATGAAGCAGCGACAAAAGCTGCTGCAAGTTGTGAAATGCGGGTGTCCCGTTGGACCTCTCCACTTGCTGGGGTCCTCAACACTGAAGCACCTGTGCCGGATCATGCTCCAAAAAACACTGCACCAGGTCAAAATCTCATAATTTAAGTTCCTTCACAATATAAGTGGTATTCCTCCTGGGGTTGAGGTGCACACAGATCACAGCCAACAGGGACCCACCTATACACCTATGTCAGCTGCATGGGAAGTGACCCAAACCACAAAGAGGAAGCTCTGGACAGTGCTGTGGCACACCAGCCCTACCAGCACCCCCAGCCAACCATCAGCCAACCCTCCAATGAGAGTGTCCCAAGCACTGAAAGCATGATCATAAAAGCACAGCTCAGATGGGTGGGTCATGTGATGTGCATGGATGACCAGTGGAGGCCCAAAATGGTATTTTATAATCAACTGAAGTGGCATCGCAAACAGAGGGACACACATGTTGAGATACAAGCATAACAGGAACTCGAAAAAGTGCTGACTGGAACCACGAAACATGCAAACTGTGGCATCAGATCAATCTGAGCAGAGGTTTATATGCCTCAGTGCAGCTGAATCCTTCGAGGAACAGAGATGCAAGGATGCCAAGGAAAAGTGCGAACACTGAAAAGTTGTAATTACCAACCCAGTCTCACGGGAGTTTGTGGCGCCATTACAAAAAGTACATTAATCTATGGGGGCACAAATTCATTTTGTGACAGGAGCACAAAATGTGGGGTGATTGGGGGGGGGGGGGGGTAGACACTTTTGCTATGGTTAGAGTTAGAGTTAGGAGAAGGGTAGGATTATAATAGCAAAATTAATAAAACATTGTCAATAAGAATCAGGCGCTTTTCATGACAGGGGCACGAATAGAAAAGTGAGACTGGGCAGGAATTACCCAACAAGCTCAAAATTGCGAAAGGCCAGTCACTGGGGACAAGGATATTTCTGTCTGATTGTTGGCTTTTTCTTTCCAGGTCCTTCTGCTGATTTATGCCAACTATGTCAGTGAAAGTTGACCTAAAACTGCTGTTAGGGAATTAATTTTAGCAAAGATCAAGGGATTTGATTTTCAACCCAATTTCAACCAAATATGGCACACACACTTAGGTGGATCCCAGACTTGCCCCAACAAGGTGAGGAAAAGCCAAGATCATTTGGGTGAAGGTCAAAGTCACTGGGGTCAAATGTCCCATTGCTATAATCATGACTGTCTTCATGCCCATGGGTACTATTATATTAATATGGCAAAAGTTACTACAATGTACTTTTATTCTGATTTGTTTATTGAACATCTTTCTGAAAACTTATATTTAGAACATGACCAGTTGATGAAATGATAACAGACGTGGCCAAACAAAAGAAGGATTTAGGCATAAATGAAGCACATGTGATCTTTATTCTTTCGGCTTTTCATTGACGAGTTAAAGCAGTAGCTTTGCATGCAGTTCATTTACACACGACAAGCATTTATTCATATGAATGATGGGAGCTGTTAAATTCTATGTAATCAAAACATTCTTTGTTGTATGTATAAAGTACAGTGTATGCACTGAACGTTTTAATTACATGCAAAAATATACTTGATGTAATTATACTTTTACAACTTGGAACAACAGATAGTTGTGAAAGGTACCGATAAAATGTAAACAGAAAACAGGCAGTGTGTGCTGCCACCGTCTTGAGAATAGTCAATAAGCTTTTATCCAGCTGTGATATTTATTGAGATACAATCTGAGCAGTAAACTGACCACAGTTTGCAAAGCATATGAATATAGAAAAGAGAGAAATCAATGATCATCTTTTTATCCAAATAACTTGCTGGAAGAAAAATTAATAATGTGCCATTAAAAGCATCATGAAAATGTTTGTGGTGTAGATAGTATGATTTTGGAACATCATCAAAAATTCAACACAGGGCTTTGTCTCATTTAGAAAAATTACACTGAACGTGTGATAAGGCTATTAAAAACAGATTTAAAATCCTACAAGGGACAATGCCTGGTCATTGTGTAAAAAGCATTAAAGATGAAAGCCTGGAATCAACATTGTCTAGTTGTGACAAAACTACAACTGTGTGTGCTGCACTTGTTAATCTTGGAGGTAACATATTTTTCAGAGTAGTTCAGCTGCATCTAATATTCACAATGTTACATTTACCATTTGATCTTGACTTTTTGCATGCCATGTGCTTCTGTGAGTTTTCTGTTTCTTAACATATGTACAACTATACGCATGCGTTGTCTGTCATATATGACCATAAATGGAATAAAAGGAAAACATCCATCTTGGATTCTTTGTTTTGGGATGATTGTCATATTGTAACACTCTAAGTGGAGATATTACGTGAACAGCACATTGCATTCACAGGATATCTACAGAGTTATCTAAGACAGAGACTTAATAAGACCAGCCCATAAATTGTGACTGCAACAAATCAAGCAATTAGCCCATTTCAAGACAAATTTTCACAATACCACACTTTATTATTGTAATGGCACATTGGTGAAATGCAAAAAAGGACTGTAGAAAATATAGTAATAGCCATATACGTACATATATATATGTATGTGTATACACACACACACACACACACACACACCATGGTGGATTAGTGGTTAACACTGTTGCCTCACAGTAACAAGCTCATTTGATTGATTCCCACTTGTGGCCTTTCTGGGTGGAGTTTGCATCTTCTTCCTGTGTTTATGTGGATTTCCTCCGCTTGCTCCCGCTTCAGCCACATCCGAGACATGCAGGTTACGTCTCTCTAATTCTTAGTTTTTTTTTCTTTTTACATGCTGGGCAATACCACTTTTTAGATGTGGGTAGACGTTTCAACTCTAAACATTTAGGATGGAACCACTGATCACAACCAACCTTACATCACCATCTGTGGAATTACAAATACAGTATGTTGCAGAGGTTACAGAAGTTGTTGGTTCTGGTACATCAGTGCTGAGAGATCGATCAATTTGTCTTGTTAAAAGCTCAGGGACTACATTTCTCTTCCAAAAGAGTGACAACAACTCAACCATTTTGGTAATGTAATTGTCATCCCTGTTATCTCTTGTTATGACACAGTCAACAGGGGTCCACACTATAAAGTCAGCAAATGCAGCATCACAAATGAAAATCTGTAACTGTACTGGTCATTCAGGCAGAAATCACAATCACTAAGCATCTCACCAACTGAGTGTTCATGGTGCTTGAACGGGCACTTGATCTCTAGAACGCCCGTGCCACAGCACTGACAGTTTACAAGGCCATCTGGAGAGGCACCAAGGAACGGATGTTGCTTGGAAATAACCAGACCCGATTTCCTAACCAAACCTTGAGAGTGCTTACCTGGCATTTTCAAATGCACCTGCCCACTTGGTACTGTGCTTGGGGTCTGTTTTGAGCCAGTATAGAGCTAAGAATAGAGTCTGAAGGCATCTTCTTTGTGTTTACTTCCCCATTGTACTGCTTCCGTTTTCAATTGACTGAACTGTGGAATGCAAATTCTCTTCAACAGAGAAACAGAAGGACTCATCAAATCAGTCTTGCAGCACTGTCCTGCTACAGATGCGGTTATGCAACTGGCTCTCTGTTCGTGCCATGTTGCTGAGGATGATTGATGGCGTGTCACTTCTTCCACATATGCCAATTCAGCATCAGTTACTTTCAAATTAGTGGACATGGAATCACAAAGATCCAGTAACTTCCATCCACAGAAATTGTCGTATGAAGGCTCATATAGTTGTCGTAAAGGTTGTGGCAAGCAACCAAGGGACAGAGTTGGACCAACATCCGCATACTCACTGAACGCACACAAAACAAGAACATTTTCATCTAAGCTGGCCAGGGACTGTACAAATGCGTACTGCTTTTGGCCATCTGCAGGTTCCATGACTGTTGTACTTTGCCTTGTGGACTTCTGTAGTCTCATTTCTGCCTCCGCTTTATAAAATTTGACATCGCTTATCTCTGCTGCCGTCACATTTTTGACAAAACACTGATTCCACTCACATGGCAAATCAGTGCATGCCAACCTGGTGTACCCCAGATGCTCAACAGCTTCAAGCTTGAAGAGCAAGACTCCAACATGACAGCAGGTTTCTCCCAGCCCAGCCATGCAGTCACAATGGGCAGTTACAATTTGGCCACTTCTCTCTGTTATCACTTAGGGCTGGTGTGGGTCCTCAGTGACGTGCCAGGAAGGCTTGATGTTGGCCTTGAACAAAACGTTGCTGTTCCATAAGACAACATGATACACCGTCTGTACCCAACCAGCAACAAAGAATATATGCACTTCCAGTGCTCTGTAATTTTCCATTGCTTCTTGTGAGTACAGCCCTGCAAACACAAGAGAAATCAGCTGTGAGCATAATGAAAGACATTTCTAACATATATGCAAACTGAAGTACAGTAGTGTTCAGAATAATAGTAGTGCTATGTGACTAAAAAGATTAATCCAGGTTTTGAGTATATTTCTTATTGTTACATGGGAAACAAGGTACCAGTAGATTCAGTAGATT
This sequence comes from Thalassophryne amazonica, assembly GCF_902500255.1. Classification (NCBI taxonomy): domain Eukaryota; kingdom Metazoa; phylum Chordata; class Actinopteri; order Batrachoidiformes; family Batrachoididae; genus Thalassophryne; species Thalassophryne amazonica. The sequence goes on along the minus strand of NC_047116.1, from coordinate 30,395,768 downwards.
CTCACAAATCCAACAAGACCAAGCATTCATGATATGCACACTCTTAAGGCTATGAAATTGGGCTATTAGTAAAAAAAAAAAAAGTAGAAAAGGGGGTGTTCACAATAATAGTAGCATCTGCTGTTGATGCTACAAACTCAAAACTATTATGTTCAAACTGCTTTTTTAGCAATCCTGTGAATCACTAAACTAGTATTTAGTTGTATAACCAGAGTTTTTTATGATTTCTTCACATCTGCGAGGCATTAATTTTGTTGGTTTGGAACCAAGATTTTGCTCATTTACTAGTGTGCTTGGGTTCATTGCCTTGTTGAAACACCCATTTCAAGGGCATGTCCTCTTCAGCATAAGGCAACATGATCTCTTCAAGTATTTTGACATATCCAAACTGATCAATGATACCTGGTATGCGATATATAGGCCCAACACCATAGTAGGAGAAACATGCCCATATCATGATGCTTGCACCACCATGCTTCACTGTCTTCACTGTGACCTGTGGCTCACAAACTGTCTACGGCCCTTCTTGGACCCAAACAATTTTACTCTCATCAGTCCACAAAATATTCCTCCATTTCTCTTTAGGCCAGTTGATGTGTTCTTTGGCAAATTGTAACCTCTTCTGCACGTCTTTTATTTAACAGAGGGACTTTGCGGAGATTCTTGCAAATAAATTAGCTTCACACAAGCATCTTCTAACTGTCACAGCACTTACAGGTAACTCCAGACTGTCTTTGATCATCCTGGAGCTGATCAATGGATGAGCCTTTGCCATTCTGGTTATTCTTCTATCCATTTTGATGGTTGTTTTCTGTTTTCTTCCACACGTCTCTGTTTTTTTTTGTCCATTTTAAAGCACTGGAGATCATTGTAGATGAACAGCCTCTAATTTTTTGCACCTGCGTATAAGTTTTCCCCTCTCCAATCAACTTTTTAATCAAAGTACGCTGTTCTTCTGAACAATGTCTTGAACGTCCCATTTTCCTCAGGCTTTCAAAGAGAAAAGCATGTTCAACAGGTGCTGGCTTCATCCTTAAATAGGGGAGACCTGATTCACACCTGTTTGTTCCACAAAATTGACGAACTCACTGACTGAATGTCACACTACTATTATTGTGAACACCCCCTTTTCTACTTTTTTTACTAATAGCCCAATTTCATAGCCTTAAGAGTGTGCATATCATGAATGCTTGGGCTTGTTAGATTTGTGAGAATCTACTGAATCTACTGGCACCTTGTTTCCCATGTAACAATAAGAAATAAACTCAAAACCTGGATTAATCTTTTTAGTCACATAGCACTACTATTATTCTGAACACTACTGTATATGAGCAAGTTTTTGAATCCCTCCAATTTTTTCAGGAATTACATTTGGAAAATAACATTTGACAAGAGTTCATATAATTTTCATATATTTTAAATGATCTTTTATGGTGTGTGTGAAGTTAATGAACATACTGCCTATTTTATGAATTTTGAAAATAAACATGCAAAAAAGTGCCATTCTTTTCAGACATTATGAACTGTATTTTCATGGATTGTAGAGAGTTATGCAAACTGACGAAAAAAAAAATTGGCCCTATCACCGGTAAAGGTCCTAAATCTGCAAAAATCAAATTCTCTCAACTTCCTTCTATATCAAACTGAATAATAGACCAAAAAAAAAAAAACCTGTTATACAAATAATGGATGGTAAGGAGTCCAATATAACTTTTCTTCATCCAATATTTCTTTATGTTGGATGACTTGCCATCCATCAATTATGTTCTCCACCCCCCTCCCAAATTAAGCAAACAACAAAGAGTCAAGTAAATTAGATCAATTTATTTTGTTGTGAACAGCATACGATTGATTCTGATGTGATGAATGCTTCTAAAATGTCAGTAGCGTGCTTGTCTACCTTCTTAATGTTTTTGGTATCCTTGGAGTTCAATACGAGTATTTCCACCAGTTCCTCCTCTGTGAACTCAGCAAACCTCGCTGGCAGACGATTTTCTGCTGTTGTTGACATGTTTGTTGCCATTTTTTCAACCAGCGTCTGTCAGCTAGTTCTTGACCTTCGTATGCCATGCTCTGATTGGCAAGCTGTTGGCAGTAAGCTCTAACGCTATTGGTCAGTGGGACCCGATCCAATATAACTTTTGGTCCTAGCCTTTTTGGATGGATCCAACATAACTTTCTGGTGTCAAGCACGCCAAAATACAGGTAAATGTTGGACAGAAAGGCTAATCTGTGATTGGCTATTGCAGTCTGAGTGGGGAACATATATGTATATTGTGCAAGGCTTGGATGTGCAACTGGCCTGCATGTAAACAGTCTAGATTCACGGAGTTGTTTCATATTCCTGAACATTCATAAAGCATAGACTAATTCACAAAAATAAGCTAACAATTGATACAATTATTAATAGATTCTTATCTATAAAAAGAATATTCACAAGGACTCTTGATCAAGTACGTGTAGGCGTCTTTGTAATCAATCTCTGGCCCTTGTTTAGGATCATCGAACCAGTCGTCTGCAATGATCTTGTATGGACATTTTTGGATTCCTGCCAACTCCAGCTTCTTTCTGTATATCTATTCAGTGCCTCAGATGGCAAATTCTCTTCATACTGATATACGACATTATCAAAAAACAAACTTGGAAGTAGAGAGACAACGAACTTGCAGACTTCTCCATAAGGAACTTTTTTTTCTTCTATATCTCTTTGGCCTTGTGTTTTGTTCGTTTGTTTGTTGACAAAGTTTTGGGGGGAAAAAAACCTGCAGACGTGCTCACGTTCACGTTTCCCCCAAAACAAAGATGGCGTCTAGGAATTACGTCACGTGTGACGTCGCGTCCACCTGAACATGTTGAAGGATGAGGAGTTCAAAACTTCACGAATGGCCCCTTGCAGCAAAGAGAAAGTCCCTTGTCTGAAGATGCAAAGGTAACAAATCACAAGCGACAAAGTCTAACTGATGCAGACGAGGAGATGCGTTTTTTTTTTTCCCCTATCGGCTAATTTGGTGACCACATACGCCAGAAGTCCTGCAAAGTCAAAATCTTCTCTATTTTAAGCACATAATCTAATAAAAACAAATAAAGCTTCTCTTGTCATTGCTGGACTCCATTAGTATCCTTCAAGTTTATCAGTACGTAATTAAGTAAAGAAAGGAGGAAAGAAAGAAAAGCTGAAAATTGCTTGTTTTAATCAGACCTGGCAACATATGAACAACACTGAGCACAATGACTATTCGAATCGTATCACTGCCATCTACAGGATACATGAAGAATTACACCAGCTCATACTTTTAGATGGGCTAGTGGTACGTATTTAGCAAAAACTGCTAACTTTTATATATTTTGTTCGTTTTAAGTAAAGTGATAGTTATATTGCTGACAGAAATAATTTTAAAAGAAAGTCACTCAGTATTTTGTTCTTCCATAACTTTGGACATATATTCTTATATTATCATACAAATTGGTTCATTCACATTTATTCAGAACATATTCTGTAAGAATAATAATCTATATAGCCTGCAATTAAAATTTAGAGGATGAGCAATGATCCACATTTTCTTCTTCTTACTTTCCACTATAATTTTTAATAGTATCTAACTGCAAATCATGGATAACAAATTCTGCGTGTTCTTGGTATTTAGTGTTCAGTCAGAATATGTGGTAGTATTCAAAGAGTAATAAATATGTTTGTGCATAACAAACATTACTACATTGTTAAACATTACAACACGTTAAAAATATGCAATAAAAGACTGTTAATACCTAGATTTTCCAATAATTTTTTTTTATTATTTTAGTGTATGGCAATTATTGTTCAACAATAATAATGACATAGGCACAGAAATGTTCTAAACCATATATTCACAAAAGGAACAAATAATAGTACAGTAAATGTGCATTTAACAATGCTACCAGTTACACAGTGAATAACCTGGTGGAAATTTTTGGATGGCCTCAAGGGTAAACAAGGAGGGCAGCACGGTGGATTAGTGGTTATCACTGTTGCTTCACAGCAAGGTGGTCATGGGATCGATTCCCATCTGTGGCTTTTCTGTGTGGAGATAGGTGAATTGGAAACTTTATAATTGTCCAGGTCTCCCTGGGAAAAGAGATTGCAATCTCAACGGGACTAACCTGGTAAAATAAAGGTTAACTTAAATTAAAGGAGGAGCACAAAGGAATCGGTGAGCAGGTGACACAATATGTGGTCTAGTACAGAGAATTTGAAGCACTCCATTCCTACAAACCTCGTCCCACCCACAACAAATGACAGCACAGTCCTGACAGATGACCTGGTGGACAGGTTACTTTAATAAGCTGTATAAGGCTGATCCTCCTGGAGGAATTCTGGACATCCCCAGTGCTGGTGTCGCCGACTGAACAGTCCCTCCTAAAATCGGTCCGCCCTGCCTTCACTGTGCATGCGTCTGAGACTGACTGACTCTCTACACCCAAAGCGATCAAAGGGAATAATGTGATTATTAACCATCCGATGACAAATTAAATCCTCTTAAATCATTCTACAGACAGTTTTAAAATGTAGAATTTTTGGACAGTCTTGGAGAGCTGCATCAATGCTTCAGTTTTTTTTTTTGTTTTTGTTTTTTTTAAACACCAACAAAGCAAAATTACAGTCAAAATTTCAATGACATCACACTAACAATCAAAAATGTCACTTTTATATGCCACTCAGTGATGTGCAAACACTTAACTAACAGGAGCACCTGTTGTTACCAGTTTATAATAAGCACCTTTTATGGCCATAAGTTCTTCATGTGTGCCTTGTTCTATGACAACACCATTTGACATCACTGCTATAATGTCAGCAGTCTGGATCGTAGAGAGTCTATGAGCAATAACGATGCAGGTTCGTCCTTTTCTTGCTTCATCCAGAGCAGACTGGACAGTCTGGGGGAAGAAAAAAAAACAAAACAAAACATTGACAAGTCTTAATTTTTTAAGGCAGAGATAGATATAGGTAGGGATAGAGTGATAGAGATAGATAGAGAAAGATAACCGTAACCCCCATTACAGGAGATTAAACTGCTACATCACCTTATGTATGTATAATATAACACATTTTATAGGATAGTATATTTCTTCACAGAAATTTTTTTTTTTTACTATTATTTCAATCTGTTTACGCATTTACTGTAGATTATTAACTGTATGTACATCTTAATTTTTATTTTTTGCTTGTGTAACACTTGCTTTAACAATGGAAACATATGTTTCCTATGTCAATAAAGCTTCATTGAAATGAAATATAGCAATCAAGCTAGAGGTAGAGAGAGGTCCAGAAAGGTGGAGGGATTTCGATATAGAGAGGTGCAAAGGGATTTCGAGATGGAGCGGTATAGCGGCATTTCGAGATGGAGAGGTGTAGAGGGATTTCGGGATGAGAGGTATAGGGATTTCAAGATACAGATATAGTGATAGATTGAAGAGAGAGAGAGATCAACATCGAGGTAGAGATAGAGAGAGATCGAGGTAGAGATAGATAGACAGACAGACAGACATAACATAGCTGGAGGTCGGAATCTCTGACTTTCTGAGGGTTTTGGGAGCAGCATTATAGCAACAGAGCAGGGGTCCGTCATAGTGCCATGCAGTTCTGTTATAAATAGTGACATTACGTTAAACCTCTATAAATACACATCCCTACTCTTACTTATGGAAATGGTTTGAAAAAAAATGGAATGAAATAATCCTGAATCAGTTATAAGACCAAATCTGACAGTATAATGTGATTCTCTTAGTTTTTATGTTTATGCTAACAGCTTAGCTAGTGAGTCTCGGATGGGGAGGCATTCACTGTTCCTAGGGTCCACTTGTCCTAACTTCTTTATATTATTTGACAGTGTATATTACAATCCTAAACTGTTTTTAGATAGCTAACAAACCAGATCCAGTTTTGTTCAATTTACAAAAATAAAACACGATTCTATTGACATACACCATTAATTGTACCATTTCTATAAATCTGTTGAATTGAAAATCAACAAATAATGGTAACTCACTGTTTTTTAAGGGTCACACTTCTGTAACATTACTTAACCTACTTTAGTGCAACATATAGGCTACCACACATGTAAGAACAACTTCAACATGCTCTCATTATTGGGACTAGTGTATCCTTGGACTGGTGGGCAGTTCCTGTCTCGGATGTTGTTGGCTCACATATGAAACTGTTCAAAAATGAATGTAAATGACAATGTGTGCTGCTCTACCTTTATTACCGATACCCAGCCAATATTTATTAAAAAGTTTATCCTTGCAGTTATTACTTCAAGTTGTGTATGTTTAATTACATGTTGATAACCTCACATTATAACATTTTACATTCCATTTCACTTTTGTTCAAAAGTATTTCTAGCACCTTATTTTGCATTAAACCACACTGAGGGGTGTAGTTTGATGAGGTTTAGTTTGTGATTATTGTGTAGAAGATTTTGTGCAGAATTTTCTACCTTTTCACTCTCTGTGTCCAGAGCAGATGTAGCCTCATCTAGCAGCAGGATTTTGGGGTTCCTGACAATGGCTCGAGCAATGGCAATGCGTTGTTTTTGCCCTCGTGACAGCTGGGAGCCCTGAGCACCAACCTGAGTCTCATATTTCTGTGAAACATACAGAGCGATTTGGGGGAAAAAAAGGCCAAGATCAGGAAAATTACATTCAAGTGGTTCCTATTTGTATCCATTAGAAGATAAACAGACTATACATCTGTACTGCTTTACCATCTGATGTAGATGCTGAAAGTGCTTCACAAAATGATGTCCAACATTTCTCCATTCACAGACCGATGTCAGTGTGTTGCCATGCAAGGAACTCAACTGCACACCAGGAAAAATTTGAGGATTAAAGACCTTACCCAGGGGGCCTTAGTGATTTTCTGGTCTGACAGGGAATCAAACCGAGGTTTATAAAATCACCTCTCTAATCTCTAGACCAGGGGTGGGCAATGCGGGCAAAGAGACTGCAGGTTTTCCTTGTAACCAATCACCTCAGCAGGTTGGTTTACTGATGAGCTTCTCCCCTGAACTTAAACAACAGATCATCAATGAAATCATCTGCTGAGGTGATCAGTGGGTGGGAAGGAAACCCTGCACTATCTTGGCCCTTCCTGGCACACTATTACCCATCCCTGAGCTAGACCATCACCTCCCCAAGAAAACTGACTGGTGTCGGTGCTCCAGACTCAGCAGGGTGAAGCTGGTAAGATTCTACAACTCCCCTTGTATAAGAAGTCAGTCTGACGCTGGGTTACGTCCCCAGTCAAGACTGGTTGCCATTTACAGCTGAGTGGACTGGGACAATCCACAGTAAGTGTCTTATCCAAGAACACAGAAAGCCATGAGGGGCAATCAAAGGCAGGTTTATGTAGGGTAGCTCAACTTTGACCCCACTGTGTGTCACTGCAACTTGATCCCTCTGTACAGAATCCGTAAGATCTGGGTTTGGATCTAGATTATACAATTCTGTTAATACGTCTTTATCACTGAGGGAAAAGGGCATTCTTCACATTTTAGTCTAGCTCTCTAGTGATATCCGCCATATGATACGATACATAATTATGATTATTTGTACAATGTTCAATCGCTTAGTCCAATCAAGGTTCACAAGCCTATGTGTGTGTTGTACAATGTTAGCACAAGTTTGTCCTCCTACAATGAAATTCAAATATAAATATCCATTCTTGTCCATTTTCAACTTATCTTTTTATTTATTTTCATTTAACGTCCGATGATTAACTTGAAAAATTTACACTGCATAAAATGTTATGGCTCAGTCCTAGATCAGCTAGATCTGGACTTTTTCTCTAAAGGATATTTTACCAGTCAGAGATGGTGCCACCTTAAACAACTTGGCCTTGATCTCTGGAGATAGGCTAACTCTTCTACTGTCTTGCATACCGTTGTGATTCCACCACACCACCACATCTGGACCAGAGTCTGTATTGGAGAATGTTCTAGAGGTTTCTTTACCACAGAGAGAAATGGCTATGGGTGGCATGCTGGATTAGTGGTTAGCACTGGTGCCTCACAGCAAGAAGGTCGTGGATCGATTCCCGGCCTTTCTGTGTGGGTTTCCTCCGGGCACTCCGGTTTCCTCCCACAATCAAAGACATGCTTAGTTAGGGTCTGCTCCTTTCTCTGTCCCTGACCAAATCAGCGTCTACATCTGGATTGGGTCCCCGGGCGCTGGGCTCTGGCTGCCCACTGCCCCTAGTGGTTAGATTGTGTCTGACTGTAATTAGGATGGGTTAAATGCAGGGGACACATTTTGTTGTATGTATGACAAAGACTATTCTTTATCATCATGTGACAGCTTGATTTATAGCCACAGATCTATACCAAAAAAAAAAAAGTCTGAAAAACCTAAAATTAAAATTGTGGTGAAAAGATGCAGTTCAGGTCATTCACCAAGAACGACACCTTTCCAAAGCTATTGCTACTAATGTACTTGTTTTTAAAATTCAGAGTGACTGGGTGAGTGTCTTAAAACCACATTCATTTGTTTATAACTTATAACTTCAGTTATGTAAGTGCAACAGCTGCATCAGAGAGATAGAGAGATAGATGTACATATTTAAGCCATGTTTCCTTTTTTCCATTGTACTCACATCTGGTAGGGTCATCACAAAGTCGTGCAGGTAGGCTTTCTTGGCAGCCTCAATAATCTCGCCCATGCTGATGACGCGTGTATTATCACCGTACTGTATGTTCTGAGCAATGCTGCAGTCAAACAGAACTGGCTCTTGGAATACGATACCAATCTGAGCTCTCAGAAATGGCACATTGACTGCACAAGATGAGTAGCCATCAATCATCTGAAAATAAAACATCTCATACCTTAAGGCAGGGTTGGTGTATCATTTTAGATTAAGAAGAACATCAAGCTAGCCTCCTCACCACTACTCCTTCATCTGGGTCGTAGAATCTCTCCAACAGCTGCACACTGGTACTTTTACCACAACCGCTGCTACCAACAAAGGCCAAAGTCTGGCCCGGTTTCACAGACACCATCAGGCCTTTCAGCACCTGTGTGTCTGGTCGCGTTGGGTACGTGAATTTGCAGTTGTTGAACTCTATTTCTCCTTTGAAGTTATCCTAAAGATGGATGAATGTAGGACTCAGTAATATTTTATTGTGGACAATGCAATTGTCTTCACTATCTAGATGTTTAATTTTACCAACCCATTTGTCTCCATCTGTGTGGCTTAAGCTAATTTTAGGAATTCTGTCCAACAAATTAAAAAACTGAGCCGCAGCAGTCTTCGCTTTGGCGTAATCTGATGTGAAGGAGGATACTCTTCCAAGTGCCGTTCCACTAATTACAACAGCTGAAATCACTCTAGATGAACACCAAAAGCAGTAAAGTTGAGTTAAAAACAGAAGATGAATACAGGTAAATGGATTTTTTGGTTCCGACAAGGAAAATCGCCTACCTGAAAACCAACATGTATTGTAGCCCCTCAGAGGCGACCAAATAGCCTCCATATTGAAATGAAGCAGCATATGCCATGAAGATTACACACTGGGCAATGCCAAAGCAGATTCCGTATATGTTGGCTGTCTTTTTGGCTGATTTATATGAATGCTCCAGTTTCTCTTCATATAAGTTCACAAATGTACTCTCTTTGACCAACCCTGCGATGGTCCTGATGTTGGTGAGAGCTTCGCTGGACACCTGCAGGAGACAGTAGACTTTGACAGTATAATTAATACATACCATGAGCTTTATGCAAATCCAGACACATTTTGTGGGTTCTTACTCAAACTTGACTGTAGTGGAGCTTACCTGACCTGCTGCCTCCATGGCCTTTGTATCTTCACTTGCAAAACCTGTCAGTTTTTCAGCTTGGAGCATCCCAGCCAGTCCGATGAGCGGCAGGAAACACATAATAACCAGTGTTAACTTCCAACTGAAGTAGAAGGCAATGATGAAAGATACTCCAATGCTGGTCAGCGAGTTGACAATCATGCCGATCTGAGAGCCTGTTGCCTGCAGAAATCAGAAAAGCCCACATGCACCCAAATGAAGTAATGCTCAGATACAATAATGAAGCAATCCTGTAAAGTTCGTAGTCTATTTCTTACCCCCTGGACCATGGATGCATCTGTAGCCAGTCTTGTTGTCAGAGCTCCAGGGCTGTTTCTGGGCTCATCAAACCAGGCCATCTCCTGTCTCAACATGGCCTGGAAGCCCAGTTTCCTCAGACGGCAAGTCAACAGCTCCCCAGACTTGGCAAAAGAATATCCCTGCAACATTAGCTAAGAATTAATATTCACCACATGTACAACATAGCAAATTCTGCCCAGATCAGTGAAATTGACAGAGATTTACATTAAGTTTCTGACGTGGATACAAACCTGAAGGAAGTGCGAAAAGAAACTACACACTGCCAGGAGGCAAAACAGAACACATATCCCATCAATCTGCCTCCTCTGCTCGTTCAGGTCAGGAATGGCAAATGTCTGCAAATGCAAAGATCATTTACTTTCAACAACTTAAATCCTTTTTATAAAACACAGCCTAAATCCTTGAGACAAGACTGGAAAAGATAAAGGTTCATCTCACCCCTAGAATTTGGCTGAAGAGGACTGCATAGATAGGACTGACAGAGCCATTGACGGCAGCTCCCAGTGCGCCCAGGAGCATGTAGGGCCATTCTGGTTGGTTGTACTTAAGGATACGTGCTAATGGGGCAGGCTCTACGTGTTCATCTGGATCATCTTTAGATTTCTTCTGGGAAATGTAACAGCATTAGAGTTCTTTAACAGGATAATTACTGAGTAAACAATGAAACCATTCTGCAGAAAACTGACTACAATACATTTTCTGTCATCATCTCCTGGTCCACCATGACTTTGAGACTGCCAGTTAGAGCATCGGGAACAAAGTCATTTGATAATTCGCTTTGAGATCGCAGTCGACCATAGCTGGGATGTATAATGAGAGTATCAGTTTAGCTTTATGGTGATAATATCATTTTGCAATATCAAACAAAAGCAACATGGCTGCCAGCTGGATTTACCTTTTACTAGATCTGTAGCTTCCACAGCTAAAATCGCTCACTTTAAAATCCTGATCCACTTCCTCAGAGTCACTGAAGGCATCTGGCAGGGAATGCAATATAGATAATAGATGTACTGAATGTGTATGTGTTCCTTTTCATAATCAGTCAAAAACAAACCTAGATTTTAGCTCTCCAGCATTGTCTTTGTTTGAACTGGTGAAGACATAGAAGAAGACATACTTTTTTGGACTTTAGACAAAGTTGTTGCTGGTCTATAACACAAATGTTTTCTGCATCATCACAATCACATCCCACCTGCCGGGCATTTTTAGAAAAATACACCCAAGTACAATTATGTTTGGTATTCACAGAAGGAAGGCACCAGGCATGAAATCCATATCTATGTTGGGTGAAAATTAGGACTGAGCTCCCGTTTGTACAAGATAGAAGATAAGACCTCGTCTATGCATTTTCAGTAAATTCTTTAATCCTTACCATGCCTGTTGACCTATAGATGGGTGACAAATCAAAGGAAAAACCTATCTTCTCATTCATAGGACATAAGGGGGTGGGGGGTTACTGAGCAGTTTGATGATTCTGAAAATTTATATGAATCATTTTCTATTGACTTCACCATCAGATCTCACCCCAGTTGAACACCTACTGAAAATTGTGGACAACTGTGTTAGACAGGATATCCTACCACCATTACAAAAGCACAAAATAGGGGCATATCTATTGGATGGGGCACCAACACCCTACTAAGACAGTTTATGTTGATTTTTCAACAGCTTGCTGAAAAAGATGTGTAAAATTATGCTTTTAAATCCCACCTTTTGCTGCTTTGGATGTGTCCTGGTTCTGAAGAGTAACCAGGGTAAAGTAGACACCTTGCCTTGCCATAAGGTCAGTGTGAGTTCCTTTCTCCACAGCCTGACCATGGTCAAAACCAATGATGACATCTGCATTTCTAATTGTGGAAAGACGGTGCGCTATAGAGATTGTTGTCCTGCCCATGCGTAACTGTAGAGATATTAGTCAGCACAGTGTCATTCCAAAAAGACATTGGGTCAATGAAGTTAATGGTTAAACATATGTTGTGTCATGATTAATCATTCAGTGTACTGATAGAGATTGGCACACCTTGTCTAGTGCTTCCTGCACAACAGCTTCACTCTCATTGTCTAAGGCAGATGTTGCCATATCAAGAAGTAGAATCTTTGGGTTTCGAATCAGAGCTCGTGCAATAGCTATCCTCTGTTTCTGACCTCCACTCATCTGACCTCCACCTTCTCCAACTAGAGTGTCAAATTTCTAAACAAACAAAAATCAGCAAATATTTTTATTTAATGATTATTGATTTGTTTTAGTGTGAAATTGCTTATATTATCATTCAGTACATAAAGGTACCTGTGGCAGATCCATGATAAAATTATAGGCATTAGCCTCTTTTGTTGCCTTGATAACGTCTTCCATGGTTACCCCTGGTCGGCCATAGCGAATGTTCTCTACGATGCTTGTAGCAAACAGCGCTGGCTCCTGCTCCACAACACCAATAAGAGAGCGGAGCCACTGGATGTTCAAACTCCGGATGTCATGGCCATCCAAAGTCACCTAAGGATTATATATGACAAGACACCATGGGTTTGGCTTTCTAACAGTATCACATGTAATGTAGAACGCATCCAGAAAGTATTCACAGCACTGTGCTTTTTCCATAGTTTTATGTTTCAGCCTTATTCCAAAATGGATGAAATCCTCAAAATTCTACACATAATACCCCATAATAACAATGAAAAGAGTTTTGAGATTTTTGCAAATGTATGAAAAATAAAAAACAAAATAAAATAAAACAAGAAATCACATGTACATACGTATTCACAGCCTTTGCCATGAAGCTCAATACTGACCTCAGGTGCATCCTGTTTCTTTCAGGGTCTGACGGTGGGGTTGGGTTTCTGCTTTGTTTTTGGTCAGTTTTGTTATCTTCCTTTTGTTCATGTATTGCTTTTCTTTATGTGCCTTTTCTTGTTAGGGTTTGTCTACTGCTATTTCTCACTCTGTCTCTGGCCATGCCGTGTTTCTGGTCCTTTCCATGCAAACCTGTTCTGGATTTGCTGATTGACTCCTGGGGGTATATATGCTCACTGCTTGTGTTTGTTCCTTGCCAGACTGATGCGCCCTGTGCCTTCTATCCAGCTCTCGGTTTTGTGTTTTCTTGTCCTGCCTGCTTCAGTGTGTTTTCGACCTCCTGCCCATCTGTTCCAACCTCGCCTAAACCTGATGATCATTATACTGCTGCTGTCTATTTTGGACTGCCTTCCCCTGTACCACTGCTTTCCTCACTAAAGCCGTTTTTAAACCAAAGCTGTCTGTGTGAGCCTCGCATTTCTGTCCTACCTTACCAGCCTGTCAGTGTCCACTGATCATCCTTGAGATGTTTCTACAGATTAACTGGAGTCCACCTGGGGTAAATTCAGTTGATTGGACATGATTTGGAAAGGCACACACCTGTCTACATATAAGGTCCCACAGTTGACAGTGCATGTCAGAGCACAAACCAAGCATGAAGTCAAAGGAACTATCTGTAGACCTCCGGGATGGGAGTGTCTCGAGGCACAAATCTGGGGAAGGGTACAGAACATTTCTGCTGCTTTGAAGGTCTCAATGAGCACAGTAGCCTCCATTATCTGTAAATGGAAGCAGTTCCAATCCACCAGAACACTTCCTAGAGCTGGTTACCCGTCTACACTGAGCGACTGGGAAAGAAGGGCCTTAGTTAGGGAGGTGACCAAGAACCCAAGGGTCACTCTATCAGAGCTCCAGCATTCCTCTGTGGAGAGAGGGGAACCTTCCAGAAGAACAACCTTTTCTGCAGCATCAGGCCTGTATGGTAGAGTGGTCAGACGGAAGTCACTCCTTAGTAAAAGGCATATGGTAGCCCACCTGGAGATTGCAAAAAGGCATCTGAAGGACTTTCAGACCATGAGAAACTAAATTCTCTGGTCTGATGAGACAAAGATGGAACTCTTTGTCTCTTTTCCTCATGTTTGGAGGAAGCCAGGCACCATCCCTACAGTGAAGCATGGTGGTGGCAGCATCATGCTGTGGGGAAGTTTTCAGCAGCAGCAACTGGGAGACTAGTCAGGACTGAGGGAAAGATGAATGCAGCAATTTACAGAGACATCCTGGATGAAAACCTGCTGAGTGCTCTTGTCCTCAGAATGGGGCGACGGTTCATCTTTCAGCGGGACAAAGACCCTAAGCACACAGCCAAGATATCAAAGGAGTGGCTTCAGGACAAGTCTGTGAATGTCCTTGAGTGGCCCAGCCAGAGAACAGACCTGAATCCAATTGAACATCTCTGGAAAGATGTGAAAATGGCTGTGCACCGACGCTCCCCATCAAACCTGATGGAGCTTGAGAGGTGCTGGAAAGAGGAATGGACAAAACTGCAGAAAGACAGGTGTGCCAAGCTTGTGGCATCATAGTCAAGATGACTTGAGGCTGTAATTGCTGCCAAAGGTGTATCAAAAAATGTATCGAGCAAAAGGTGTAAATACTTATGTACACTCTAAAAAAAATTAACCATTGGCTCAGTGAGAGAAAGTGATAACAATTTGCACAGATTTTTTTCAAGTTATTTCAACTTAAATTATTTCAACTTAACTAGAGAGGTCTTATAGCATTAACTCAGTTGAAAGTTAAAATAACTTTTAAAAGTCTATTTTTCTCGATGAGACAGCACATGTGATTATGTGCTTATGTATATGTGATTTCTTAGTTTTTTATTTTTAAGAAATTTGTACAAAGGTGTACCGAATGAGGAGGCCAGTCAGAGTAAGTCCTTTGTATAATACAAGATTTTACCCAGTGATTATGATAATGTCATTATGTGCTTATGTATATGTGATTTCTTAGTTTTTTATTTTTAATAAATTTGAAAAAAATTAAATCAAACATTTTTAATGTCATTATGGGGTGTTGTGAGTAGAATTTTGAGGGGAAAAAATTAATTTCTTCCATTTTGGAATAAGGGTGTAACAACAAAATGTGGAAAGAGTGAAGTGTTGTGAATACTTTCTGGGTGCACTGTATCTGTGGTTCTGGTCATGATTGTTACCTTTCCCTCATTGGGGTCATAAAACCTTTGGATGAGCTGGATGGTTGTGCTCTTTCCAGAGCCACTTGGACCAACACAAGCTGTGGTTTCTCCTGCTTTGATCTGCATACTCAGATTATTTAAAATCTGAAAATATAGTTTGATCCATCATAAATATTTTGTAAACTGTGAAACAGATTTAAAGAAGTGATAAATGAAAGGTTACCTTGACTTCACTGCGAGATGGATAGGAGAATGTGACATTGTGGAATTCAATATCGCCTCTTACGCTGTCTAATTTATCACCCTCTTCTGAGAAACAATTGATTTCTGGTTCCTGCACAGATAACAGCAAAAATATCGGCTTTGGTTCAGATCTTTTTTGTTATACCTACTGTATGCACATCATACAGTATCTGCTTAGTTTTGTATTTGTACTTACACCCACTGGTCACTTCATTCAATACAACTACAGTAAAGCAAATTTTTAACTAGCCATTCACATGGTAGACACGATCAAGAGGATTTGCTGAAGCATCAGAAGGGAGAAGAAAAGGATTTAATCAACTTTGAATGAGGCCTAGCTATTCTGACAGTCATGATTGGGGTATGGTCTGGGTCTTACGCATGTATAGTGCCTTGAGGTGACTTATGATTTGATACTGTTTTTAAAAAATTGAATTGAAATTAAAAATCCTTTGTTGGCTGCGTGGTCACCATCCAGGATCCAGGTCGGTTCCATAGTGTAATCGTTGTGACAACACACAGCAGAAATTAGAACGTTATGGAATACAGGGGAAATGGGTGAGTCTGCCTCTAGATGTCTTGACATTGCTTGTGGCGTCCCCCAGGGGTCAGTGTTGGGCCCCACATTATTTAATTTGTATATTATTGATGTTTTTAGTGTTTCTAAACTGGTAAAATGCATATTGTTTGCAGATGAGGCCAACAAATTCTATAGCAAAGACAGTTTTGAACAACTCATAAATACAGTGAACAATGAACTAAGCAAAATTAAAAGATGGAAAGTAACAAATTGTCTTTAAATTTAAATAAAACAAAAGCAATGGTGTTTGGAAATTATAAATTATATGGTTGAGATAGATGGAGTCCAAATTGAAAATGTCTTGGAAATAATATTTTTAGGCTTAACAATAGACCATAAGTTAAGTTGGAAAGCACACAGACATATCAACCAAAGTCTCCAAAAGTCTTGCAATAATTAAACATATTTCTGATCACAATGTACAACATATTTTGTATTGTTCTCTCATTCTTCCATACCTGACCTACTGTGTAGAAGTATGGGGCAATAATTATAAATAATAAATTCAATCAATATTCTTACTACAAAAAAGGGCCATACGAACTATTCACAAGACTGGATATCTTGAACATACAAATCCTCTTTTTCTTGAATCAAAACTATTAAAACTTCATGATCTTGTAAAATTATACAATGTACAATTCATGTTCAAAGTATTTCATCACATATTACCAATCAATATTCAAAACATGTTTTCTCATAGAGATCAGTGGTACAGTTTAAGAGGATTTGGGAACTTCATAGTTCCAAAGGTGACAATGACCAGGAGAAGGTTTTCTATGTCTGTATGCGATGTTAAGTTGTGGAACAGTCTGGGGCTTGAACTAAAGCAATGTCAAAGCATTTATCAGGTTAAAATTTATTTATAAACAAAATATCTGGTCACAATATAGAGACAGTGTGGATTGACTGTATTATGTTGTTTGTGTCAAATTAGATGTCACTTACCCTTATGGTATTCCGTTTATCATTGTTGGTATCAGATCATCACTGTTACTTACCCTAGTGGTATTTCCATTACCATTGTTTGTATTGAGAAAGAAAAAAAAAAACAACAACAACATTTTTACCTGTGGTAAG
This sequence comes from Thalassophryne amazonica, assembly GCF_902500255.1. NCBI lineage: Eukaryota > Metazoa > Chordata > Actinopteri > Batrachoidiformes > Batrachoididae > Thalassophryne > Thalassophryne amazonica. Next base: position 30,378,737 of record NC_047116.1, on the reverse strand, counting down.
GTCTGTATATAAGATACAAGTTGTTATGTATGTGTGATTTTGCACATGTGCGTAAGATTCTGACTGGTTGTTTATGACTTAATAAGGAAGTGACTTTTTTTGTGAGTGTATTATTTTCTAACTTGGGGTGGGGTTTAATAAGTTTTACTTCTCCCCACTCCATTTTGAGCATCGATGTAATATTGCTATTGTTGTGTTGTCTGATTTAAGTTCAGATTTAAGTCAATTTTGGACTTAACTCTTTCTGTTACAGTTTTGTCTGGCCTGCACTTGGCACTTGCTTGGAATAAAAGCACTAACTAACTAACTAAATGACTAACTCCCAGAGCTGATCTGACCTGGTGACAGAAGTCTGAGAAGAAATGCTAGACTAGTTAGATCAGGTAGAAAGCCAGCAGGAACGCAAATAACTATTAAAACTAAGTGTATGCAGGACAGCATCTCTAATAACACCTTATGTCAAACCTTGAAGCAGATGGACCAGGTGTTAATCCTGGTGTTAACTGGTGTCTTATTTCCACAAAGAATAATTGCAGTACTGAAGCCAAAACTGGACAAACAGTACTAAGGTGTACCGAATGAGGAGGCCAGTCAGAGTAAGTCCTTTGTATAATACAAGATTTTACCCGGTCAATGGTATCAAAGATCGTCTCTGCTGCAGCACGACCAGAAGCAAAGGCCTCAAGGCATGGCGAGGCCTGACCAAGGTGCATGGCTGCTATGAGCACACCAAAAAATACCTGCCGACAAGCACAACAGTGTCATGGCAAAAATATATGTCAACGCATGTTCAAATATTTAGTGATGTGAAATCAATTTCACTTTGCATACCTGGATAAGACTACCAGGAGACAACTCCTGGCTGTCAATGACCAATTTAGATCCAAACCAAAAGGCCAAAGCATAACAGAGGAAAATAATGCACCAAAGGTATCCTTGAAACACTCCGATTATTGTTCCCTTCTTCACACCCCAGCTCTGAGCTTCCACCAGGTTTCTGTTATACCTATTTCAAGAACAATAACTGAATTATACTCAACAAAAATATAAATGCAACACTTTTGGTTTTGCTCCCATTTTGTATGAGATGAACTCAAAGATCTAAAACTTTTTCCACATACACAATATCACCATTTCCCTCAAATATTGTTCACAAACCAGTCTAAATCTGTGATAGTGAGCACTTCTCCTTTGCTGAGATAATCCATCCCACTTCACAGATGTGCCATATCAAGATGCTGATTAGACACCATGATTAGTGCACAGGTGTGCCTTAGACTGCCCACAATAAAAGGCCACTCTGAAAGGTGCAGTTTTATCACACAGCACAATGCCACAGATGTCGCAAGATTTGAGGGAGCATGCAATTGGCATGCTGACAGCAGGAATGTCAACCAGAGCTGTTGCTCGTGTATTGAATGTTCATGTCTCCACCATAAGCCATCTCCAAAGGCATTTCAGAGAATTTGGCAGTACATCCAACCAGCCTCACAAGCGCAGACCACGTGTAACCACACCAGCCCAGGACCTCCACATCCAGCATGTTCACCTGCAAGATCGTCTGAGACCAGCCACTCGGACAGCTGCTGAAACAATCGGTTTGCATAACCAAAGAATTTCTGCACAAACTGTCAGAAACCGTCTCAGGGAAGCTCATCTGCATGCTCGTCGTCCTCATCGGGGTCTCGACCTGACTCCAGTTCGTCGTCGTAACCGACTTGAGTGGGCAAATGCTCACATTTGCTGGCGTTTGGCACGTTGCAGAGGTGTTCTCTTCACGGATGATGCAAAGGAGATGTGTTGCACTGCATGAGGCAAATGGTAGTCACACCAGATACTGACTGGTATCCCCCCCCCCCCCATGAAACAAAACTGCACCTTTCAGAGTGGCCTTTTATTGTGGACAGTCTAAGGCACACCTGTGCACTAATCATGGTGTCTAATCAGCATCTTGATATGGCACATCTGTGAGGTGGGATGGATTATCTCAGCAAAGGAGAAGTGCTCACTATCACAGATTTAGACTGGTTTGTGAACAATATTTGAGGGAAATGGTGATATTGTGTATGTGGAAAAAGTTTTAGATCTTTGAGTTCATCTCATACAAAATGGGAGCAAAACCAAAAGTGTTGCGTTTATATTTTTGTTGAGTGTATGTTCAGTGGCTGCTCCTTTGCATCTGAAAGAATTTTAAAAAATACCTCTGGACTTCTTTTTCCTCCCCTCCAAATGCTGCTACCGTCCTGATGGCCGACAGGACCTCGTCAGCCACGGCTCCCGCCTTTGCATAGGCCTTCAACTCTTGTCCCGTCAGCCTGGCCACAGCCTTTAGCAACAATGAAGAAAAAAAATACAGTAAAACTTAACTAACAGTACACATTCACTTAAAATCGGCTCATAAAATCCTGTTGTGTGATTCACACACACACACACACACACACACACACACACACACACACACACACACACACACACACACACACACACACACACACACACACACACACACACACACAGTAGTGTGCACAGTTTAGCTAATCAGCTAACGGAGCAATGCTAACTTTAACACAAAAATCATACGTGTGTTCCTGTTGATCCCTTATGCACTAATCAAAAAACTGAAATTGAGACATTGCATGAAGCCAGCAAGCATCAATGTAAGGAGATGGAGAAGCAGCTGGTCAAGTCAGAGTAAACAGTAAAATTAAATTATTAAATATTATTTTCAAGTGTATTTTTATTCTTTAATATTTCTTATTAATGTAATGCTTTCTGTACTGTGAATACTCTTATGTTGAATGTAAACTGCTGTTAAATTAATTTGTACATTTAATTGTTTATGTATATCTCAATCATCATCTGATCTTGGCATTCAAAACCTTCTGGGAACCTTCATGTTTACCATACAAGATATTAAAATTTCATCTCTTTTGGTCAATTTGTCATAGTTTTAGAGCCGGGGGGGTGAAAATCAAGCCAAAGCTAAATTTATATACCAGATTTTTCTGGAGTATAAGTCGCATTTTGGCAGACACTGTGACTTTTACTCCGGGGTGACATATACCAAAATATTCATGCATTTGCTACTACTATGACTAATAATAATAATAATAATAACTACTTATATACAACTTCCCAGGAGTAAAAGAAAATATATTCCAATAATAATAAAAGAATGAATGACAATCATAAAAGTACACTACAGTAATGCAAAAAAAATCCCAAATAAAGGGCTAATAATAAAGAAAAATGGGCAACTTATCATCTGGTGCAACTTATACTTCAGAAAATACTGTAATAAAAGGTAGCAGTTAACCCTTTACTAGTTTAGTACTACCACAGCTAATTTTTCAATCAGCAGATTAGTGCTTATACGAGTACACATTACTTTTTTGTTAGCTGTGCCCATCACTGTTCAAACAGGGTGTCTCACCATAGCCATGAGTGCAGCAGCTATGCCGATCAGCGGGCTTGCACCAATGACCACCAAAGTCAACTTCCACCCACCGATGAATCCAACCATGAAGCCAAACACAAATGTAGAAAGCTTCTCAATAAAGACAGACACCTGATCAGCAATCGCACTGTTGATCTTATTGATGTCACTGTGAAGGAACAGCACATCACAAACATGCTGTAAAACCCTGCATGCACCGATAACAGTCTAATCAAGAGATTAAAATTCAACTCACTCAGATATTCTTGTGTTGAGCTCCCCGACAGAATTGCAGTCAAACCATCCGATCTCCATGCACATTACATTCCGGAAAAAAGTCTTTCGGATCTTCTGAATCTGTATTGCAGCTGCTATGACCCAGCAGACAATCTAGATTTTGAACAGCCAGTGTTTGTATTGCAATATATATATATATATATATATATATATATATATATATATATATATATATATATACATACACACACACACACACACACACACACACACAAATGGATTGATACTTACCTGAAGGTAACTAACGCAGAGAACTCCTAATCCAATTCCAATATAGTAATATGCAAATAGGGTCATCTGAGCTTCAATATTGATCCTGCAAAATTGGGGGGCAGGTGGGGTGGTAAGAATAGTTCCTTGTGATGTAACTACAACCACATGAACAAATAGAACTTTGCCTAAAACAAATCAAGTACGTATATAATATTCTTCTTCTTTGTCTTTCGGCTGTTCCCGTTAGGGGTCGCCACAGCAGATCAATCGTTTCCATCTCACCCTGTCCTCTGTATCTTCCTCTGTCACACCAACCACCTGCATGTCCTCTCTCAGCACATCCATGAACCTCCTCTTTGGTCTCCCTCTTATCCTCCTGCCTGGTGGCTCCATCCTCAGCATCCTTCTCCCTATATACCCTGGGTCCCTCCTCTGCACATGTCCAAACCATCTCAATCTCGCCTCTCTGACTTTGTCTCCAAAGCGTCCCACCAGAGCTGTCCCTCTGATATGTTCATTCCTAATCTTGTCCATTCTTGTCACTCCCAAAGAGAATCTCAACATCTTCAGCTCTGCCACCTCCAGCTCTGCCTCCTGTCTTTTTGTTAGTGCCACTGTCTCTAAACCGTACAACATAGCTGGTCTCACTACTGTTTTGTAAACTTTCCCCTTCACTCTTGCTGATATTCTTCGGTCACAAATCACTCCTGCCACCTTTCTCCACCCACTCCACCCTGCCTGCACTCTCTTCTTCACCTCTCTACCACACTCTCCATTACTTTGAACAGTTGACCCCAAATATTTAAACTCATCTACTTTCACCACTTCTACTCCTTGTAACTGCACTATTCCACTGGGCTCCCTCTCGTTCACACACATGTACTCAGTCTTGCTTCTACTGACTTTCATTCCCCTTCTCTCCAAAGCAGGGGTGGGCAACGAGGGCCGAGACACTGCAGGTTTTCCTTGCAACCAATCACCTCAGCAGGTGGGTTGCTGATGAGCTTCTACCTTGAACATAAACACCTGGTCGTCTTGAAATTACCTGCTGAAACACCTGATCATTAATGAAATCACCTGCTGAGGTGACTGGTAGCAAGGAAAACCTGCAGTGCTTTGGCCCTTCATGGCACATGATTGCCCACCCCTGCTCCAAAGCATATCTCCACTTCTCCAGACTAGACTCAACTTGCTCTCTACTCTCACTACAGATCACAATGTCATCTGCAAACATCATAGTCCATGGGGACTCCTGTCTGATCTCATCTGTCAACCTGTCCATCACCACTGCAAACAAGAAAGGACTCAGAGCTGATCCTTGGTGTAATCCCACCTCCACCTTGAATGAGTCTGTCATTCCGATGCGTATCTCACCGCTGTCACACTGTTCTTGTACATGTCCTGCACTACCCTAACATACTTCTCTGCCACTCCAGACTTCCTCATACAATGCCACAACTCTTCTCTTGGCACCCTATCATAAGCTTTTTCTAAGACCACAAACACACAATGTAACTCTTTCTGTCCTTCTCTGTACTTTTCCAACATTATTCTCAGAGCAAACATTGCATCTGTAGTGCTCTTTCTCGGCATGAAACCATATTGCTGCTCACAGATCTTCACCTGTTTTCTAAGCCTAGCTTCTACTACTCTTTCCCATAACTTCATGCTGTGGCTGATCAGCTTTATGCCTCTGTAGTTACTGCAGCTCTGCACATCACCCTTGTTCTTGAAAATAGGAACCAGCACACTTCGTCTCCACTCCTCAGGCATCCTCTCACTTTCCAAGATTTTATTAAACAATCTGGTTAGAACTGCCATCTCTCCTAGACATTTCCATGCCTCCATTGGAATGTCATCTGGACCAACTGCCTTTCCACTCTTCATCCTCTTCATAGCAGCCCTCACTTCTTCCTTGGTAATCTCTTGTACTTCCTGATTTACTCTCACCACATCATCCAGCCTTTTCTCTCGCTCATTTTCTTTATTCATCAACTCTTCAAAATATTCCCTCCACCTTCTCAGCACACACTCCTCACTTGTCAGCACATTACCGTATGCATCTTTTACCACCTTAACCTGCTGCACATCCTTTCCAGCTCTGTCCCTTTGTCTGGCCAATCGGTACAAGTCCTTTTCTCCTTCCTTACTATTCAACTTCTTGTACAGCTCGCAATATGCCTTTTCCTTTGCTTTTGCCACTTCTCTTCTCGCCTTACGCCACATCTCCTTGTACTCCTATCTACTTTCTTCATCTCTCCAACTATCCCAAAACTTTTTCGCCAACCTCTTTCTCCTTATGCTTTCCTGGACCTCTTCATTCCACCACCAAGTCTCCTTGTCTTCTTTCCACTGTCCAGATGTCATACCCAGTACTGCCCTAGCTGTCTCCCTCACCACATCTGCAGTACTTTTCCAGTTGTCCAAAATTGCTTCCCCTCCAACTAGTGCTTCTCTCACCTGCTCACTAAATTTCACACAACAGTCTTCCTCCTTCAGCTTCCACCATCTGATCCTTTGTTGAGCTCTCACTCTCTTCTTCTTCTTTACCTCTAAAGTCATCCTACAAACAACCATCCTATGCTGTCTAGTGACACTCTCTCCTGCTACCACCTTACAGTCTGTGATTTATTTTAGCTTGCATCTCCTATAAAGAATGTAGTCCACCTGTGTGCACCTTCCTCCACTCTTATGTTACCCTGTGCTCCTCCCTTTTCTTAAAGTAGGTATTCACCACAGCCATTTCCACCCTTTTTGCAAAATCAACTACCATCTGTCCTTCCCCATTCCTATCCTTGATACCATATCTACCCATTACTTCACCTCTGTTCCCTTCACCAACATGCCCATTGAAGTCTGCTCCTATCACCACTCTTTCATGCTTGGGCACACTCTCCACCACCTCATCTAATACACTCCAGAAATCTTCTTTCTCCTTCATCTCACAGCCTACCTGTGGGGCATATGCACTGATGATATTCATCTTCACCCCTTCAATTTCCAACTTCACACTCATCACCCTGTCAGACACTCGCTTAACCTCCAACACACTTTTAACATACTCTTCCTTTAAAATGACCCCAACACCATTTCTCTTCCTGTCCTCACCATGGTACAACAACTTGTACCCACCGCCGATGCTCCTGCTCTTACTTCCCTTCCACTTGGTCTCTTGCACACACAATATGTCTACCTTTCTCCTCTCCATCATATCAGCCAGCTCTCTCCCTTTACCAGTCATACTACCAACATTCAAAGTCCCCACTCTCATTTCCACCCTTCTAGTTTTCCTCTTCTCCTGCTGTTCATGGCAATGTTTTCCTCCTCTTCTTCGTCGTCTTCACCCAGCCACATGGGTTGTGCAGCCAGTACATTCTGAGTGCCGGTCCCAAGCCCGGATAAATGAGGAGGGTTGCGTCAGGAAGGGCATCCGGCGTAAAACAAGCCAACCCAACTATGCAGACTCAAGTACGTATATAATATGGGCACACAAATATTTTTGTTGTAAGTTTTGCTTTGCTGGTAACTCAAGGTATCATTAAGCAAGACCCTTAATATATGTGTACAGCTGAGCGCCATGCACTGCAGCAAGCTGGCATCACTGTGCGAGTGTGTATGTGTCTGAATGGGTGAGTGTGAGGCATCAGTGTAAAGCGCAGTAAACAACTACATCAGATGAACGGCATGATAGAAATGCAGCCCGTGCGTGTGTGTGTATATATATATACATACATACATACACACACACACACGTGTGCATTTTCCAAAGTAATCCCTTGCCCATGTGGTTATATCAGCTATTGATGAGTGATGATTCTCGATCCACTACTGTCTGCGGGATCGGCAGTCGCAAGCTTTTCATCTTAGGCTTGTGCCCTTGCTTTTTATGCACTGAAATTCCACCAGATTCCTTGATTCATTTTAGAATTAGTATTATTAGGCTCCCCGTGACCCCATCCCGGATAAGCAGTTGAAGATGTATGTATTAGTGGGCTCCACCCCTAAATATAATGGCATGCATTCCAGGACAAACCGAGTTTTTTTTTTGTTTGTTTTTTTTTTTTTTTGCTGAAATTGTAAATATTTGTCCTTCACTAAAAAAGTCTGATGGATTTGCATGATTTTACCATGTACATTGGTCACATGTGATCAGAATGTGTGTAAATAATTTTATTATGTTTTTGATTCATGTGAAAAAGAAAGGGACCAACAATTCACTGTTGTAATATTAAAAATTGTACGTATTCTTTATTGTATGAGGCAGTGTTATGGAGATTTTGGACAGAATCTTTGATCACCAGACGAGAGTCTAAGCATTTTAGCTGTGCTCAATTGTTCAAAAATATTTCCTTAAAGGTGTCCAGAAAAGTCAAAGGAAAATCAAAGTCCTAAAGCAACAATTTTTTGTAAGCCAGCAAAGGAAGCAAAATTCAGTCATCAAAAAATACTGGATCATCTTCGATATTTACACTGGTTTGCCGTCATCTTAAGTACTGTGAAAAGGGCCATTTCTCCACCCAAAAGGGCCGTCTTTTCTAAATATAGCAAATGTTACACCAATAAAAACAGCTATAGATGATATCATTTTTGAAAGGTACCCAGGTTTGGTGAGCTCACTCTTCTAGAATGTACCCAGGTCTTGAGAGTTCAAGGCTGGGTCATGGAAATTCACCCTTTTTTAAAAAGCCCACGCTATCATAATTTTCCACTGGTATGCTTTATTTAATTGTTACATCAATGGCAAGCCCAACAATTGCATGACATTTTGAAAAAGCCAATTACTAAAAAAAAAAAACATACCTTGCGTTGTTCAAATATATTAATGGAATATATTCCAGAATAGGGTAAACCTTCTCATCTGAAAATCTGTAGTAGTCCCACGTCCTATCTTACTTCTTTCTTAGATCCTTTTCCTTCCTTTATGATAAGACAGTATCTGGGGCAATGTCTACTAAGATTTATAGTTATGTTCCAATATGTTGCCCAAGGACATTCTGGGGCAACCAGGGATCATCCAAGACCAACTCTACAGTTGTGGCAGCACGATGGCATCACAGCAAGAAAGTTATGGATTTGAGTCCCACCTGCGGCCTTTCTGTGTGGAGTTTGCATGTTTTCCCCATGTTTTCGTGCGTTTCTTCCACATTTAAAGACATGCAGGTCGGCGAGATGAAGAAAGTAGACAGGAGTACAAGGAGATGCGGCATAAAGCGAAAAGAGAAGTGGCAAAAGTGAAGGAAAAGGCATATTGTGAGCTGTACAAGAAGTTGAATAGTAAGGAAGAAGAAAAGGACTTGTACTGATTGGGCAGACAAACGGACAGACCAGGAAAGGATGTACAGCAGGTTAAGGTGGTAAAAGATGCACATGGCAATGTTTTGACAAGTGAGGAGTGTGTGTTGAGAAGGTGGAGGGAATATTTTGAGGAGCTGATGAATGAAGAAAATGAGCGAGAGAAAAGGCTGGAGATGTTGTGAGAGTAAGTCATGAAGTACAAGAGATTAGTAAGGAAGAAGTGAGGGCTCCTATGAAGAGGATGAAGAGTGGAAAGGCAGTTGGTCCAGATGACATTCCAGTGGAGGCATGGAAATGTCTAGAAGAGATGGCGGTGGAGTTTCTAACCAGATTGTTTCATAAAATCTTGGAAAGTGATAGGATGCCTGAGGAGTGGAGATGAAGTGTGCTGTTCCTATTTTCAAGAACAAGGTTGATGTGTAGAGCTGCAGTAACTATAGAGGCATAAAGTTGATCAGCCACAGCATGAAGTTATGGGAAAGAGTAGTAGAAGCTAGGCTTAGAAAACAGGTGAAGATCTGTGAGCAGCAATATGGTTTCATGCCGAGAAAGAGCACTACAGATGCAATGTTTGCTCTGAGAATAGTGTTGGAGAAGTACAGAGAAGGCCAGAAAGAGTTACATTGTGTGTTTGTGGACCTAGAAAAAACTTATGATAGGGTGCCAAGAGAAGAGCTGTGGTATTGTATGAGGAAGTCTGGAGTGTCAGAGAAGTATGTTAGGGTAGTGCAGGACATGTACAAGGATAGTGTGACAGCGGTGAGATGCACAGTAGCAATGACAGACTCATTTAATGTGGAGGTGGGATTACACCAAGGATCAGCTCTGAGTCCTTTCTTGTTCACAATGGTGATGGACAGGTTGACAGATGAGATCAGACAGGAGTCCCCATGGACTATGATGTTTGCAGATGACATTGTGATCTGTAGTAAGAGTAGAGAGCAAGTTGAGTCTAGTCTGGAGAGGTGGAGTTATGCTCTGGAGAGCAGGGGAATGAAAGTCAGTAGGAGCAAGACTGAGTACATGTGTTTGAATGGGAGGGAGCCCAGTGGAATAGTGCAGTTACAAGGAGTAGAAGTGGTGAAAGTAGATGAGTTTAAATACTTGGGGTCAAATGTTCAAAGTAATGGAGAGTGTAGTAAAGAGGTGAAGAAGAGAGTGCAGGCAGGGTGGAGTGGGTGGAGAAAGGTGGCAGGAGTGATTTGTGACCGAAGAATATCAGCAAGAGTGAAGGGGAAAGTTTACAAGACAGTAGTGAGACCAGCTGTGTTGTACGGTTTAGAGACGATGGAACTAACAAAAAGACAGGAGGCAGAGCTGGAGGTGGCAGAGCTGAAGATGCTGAGATTCTCTTTGGGAGTGACAAGAATGGACAAGATTAGGAATGGAATGAACATATCAGAGGGACAGCTCAGGTGGGATAATTTGGAGACAAAGTCAGAGAGGCAAAATTGAGATGGCTTGGACATGTGCAGAGGAGGGACCCAAGGCATATAGGGAGAAGGATGCTGAGGATGGAGCCACCAGGCAGGAGGAGAAGAGGGAGGCCAAAGAGGAGGCTTATGGATGTGCTGAGGGAGGACATGCAGGTGGTTGGTGTGACAGAGGAAGATACAGAGGACAGGGTGAGATGGAAACAATTGATCTGCTGTGGCGACCCCTAACGGGAACAGCTGAGAGAAAAAGAAAAGGTTAGGTGAATTGGAAATTTTATAACTGTCCAAGTCTCCCTTGAAAAAGAGGTCTCGATCTCAATGGGACAAACCTGGTTAAATTAAAAATGCACAACGCATTCCCTCATTGGTGCCGATACTGCCCCAACATAGGCTGTATCTTCATCTTTTTGAACAGCCCTTTTATTAAGCTTTGTGAAAACAGAGTCACTCTTCTTTGTATAATCATGCTAACAATTCAGCAAATGAAACAAAAACTCTTTGGAGACGACAGGTGCAGTCAAAGATCTCAGACCTCCAGGAATAATTTCTTACTTTGAAACATCACAGTACCTCAGATAATCAGATGATCCTCGAAACTATATAATCAGTTGTACCCCAAGAGATTAGTTAGTAACTTCAGGACTCACCCGCAGTTGACGGTCCTGTTTTCAGCGGTTACGTACACAGATCCATTGGCCCAGAAAATGATGTTGTTGGTGCAGTTTTTATTGGGGTCTTTGAGCTCTTGGCTCTGCAGCTCATAAGCCACAAAAGTGTCAGTCATCATGCCGTAAACCAAAAGCATGAGAGGCGACGCTGCACCGTGGATGAGGGCACATAAACTCCCCACCACCATCATCACATTGTCTTTCCAGGTCGCATACCGAAACTGTCAATTAATATACAATTACATTTAATTTAATGGTTGAAAACAACAAAACACAGTGTGTGTTTGTAAATCAATTTATTCTGCATAATAAGAGCAAAACTACGGTATTTACCAGCTGAAAGTATCCAACACTGAGTGTTTTCTCTTTTGTCTTATCTCTGTAAGACATGTAACAAGGCACAAACCAGCAAATCAACTGAGAACACAAAGTCATTATAGATATAAAGAAAAACGTTTTGCGCTACAAACTTACCCATTTTTAATATCTGCAGAAAAAGAGAATATTTAGAACTGTATGTAAATCTTATTTTTCAGTGCAAAAATGCACGTAAGTGTCAGATTTCTACACTGATTTTTCAAAAATCAAGTCACTCACTTCCATCAACTGTATCCGGCATCGTAAATTTGACGGAGCCCTTCATGTTTGTTGGTCTGACTCAAGCTGATCTGTCCTCGCTTAGCACATCTGAATTTAAAAATAAAAACAAAGTTAACATTTGGATAATTACGTCCGCCGAGGACATAATAAAATCATCGATGTTTATTTATTTGTCTGTCTGTCTGTTAGCAGGATTACGTCAAAACTACTGCACGGATTAGGACTAAATTTTCACCACAGATAAATATTAGGCCATGAAAGACTCCATTAAATTTTGGAGGTGATCTGGATATGGATTCTGGATCAAAATTTCACTTTATATAGGCTTTTACAGATTATGTCAAAACTACTTCATGGATTTTTAACAAATTTGCACCACATATACATTTTAGAGCATGGAAGACTCCACTGAATTTTGGAAGTGATCCAGAGTGGGCTTGGTGGATGTCAGAAATCTTGGATTGCTCTTGTTACTTATTTGAGATAGTGTAATGTATTAGGATGTATTTTCCACGTAAGGTCAGCAGAACCTGTATTTTCTGTGATGATTTTGATTTTACAAAAAAAAAAAGATGTTTGATTTAAGATGAGCACATCAAGGTTTAGTCTCACAAAGCTTAATTTGTAACAAAAAGTTTGTATGATACTTTAAAATTTCATTTATTCATCCATTCACCCACTTGTTTGTTTATTCATGGTTACTAAGGCCAGTTAATGGTATTAATTGACCATAAAGGCCTAACATGAAAACGCTATATGCCAAAGTGTTATTTTTATTTCATTTTTCTGGTATAAACTAATTGAAAGAGTAATGGAACTACACCAAAATGACTTGTTCAAGATACACTCATAAGTCCCTTTTGGTCATACTATTTTAGTCTATTCAAAAAGAGGAAATATGCCAGTGACATTCAGATGTAAACAGTTTATCATCTTATACAAAACTTAAAATTAGTCATATAATTAAGTCCTTACACATCAGCTATTAGGGAGAAATTTTAATTACGTTATACTTCAAAAGATTAGAACAATTTAAGCAAAAAGTATAGGCTACCTGAAGTAGGCACTCCACAAACAGCATTGAATCCCAGAGAGAATTCCTATCTGACTCTCAGGTAAACTCTACCTCTCTTTTGGCCTATTAGATGCAGCTGCATTACACGGTTATCAATTCTGTCACTAACGTGACCTTTACTACACTGTTTTTGTGTAACCCAAGATAACATCACTGAAATCAATGGTCATTGTTGCCTCCATAGATCTTTGTGTGGTCAATATAGACCGTGCTATTTGTGCTGCCAACTTTGTCAAAATTCTTTGTTAATATTAAGTCTCTCTCTAGTCGTAAATGTGTTTGTTATCATACGTGATTGTAAAATGGGTTTAATGACCGCAAAGCCGTTGGTCACGACAAGTGTCATTAAATTGATTTCAGCCTAACCTGTTAATCATTAGCGGTGTTTTTTTCACATCGTTATTGTCTCCACATGTTGACAGTTGATGTGCACCATGTTTAGTAGTTTTCATTTTTAAATCATAGATTTTAATGGGAAGCTATTATATACATTTACTGCTGCTAATAGGCAGGACACCCATATCGCTGACAAAAAGTTAGTTTATTACCTATGACCTCTGAACATGGAGGGAGTGTATATAAAGATGGCTGAAATTCCACAATGGTCAATGCAATATTTTTGTTAATCTCCTTGAATTAAACCTAAACATCCACATTACAAGTATATCTTGATTGTTTCATTTCAGTTCCATGGTAGTGGTATACTGAAACAAAATTGCAAAACTGTCTCACTGTCCAACTGCTTATGAAACTGACTGTATTTATAGCCTAAATGATTTTTGCCTACTATTTTTTTTCCACTACACAATGCGATGTGTAGTGCTTATGTGGGCATGTTGGTTGAAAAATGAGGTTGGGTGCTGACCTCGTGCATTGATATCAATAGCTCTAACGTTTGTTCCTATGCAGACTGCACTGCATTCAAAGAGCTCAACACTTGGATATGCCTTACATAAGTGGGTTCACAACACACATGGACCCTGCACACATATTGTCTCTAGTCACCTGAAGTGATATAAAGCAATGCTGTTTATGATAATAAATGATTGTCTACCACCTTTTTTCCATAGTATGGTGGATGCTGCACGCAATGCCAGTAGTCAGGCAGCTTTACACGCCTTGACGTGCACCATGATGGTGATTTGGAAGCAAACACAATGGTGATTTGAAAGCAAACATTAAATGAAATAAGAGTAACCCCTAATGGACAAATACACAAAACCTCACTTTGCTGCTGCACTACTTCACCTCAGGAAGCTTTGGTGGCACTCAGAGGTGGCGTTAATCTATTAATTCAACATAAATCCCTTCAGTACCATAGCACAGTGTGCCGGACACATTTCAGTTTAAAGGGAAGGACAGGTGTAACTGAAGAGGATGATACTATGTTCAGACTACAATATAATAATACAATAAATACAGTAAATCCAACCCCCCATGACTCTTAATTGGAATATCAAGTCCATGAATTAATTAATGGAATTCAACCCCCTTGCATCCACCTTTACACTGGTATTTACTGCTGCTGAAATATCCATGTGTACCACAAAGGAATTTGCACCCCCTGCGAATTGTGTCTGTCATCAAGAAAGACAATAAAACAGGCAGACTGGGACAAATTGTTATAGTGATTGAGTCAATACTTGTGGGGTTAATGCCCGCTGGGACAAATAAATCCCAAAGGAATTTGCTCCTGCTTTACAGCTGCTATTAGTCACAGGCAATTGATAAAGCTATAGGAAGGTGGGGTTCTAGTCTGACACACATTGTGATGAATTCTACCTGCACTGATAACCTGCAAATACAGCTGACTTGACATCAGATATTATATCCATTTTATCTCAAATACACTCATCTTCAACCACTTTCCCACTCATGTTATCTTGAAAAACAAACATTTTATCAGTGTGTCATTTAAGGAAAACGCATCACACAATGATGCAAGTTTATGTTTTGAAAACCTTGAAAAACAAAATAAATATATTACCAGCAATGAAATAAGCTGTAATTTTGTGATATGCTACAGAAATAAATGTACTTTACAACAGCTAGATTTGAACACAGTAAATTTTACGTTTTGTCTGGTTGAAATTGAGAAGGCCTTCAATTTAGAAAACTTTTCTAGACTAATCGAAGGCTCCATAGCTTTGATTCATATTTGTGGCTAAGTGCCACAGTCTAATTGAGCAAGACACCAAACCACTAAAACCCTGCTCAACCTCGAGAACATGACAAACAACAATCTGCACTTTATTGTACATCGAGTCCACATGGTCCTTTGATGGAAACTGATAATCTTTGAACTCTTTTTAAGTATATCAATTCTAAATTGTCAGATGCTCCAAATGTGTTATTTTGTAACATGAAACCTGTGATTGCCCTATCCTGGTTGATAATTACGGTCCATCTCATTTACATCTAAACCAGTTTTGAAAATCATCACTTTTGCAATCAGTTACATACGCTTCCTGTTATGAGCGACAGTTCTCTTATCGTGTTGAGAAAAATTCTCAGAAATCTGACGGGCAGAACCAGGGTTCTGACAACTTCCGACCATCACCTCCCAACTTTCATTGAGAGGTGATGGTCTAGTGGTTAAGCGTTGGGCTTGAGACCAGAGGATCCTCAGTTCAAGCCCCAGCCTGGCCGGAAAATCACTCAGGACCCTTGGGCAAGGTCCTTAATCCCCAAGTTGCTCCCGGTGTGTAGTGACCACCTTGCATGGCAGCACCCTGACATTGATGGGTAAATGTGAGGCATCACTGTAAAGCGCTTTGAGCGTCTGATGCAGATGGAAAAGCGCTACTTTGGCCATGGCAAAAGTCAGCGGTTTGTGTTCGACAAAAGTTGTAATCCAATGCCCCTCCAGTAGCCTATGGACATGTCAGACAGCAAGATGCAGGGTGAGCAACTCCCGGTCGAATGTGTTGTATTTGCACTCGTTGGGACATAACTGCCGACTGAAGAACGCGATTGGCTGCCATGCCCCGTTTACCCACTACTCATGTACTGCGCCCACAGCGTAGTCTGTGTAGCAGAACACGTTTGCATGACCATAATAACACTGGCCAACACAATTTTTCTTGCATGGAGTTTTTCAATGGATTTTGGGTCATTTGGGGGCAATGAATCCGAATCTGGTGTTAGTTTTTGCCAATCACATCACAATTTTTGAGATATGAAAACATATTTCTCAAAATCAAGCACTGAATTAAAAGTTGCAGTCTCGCACACCTCTTCTACACCATAAACGATATTACAACTCGTGTACATTTCGCAAACCTGGTGTAAAAACTATGCTTTTGTGCATGATTCATGGCGTTAAACTTGTGAATGAATGAGTAACTTTTGTGTAATCCATCAATACGGAACATGCAGATTGCAAAGAAACATGATGTGATGGAGGAAACCTGAGCTCAGATTCAGCACCCCAAAATTACCCTAAATCAGTTCTCAAAGTCCATGCATGGAAAAAAAATAAATAAAATTGTTGAGCAGTGTAATCACACAACTGTTCTCTCGAGTTTACATGCACTTTAGTAAACCGATAATCAGAAAAACCTGGTTTACATCATTTCAGTTCATAAAGCCCCTTTCACATCAGGCCAATGTCAAGTTGCGCAATATGGCACACAGACTACGCCGAGTTTATGCAGCCCTACGTGGCAATATGCTGAGGGATGCAAAGGGGTCCGCAAAAAGGACATAAAAAACTAAACATGTTTAATTTTGACATTTACACATTTAATTTTTTTCACATATTTCGGATGCAGTGCTCTACGCAAGTCTACACAACACTCCGCTACTGTATGTAAGTCTATGCAACACTGCATTACTGTACACCATGTCACCGCAATTGTACACAACCCTACGCCAGTCCGGTGAAAAATCCTTTTAGGGTTTTTTTTTTTTTTTTTTTAAATCAGTACATACCTGAATTGCTACATTTTATTCATCCTGCTGAACTTTGCTGGCAGTGAAGCTTCAAAACCATGGAAGAAGAGGCAGGCCGAGCTTCCACGCCCACTATAACTCCTCATGGACGAAGCACCAGCGAGAAGACATGTCCACGTCCACCATAATTCCTCATGGATGGATCGCGCACACGCGATCGCCAGCTGCAGCTCTGCCTTCTCAAGTTCTCTCACAGTTGTGGCATGTTAAATAAAGTCCATAAACTCCTGGAAATAATGTATTCTGACTTTTTCCAAGCATTCTGTAAAGACAGCATCATGGAGCCAAGCTTCTCCCTTCTGCGTGCAACTTATGCAACCATTCCTGTATACTAGAGATACAGCACAATGCAACTCTACGCAGGCCTGGTGTGCAAGTTGGATTTCTTTGGAAGTGGAGAAAAGAGAACGAGCAGCTCATGAAGAAAAAGTACAAACTTTATAGAGAAAAGACTGCTCTCGCTCTCTCTCTCCAAGAAATTAGCTGTTTAGAATGCTGAAACGTGCAAATGTAAAAGAACAAAACTAAATCTGATTCATGGTATACATGCTTAGAGGGCCATTGTTGGGTCAGCGGCTGAAGTTTCATCTCTTGAACACCAGATGGCACACCCACCCCAAGGACATGCACCATTTTGAGGACGGCGCATTTCCACATTTCCAAAAACCACCAATAAATAAATAAAAGCACGTAATTTATTCATATTTGGAGTCAGTGTGGATAAATCGTTGTGGCCTTCTTCCCGGCTCCCTCATTACGGCGCATCTCATTGAGACTTGCCTCTGTTCAGACCCCCCCCCCCGCAGCCAGCAGAGCAGCAAGCAGCACTTGTGGAAATGTTTCAGCACACACACACATCCTGGATCAGGATGTATTGGAAATTTACAATCCGTGAATTATGTAGGTATCAGAACCTGATACCAATATTGGATCGGATTGGCCCCATCTGGAAATTAAATAAGCATGGGGATTTTTTTTATCAAGTCTAAAGGAGCTGGGAGGAAGGGGAGCATGATCGGCTCAGGTTGCCAATTTAGAGATGAACTCAAAGTCATCTAAGAACTCCGAATATGGGCCTGGGGGTGTTATGTGTCGGACGCAGCCCGGAGAACCGACCAGCGTTTGAAGGACCCAGTATAAAATAAGCAGAGCACGGTACAAAGGATAACAGAGTTTAATAAACATAACAGTGATGTGACAAATATAAAAGTGCGCGGTCTGGCGTGGTGGATTGCGGTGCGCTCCCAGCAGCGCCAACGGTCCGGAGCCAGAACCAAGCCGGACCCAAGGACCCCGCCGACACCCCCCAGGTGGCCGCGACAAACCGAGTCTGTGAAAGAAGGAATCATTATGTGAGTCCACACTCAACACACAGAGAGAACGCTCAAAGGTGCACAAACAGCAAACACTTCCTGGCTTAATTACTAATCAGCTTCCCACCCTGCAGGCATAGAACACCCTGTTCACAAAACTCCACTGCAGAGGAAGCTGATTACACGACCAACATACAGCTCAATATAATAAGGTGTGAGGGACACCACATTTACTGACTGTATAAATGTTAGTCACAAAATCTAACGTACCTCAGGAAGTGTGCTGACGAGCGTGAGACCTCACCCCCTCCTCTTTCACAGACCATGCATCAAATCTGGACGTTCTCTGCATCCACTGATGATGAGATGGCTCCCGAGACGACGATCTCACCCGTCTGGTCACAAGGTCGAGTCTCTGGCAAATACACACTGTGTACTCCAGTCTTAAATGCCACCATGTTCCAATCCATGTAGATGCACCACAGCTGTGAGTCCTGATGAGCCGCAGGTGATCAGCCTCAGGTGATCAGGGTGAGGTCCTGATAAACTCAGCTACACAGCCACTCGGTCCCAAATGCAAGCCACCTGGAAGGAAAAACAAAAGGACAAAAGACAAACAAAAAGGCAGCCAGGCCCCCCCAGCCATACAACAGGGGGCTTATATATGGTGACAAAATAATGGTTGATTTTTATTCTTCTGACCTTGACTATACATAGTACCCTGGGCAAAGCAAAGAGTCAAATGTTCAAACTAATTATATTTTAGCCACCCAAGAGCCAGCAAACTAAACCCATATTTGTGAATTAAAGCAACACCACCTAGGTTTCAGCCTGGTTTTACATGAACCAATCATATCTAGATGGTGTGCTATAGTGAAATCATTTATCAACAGTGATTTGGGGGACAGTGACCTTATGTTAATGAAACCCAAATTAAGAACCTCACTAGGGTTGACATTTTGACTGCTGGAATTCGGTTATGGTTCCAAAGTAATATATATTAAGATGCCTAAGATTAGTTTTGGGTTTGTGAAGTTCCACATGGGTTGAAGGTAGTAGACATGGAATATTTGACAATGCAGAAACAGCCAGTGAGGCACCCTCAATTTTACTGTTGTCCAGTGTAGTAACGGCAACTAAATTTGAAAAACATGTCCCTCTATGCTCTTTATGCGTACATCTGCAGACACAGGCCACAGTGTCAACTTGAAAAATTTCCCTTCTTGGAGTATAGACTAGGCTGTCACCATAGTTGATTTCCTGCGCTAATTTCTCCACTAGGCTAATGGATTCTACAGCCACATTAATAGTAGAGCCCACAGGCTCTGTAGTGACATGCTCTGTGGCCTGCTGTAGAGTCCTAATGTTGCCCTCTCTGTAGAACTCTGTGTTCTCAGATAAGATGGTGACGCCTTCCCCAGTAGTGTAAAAGCCATCCGGCATCAGCAAGACATGGCAAACTCAGAAAAAGGGCCAGTTATCAATAAAACCAAAACCTTGCTGTCTACAAAAATGTCCAGCCATCTATTCAACAACATTAGCCTGCTAAACACCTCAGCAATTGCCCTGAGAGGGGAGGGAACCAAAGACTATTAATTGATGCCGACACATCTTTCTGATGAGGTAACAAGCCCTCACTGTGTCCATTGTTGAGACCTCAGATTGTTGCATCCTAATAGCTTTGGCTCCAGCATGAATAACTATGTGGCTATATTTACCCACTAAACAAATTGATTTGAATTGAAAACATCTTAGAAACATTGTGGTTTGGTTGGTAAAATGTTTTGATTTTTGAACACATTAAAATGTAGACTCTTTGAAACATTTTGAGAACTCTTTGGGAAATGTTTTTTTTTTTTGCCAGTGTTTCCTAAATGTTTTGTGGCAACATACCCAGAACATTTTGGAAAAACCTTTTGAACACATTAAAGTGTAAACTCTCTGAAACATTTTGAAGATGCTTTGGAAAATGTTTTGTGGGAATGTTCCCAAAATGTCAAGTGGCCCTCACTGTTGTAAGGTTTGACCAGCAGTTTTCCCCACTTGAACGGACAGCTTGCTTTGGAAGATAGAACTGAAGTCACTCAATGACCAAAATTTTGCTTTTTGTTTTGTTTTGAAAACATCAAGGGCAAGCACAGATGAAAAACCTTTAAATACAAAAACAAATAGAAAGTCAAATAAAATGTAATCCAATGAAACCATAATACTTAATTTTTAAACTACTAAAAATGTATCAAATCAGTTTTATAAATAAAACTGATTTGATAAATCACAACAACAGGCCATACAATAATTACAGAAAAACCCCAACGGTCAAAACGACCCCCTGCGAGCAAGCACTTGGCGACAGTGGGAAGGAAAAACTCCCTTTTAACAGGAAGAATCCTCCAGCAGAACCAGGCTCAGGGAGGGGCAGTCTTCTGCTGGGACTGGTTGGGGCTGAGGGGAGAGAATCAGGAAAAAGACATGCTGTGGAGGGGAGCAGAAATCAATCACTAATGATTAAATGCAGAATGGTGCATACAGAGCAAAAAGAGAAAGAAACAGTGCATCATGGGTACCCCCCCAGCAGTCTAAGTCTATAGCAGCATAACTAAGGGATGGTTCAGGGTCACCTGATCCAGCCCTAACTATAAGCTTTAGCAAAAAGGAAAGTTTTAAGCCTAATCTTAGAAGTAGAGAGGGTGTCTGTCTCCCTGATCCGAATTGGGAGCTGGTTCCACAGGAGAGGAGCCTGAAAGCTGAAGGCTCTGCCTCCCATTCTACTCTTACAAACCCTAGGAACTACAAGTAAGCCTGCAGTCTGAGAGCGAAGCGCTCTATTGGGGTGATATGCTACTATGAAGTCCCTAAGATAAGATGGGACCTGATTATTCAAAACCTTATAAGTAAGAAGAAGAATTTTAAATTCTATTCTGGAATTAACAGGAAGCCAATGAAGAGAGGCCAATATGGGTGAAATATGCTCTCTCCTAGTCCCCGTCAGTACTCTAGCTGCAGCATTTTGATTTAACTGAAGGCTTTTCAGGGAACTTTTAGGACAACCTGATAATAATGAATTACAATAGTCCAGCCTAGAGGAAATAAATGCATGAATTAGTTTTTCAGCATCACTCTGAGACAAGACCTTTCTAATTTTAGAGATATTGCGCAAATGCAAAAAAGCAGTCCTACATATTGGCTTAATATGCGCATTGAAGGACATATCCTGATCAAAAATGACTCCAAGATTTCCCACAGTATTACTAGAGGTCAGGGTAATGCCATCCAGAGTAAGGATCTGGTTAGACACCATGTTTTTAAGATTTGTGGGGCCAAGTACAATAACTTTAGTTTTATCTGAATTTAAAAGCAGGAAATTAGAGGTCATCCATGTCTTTATGTCTGTAAGACATTCCTGCAGTTTAACTAATTGGTGTGTGTCCTCTGGCTTCATGGATAGATAAAGCTGGGTATCATCTGCGTAACAATGAAAATTTAAGCAATGCTTTCTAATAATACTGCCCAAGGGAAGCATGTATAAAGTGAATAAAATTGGTCCTAGCACAGAACCTTGTGGAACTCCATTATTAACCTTAGTCTGTGAAGAAGACTCCCCATTTACATGAACAAATTGTAATCTATTAGATAAATATGATTCAAACCACCGCAGCGCAGTGCCTTTAATACCTACGGCATGCTCTAATCTCTGTAATAAAATTTTATGGTCAACAGTATCAAAAGCAGCACTGAGGTCTAACAGGACAAGCACAGAGATGAGTCCACTGTCTGAGGCCATAAGAAGATCATTTGTAACCTTCACTAATGCTGTTTCTGTACTATGATGAATTCTAAAACCTGACTGAAACTCTTCAAATAGACCATTCCTCTGCAGATGATCAGTTAGCTGTTTTACAACTACCCTTTCAAGAATTTTTGAGAGAAAAGGAAAATTTCTCTTAAAAAGTAAGTCCCTTCAGCTGCTCCCTTGTGTCAGGCTGCGAGGATGCACGGCACAAGAAGTGGGTGGACTCAACATGCAGAATCCCACACCAGGCCTTAGAGTAAAAGAATTAGTAATCTTTCATTCGGGCCAAGGTACGGTACACAGGTAATCAGTCAGCGGAGCAACTGTACAGGCAGGGCTAGGCAAAGACAGTCATGAACAAGCAGGGTCCAAAGGCATGAGCAAACAGTTAACAGGGCTGAGGCAAAAAGAGCACGATCAAAAATACAGAGCAGGATCGAGAAAGACAGCAAGACAAAACAGGACTGAAACGAGCTGATAAGTGCACGGAGGCAACTGGCAAAAGGAGTGTTGGCTGGGAACAGTTTAAATAAGCAGGTGGTGGTTAGGTAGCAAGAAACGTGTTTGAGAACATTGTAGAAAGGGGGTGTGGCCAGAGGACAAAGACAGTGCAAGGTGCAAGATAGTGAGGAAGGGAATACACAAAGTGGAGTGATGAAAGACACAGAGGTGACTAAGTGCAAGAGCATGAGTGGATGAAAACACTAAGCAGACAGAGTGACAAAGACATAAGGGCAGGTGCAGGGGTGTGAAGAGAAAACACAAACAAATGGAATGAAGAATAATGAGGACAAAAATAAATCAAAAACCTAGGACAGAATAAAATACACATGCGAA
The DNA here is from genome assembly GCF_902500255.1 of Thalassophryne amazonica. Lineage (NCBI taxonomy): Eukaryota > Metazoa > Chordata > Actinopteri > Batrachoidiformes > Batrachoididae > Thalassophryne > Thalassophryne amazonica. The sequence goes on along the minus strand of NC_047116.1, from coordinate 30,355,823 downwards.
AAGGAATGAACTAAGCATAACATATGAACAGAAAAGTGAACCATCAGAAAATAAATACTAAAACAAAACTAGGATGGAACTGACCAAGACTAAGGTATGCAACTAAAGAAAACAAAGTGGCTAAACAAACTATAAGTAAAACAGAGACTACAACCCCTGGCAAAAACTATGGAATCACCGGCCTCGGAGGATGTTCATTCAGTTGTTTAATTTTGTAGAAAAAAAGAAGATCACAGACATGACACAAAACTAAAGTCATTTCAAATGGCAACTTTCTTGCTTTAAGAAACACTATAAGAAATCAAGAAAAAAAAGATTGTGGCAGTCAGTAACGGTTACTTTTTTAGACCAAGCAGAGGAAAAAAATATGGAATCACTCAATTCTGAGGAAAGAATTATGGAATCACCCTGTAAATTTTCATCCCCAAAACTAACACCTGCATCATATCAGATCTGCTCGTTAGTGTGCATCTAAAAAGGAGTGAACACACCTTGGAGAGCTGTTGCACCAAGTGGACTGACATGAATCATGGCTCCAACACGAGAGATGTCAATTGAAACAAAGGAGAGGATTATCAAACTCTTAAAAGAGAGTAAATCATCACGCAGTGTTGCAAAAGATGTTGGTTGTTCACAGTCAGCTGTGTCTAAACTCTGGACCAAATACAAACAACATGGGAAGGTTGTTAAAGGCAAACATACTGGAAGACCAAGGAAGACATCAAAGCGTCAAGACAGAAACTTAAGCAATATGTCTCAAAAATCGAAAAAATGTACAACAAAACAAATGAGGAACGAATGGGAGGAAACTGGAGTCAACGTCTGTGACCGAACTGTAAGAAACCGCCTAAAGGAAATGGGATTTACATACAGAAAAGCTAAATGAAAGCCATCATTAACACCTAAACAGAAAAAAACAAGGTTACAATGGGCTAAGGAAAAGCAATTGTGGACTGTGGATGACTGGATGAATCTCGAATCTGCATTGGGCAAGGTGATGATGCTGGAACTTTTGTTTGGTGCCTTTCCAATGAGATTTATAAAGATGACTGCCTGAAGAGAACATGTAAATTTCCACAGTCATTGATGATATGGGGCTGCATGTCAGGTAAAGGCACTGGGGAGATGGCTGTCTTACATCATCATAAATGCACAAGTTTATGTTGATATTTTGGACAATTGAAAGGATGTTTGGGGATGATGAAATCATTTTTCAAGATGATAATGCATCTTGCCATAGAGCAAAAACTGTAAAAACATTCCTTGCAAAAAGACACATAGGGTCAATGTCAATGAGCAGATCTGATTTGATGCAGGTGTTAATTTGGGGGATGAAAATTTACAGGGTGATTCCATAATTTTTTCCTCAGAATTGAGTGATTCCATATTTTTTTTTCCTCTGCTTGGTCTAAAAAAAGAACCGGTTATTGACTGCCACAATCTTTTTTCTTGATTTCTTATAGTGTTTCTTAAAGCCAGAAAGTTGCCATTTGAAATTACTTTAGTTTTGTGTCATGTCTGTGATCTGCTTTTTTTCTACAAAATTAAACAACTGAATGAACATCCTCTGAGGCCGGTGATTCCATAATTTTTGCCAGGGGTTGTAAATGATTAACAGAAAATAAAACCTGATACTACAGTATAACAGATAATACCACATATGAAAAAGAACAAAATAAGCAAGGGATTAAACTAATAATAACACAATGAAAACACAGACTAGCTAAATAATAAGTAATAAAGATACAAAAGTGGCAAAGCAAAACAAAACAGAGAATAAACAAATGACAAAAATAAAACTCTTAAATCAAGGCTGGGGCAGACGGTGGGCAAATGAAGTTGGGGGGGGGGGGGTAATATAACCCAGAACAGGGCTGAAACCTGGCACCTTGTTTTCACTCAGGGTCACCACAGCAGATCCAAGGTGGCCTGCATGTTGATTTGGCACATGTTTTACACCGGATGCCCTTCCTGACGCAACTCCACATGACATGGAGAAATGGACAGGGGTGGGGTTTGACCCAGGGACCTTCCGCACTGAAACCAAATGCATTAACCACTTGGCCACCACCCATTCCTCAAAGATTTATTTTTAAAATAAGTGGAAAATTCCCACATTTAAACTACCCCCCCTCCAAAAAAAAAAAAAAAAAAAAAATAAATAAATAAATCTTAAAGCACTGTTCAATAAGGACTTGTAACTTCGGCAGGTTTGAAGTTCGGTAAATACACAATATCACATTACTTTAACCTTAAACTTTTTTGATAAACTACATTTTCAACTATACTTTAACCCTCATGATATTAAATGTTGCATTTTAAATTGCATTTCAATCACATGATTTTGTAACATCACATTTTAATCTAAATTTAATCAAATTTTCCAAATGCAGCAACAAAGACACATATCACAAATGAACTCTCACCAACTCTTCCTTGCTTGAAACAAGCTTTAATCCTGTAGTCTCCTTTTCCCAAGTCGAGACTCTCCAACCATTTCTCTCACACACAGCTTCCTCCCCTGATCATTCCCACCTGGTGCAATTAACCAGCTGTCTTCAGTCTGGGAGACACACCCACACCTGAAACTCTCAGGCAGAAAGGACGTGGCGTGCAGCTCAGCTCAACACAAAATGTTTTGAGGCAATGTACCAACATTTTGGTGAAATGTTTTGAAAACATTAAAGTGCAGACACTCTGAAACATTTGGAAAATGTTTTGAGGCAATATACACAGAATATTTTGGGGAAACATTTTGAAAACTAGACACTCCAAAACATTTGGAAAATGTTTTGAGGCAATATACACAGAACATTTTGGGGAAACATTTTGAAAACATTAAAGTGTAGACTCTCCAAAAAAACCTTGAAAATGTTTTGTGGCAACGTTTCCAAAATATTTTGTGCCAATACACCCAACATGTTTTGTAAACCTTTCTAGAACCTTCCTAGAGCAATACTTCAATAATAAAATCTCACTGGATTATTGATATATGCCTTTATTACTGCCATTTAGATAAATCTTTACAATAAAATGCCCGATCTGCACTTGCATGCATTGTATTATTTCAGAATCAGACTAGCTTTTATTCACCAAGTATCCACAGAAGGCAAGAATTTGACATCGGTTTGAGCTGCACTCTCTCTGTATTAGCATGTATAAATGTACACTAAATACTGAATAATTCACAGTAATAAAATGTGCAAGAAAATAACATGTGCAATAAGAGAAAAAGAAAAGGATGTGTGAGACAGACAACAGACTGAAGTTAAACTGTACATGAGGTAGATGAATTAAAGAGTTTTTTTGGCAGGTTAAGTTGTTCATCGGTGTAATGGCGTGTGGAAAGAAACTGTTCCTGTGTCTGGTTGTTTTGACATACAGAGCTCCGTAATATCGATCAGAGGGGAGGAGTTTAAACAGTGTGTGTCCAGGGTGTGAGGGGTCTGCAGAGATGTTACCAGCTCTCTTCCTAGTCCTGGACCGGTATAAGTCCTGGGCAGAGGGCAGGATGGGTCCAATGATTTTTTTTTTTCTGCAGATCTGACAGTTCATTGAAGTTTGTGTCAGGGCAGAGGGAAACCAAAGAGATGGAGATGCACAGGACAGACTGGATGATGGATGTGTAGAAGATGATGAGCAACACGGATATTAGTTTGTCTATATATTCTTCCTCAGTACGGTGAGGTTCTGCAGGAGTGAGTGAGGGTGTCATTGCTGCCATGTTATTCAATTTTTACAATAATTTTCCAGCAGCTGGCAACTCTTTGTTGCCATGTACACTAACAAAGTAATAATAATAAAATTTAAAATGAGGCTTATTATAATTAACTGGTTTATTTAATGGAGAAAAAGAATAATTCGAGTTCACTGGTATGGGAATGCTAGTAACATTTCAGTTTAGATTTTCTTTTGATCCACAGATGAAGTACAAAAATTAGGGAGAAAAAAAAGGCAAACACTACATTAACAAATTTCTGACATATCATTAGCTAATCTGCAAAAGATTTAGATAAGTATTTACACATTTAGCCTACTATTTACAAACATAAAACTAAATATGTAACTAAATGTTGAGACAAATATGCACCTTAATAAAAGAGGTAATTGTTCCTTCCTGAAAGACAGATTAATATACCGTCTAATGACAGACATTTAGCATGTAAGGGCATGTTTATTCAAGTTTGCAATTCATGGAGTTTTTGTATAAGAGTTACAGTGTAGCTTGCGGTCTTTTGATGTCATTTTCAATTGCAATTTCAGGGGCACTTCTATACAAGAGCAATCAGAGATATCTGACATCCACCAATCTGGATCACCTCCAAACTTCAGTGGAGTCTTCCATGCCCTAATATCTATCAGTGGTGCAAATTTGGTGAGAATCCATGAAGTAGTTTTGACATAATGGTTCAAAACCTACATAAAGTGAAATCTTGATTCAGAATCCGGATCACCTGCAAAATTTAATGGAGTCTTCCATGCCCTAATATGTATCTGTGGTAAAAACTTCGTCAAAATCCGTGCAGTAGGTTTGATGTAATCTTGCTAGCAGACAGGCAGACGGATAAACACCAATGATTTTATTGCATTCTTGGCGGACGTAAATATTAAAAATAATAGCATTTTTTTAAATGGCTGTTTATGCAAAAAAGAAAAAAATTGGTGGGGGGGGGGCGTACTGAAGTCAGCGTAGAGCCGCCGCTGCCAACTAAAAACGTAGCAGCAGCAGTGATGCAGTTGACGACTTGATTTACAATTACAGGAAAGATAAAAATATGAATGGTTTGACGCCCCCCCCCGCCCAAAAAAAGAGTTTTCATCTTATTTGTATTTTGACTCTTGAGCTGTGACACTTGAAATTTCTCCTGTGGGTGTAAATAAAGTTCATCCCATCTTATCCTGTCATAATCGTAATTAAATTCACATTTATTTAAGAGCATAACTGTCTTGACCAGAAAGAGTTTAGCACTAGATATTTTTTTTCCAAGTTTTGCACCTTTTATGTGTACAGAACACACGCGTATGAAGGGAGTTGTAAGATGGCGACTCCGCGGCTCTATCTCGGTTCAGAAAGGACGGTCTTCGTTTCCTGTTTCTTTGCATCCTTCCGTCCCGTCTTTAGAAGGAGGGATTACGAGAAGGAAGGAAGGACTACGAGAAAAAAAAACAAAAAAAAAAAAAACGGTGAATGGTAATCTTTTGTTGTTGTAATCCAGCCCGCGCCCTCGGCAGTCTCCAGAGTCCATCAGATGGCTCGACTTCACTTTAGTTCTGTTGTCTGTACAAACATCCAGCGTTAGAAAAAAAAATATCCTGGGGGCAGGGCGGAGGACGTTAATGTGTAACTCGACCTTCACCACTTTCTCACATAGTCCTCCTCTTTCTGTAAAATCACCTCGGGAGTCAGACGCAGTCTGCCGTAGTAATCTCAAAAACCGCACGTAAGTAATAATTGTTTGCTTTGTTTTTGCTGTGACGTACGTGGCATTAAGGCTGCGTACCAAACTGGTGATTTACACTAACTTTTCGAACAGTTTAGGAATCACAGCTTGTGTTTGATCACATTATGTCATTCCCGAAAATGTGTCTGTCACTATTAATATTAAAAGTGGCATTTCCATCAGTTTTAACTCATGGCCACTAAAGAAATTATCATAAGCCAAAGTAAACTCAGAGAGCAAATTTTCTCGTCCTCCCACGCACGCGCTTGTTTCGGGGGGGGACGACAAAAAAAGAGGTTCCGCTGACTTGGCAGCAGAAACATCAACGTGTCTCTGAATTATTCATTTTATTTCATCTTCCAGAGCTCAGAATCAGATGTCAGTTGTACAATGGATGAAGAATATTCCTATTTTTCACTTCGTCAGTTAATGTTGATTATGATCAAAGATCTCTTTGATGAATAAGCTTTTCCTTAATTTGCTCATGTGGCAAAGCCTTTGGCCAAACATCGATGTAGGCTGATACAAATATTCTGTATCGGATACATCGGGGCATGATACATAAACAGACATGTAATAAGATATTTATCACCTATTACAACAAAAATAAAGAATAATCAGACACATGAATCATGTAGAATGAATAATGCAGGTAAATCATGTAAATTTTGGAATGTTCTTATGTCTCTCTATGAAGTCACGAGTGTCCTCTTCATTGATGTCTCACAACGTCAGTATGAGACTCAAGTTGTAAAATTCTACCTGCTAGGGAGGATAAAACTCTCTCACCTTGATCAGGCATCTTGGTTGAATGAAATGATCTGGACCCTGTATCAGGATCCTGCACTTGTCACCAGGGTAACACAAAATGGGTGTGTGTCATTGGTGGGGCAGAGAAACGGGTGTGTGTGTGTGTGTGTGTGTGTGTGTGTGTGTGTGTGTGTGTGTGTGTGTGTGTGTGTGTGTGTGTGTGTGTGTGTGTGTGAGATACAAAGCCTGGTATTTTCAAAGTCTTTTTTTGTATCGCCCTGATTTTATTGCCACAGTTTCCAGGGCAGTAAAATTGATAGGAAAAGTGTATGATTGATCAGCCTCTTTTTTTTTTGTATCTCATGAGGGCTGGTTTATGAGTATAGGGCAGATTTTTGTTGTAATATGTGATGAACCGTAATTTAAAATTGCTTGGGTGTATGAATGTCATGAGATGAAGATACTTTAAATAGACTGACACAATTTGTTAATGATAAACTATTGTAGGCTTTAATGGTACATACATGTGGGTTTATTAAAGGTATCCGTGAAAATATCATTGCAATGTAGAATATCAAGAAAAGAAACATGTATTGTCAAGACAGATTTATTGAATGATTAATGTTAATTTACAACAACAGTAAATATGTTTTTGTCGCCTCACCATCTCATTTACATCCTTCAAACTTTTTTTCAGTAAAATAGTTCTGGGGAGCATTAGCATGGCTAATACCGTTCAGCTTCTGGGGGGTTTTGCCCCCATACCTCCACCAGGGCCTTCTTGACCCTCCACCATTTTAAGCATTTTTCTTTATACCAGAATAGCTTTTATTCACCAAGTATCAATAGAATACAAGGAATTTGACTTTGATTTACTTACCTACCATCCCTGGTTCTCAAGACCAGGCACCTAAGTGGCTCTACTCTACTCTTTTCTACTCTCCTATTTTCCTTTTCCTTTTTAGATATACCTTTGTATACTGGCATAGTTCCACCTTAGAATTGGAATATAATATATAAGATATACCTTACTGAATTTTCATGAGGTAGATGAATTATTTTTTTACAGGTTAAATTGTTCATCAGTGTGATTACCTCCCACATGCCTGAAAGCTCCTCACCATGTCATATAGGTCCTTCAGACTTTTTAATTAAAACCCTTTGGCTTCTGTATTGGAATAGGCAGGGACACCGGTGATGGCAACAAAGTCAAATAAATTTGAATCAATCAGAGAAATAAATTGGCAGGAAACATGGCCTAGAATAAAATATTCTTAATTCTGTATGTTATTTTCACACTTGTGCGAATATTCTGCCTGTGATTTAAAGAATATTGCAGATTCTCTATCAATTTTGATGTTGTCACAAACGACAGAAATATGAGTGGTGAGCCAAGTGGCCAATTTCAATCAATCAACATTATCTATCTGTCTATACAGCAAGATGCGTCTGTGTGTATGTGGCTCGCATATCTCTCCGACTGTTTGTCAGATCGGTATCAACTTTCGGATATGGCTTGCACATGGTACGATGATATGCATCCTTTTGTATCAAAATTTTGGGGATTAATTTTCAAAACTTTTATTTTGAAGTCATCATTATTGACACCGCCACCTTTACAAAGATCGTCAATAAAGATGAGATGCCTATCTCTAACCCGTTCATCTGCGACATAAACATTTTATTTACTGTTGTTGTAAATTGCATTGCTCATTCTCAAGAATACAGAAGCCTATATTATACAAATAATGAATGTTTATGAGTTCAATGGTACGAATATTTCATGAGGTGAAAGCTGGAACATACCATTCAACGAGGCGAAGCTGAGTTGAACGATATGTTCCAGCTTTCACCGAATTAAATTTTCATTCCATTGAAAGAATGTAAAAACATTTATTATTTGTTTTATATAACGGCTAAAATAGATCGTTGTTATTTGATATTTTATTAATTTATAAACAACAGAAAAGGGACTTACATTTTGGTGTTTCACTGCTGCTAAAGTCCACATTTTAACATGTAGTCCAGTGATGTTGTGCACTGACTTCAGACTTCCATAAAAAAAAAAAAAAACTTTGTATAATTCCTCAGTCCATCCAAAAATCACATCAGCGTTTCATGTGAACAGCTCTTCATGCATCCAGACGGCTTACAGCAGAGTGGATTTTGTGTGTGTATGTTACAAGAATTAGCAGCGTCAGTTAGTTCAATCAAATCATCATGTCATTGTCCCCCACATGCGCACACACACACGCAACTGGGTCGGTCGACTGTGTACATCCTCAGTGCAGCGAAAAAAAAAAATCACGTCTGAAATGAGTCTAGGTTTTCATTCTTTCTTCCTGTTGACAGCCTCCAGACAGCACAGTGGATTTGTTTTGTGTCTGTGTGTGTGTATATGTCTTACAAGAATTAGCAGCGTCACTTAGCTCAATCAAATTATGTCTCGGGAGAGTCGTTGTCCCCCATGCACGAGCGCACACACGCAACCTGGTCGGCGCTTGTGCATGCGTGTACTACCAAAAAAGACTGTGTACATCCTCAGTGCAGCGAGAAAAAAAAATCACATCAGAACTTAGTCCAGCTTTTCATTCCAACTTCCTGCCAACAGCCTCCAGACAGCACAGCAGATTTGTTTCGTGTGTGCGCGCGTGTTGTGTGGGCACGCATGCATTTGTGTGCATGAGCACATGTGAAAGCACGTACATGCGCGATCACGTGTGCATAGAGTGCAATGGTACCAAACGTATGGAATCAAATTTGCACTCTAAATGCAATGCTACACAATTGGGATGAATTAATCCATGTCATGTGACATAGTGTAGCAGATAACTGAAACAATCCTTCACATGGTGATACAAGCACCAGATTTGGCATGAAGGTTCTTCATAAATCAGTGTTTGAGAAAAAAGTGCTGGCCATGTGAAAATCCAATATGACAGCCAGGTAGGGGTCAATGAAGAATGACACAGGGTCAAAATTTAAAAATGCTCCAATCATATTGAAAGCTATACCAAATTATGTGTCTGATCACAAAGATTCCAAAAAGGTATAGTTTGGACTATCTATGACTGAATGTTATGGCGTTATGGATTCTATGGCATATGACGTATGTTGGCATATGACGTATGTTACCCTGTAACGTGACAACTAAGCATGACACATGGTGCAAACTATTTCTTTTTAAACCCCTATTAACTCAACCAATAATTTGCATCACATTTTACAAAAATTGGAGCAGCTTTAACTTTTGACCCCTGTACAAACTGAAACTGAACTTTGTCACCATTTTTGCTGTTTTTACATCATAACTCCATAACATTCAATCATAGATAGTCCAAACTATACCTTTTTGGAATAGTTATGATCAGACAAATAATGTGTTATACTTTTCAATATAATTGGAGCATTTTTAAATTTTGACCCCTGTGTAATTCTTCATTGGCCCCTACCTGGCCACCATATTGGATTTTCAAGTGGCCAGCACGTTTTTCTCAAACACTGATTTATGAAGAACATTCATGCCAAATCTGATGCTTGTATGACCAAGTGAACAATTCTGTCCAAAAGTCATACTTATCTGCTCCACTAACATACAAAGCACTAATCAAATTACAAGGACCCACTCAGCTGTTATATAAAAAGTGAAATGTTTATCCACAATCTAGATCACCTCCAAAATGTAATGGAGTTTTCTGTGGCCTAATATGTATCTGTGGTGAAAATTTCGTCAAAATCCGTGCAGTAGTTTTAACATAGTCCTGTTAACAGAAGGACAGACAGACAAATAAATAAATGGTAAATGGACTTCATTTATATAGTGCTTTTCCATCTGCATCAGATGCTCAAAGCGCTTTACAATTATGCCTCACATTCACCCAATAGTGCTTTTCCATCTGCATCAGACATGGGGTAAACCGCGTTATAGCGAGGGACCACTGTATCTCCTGTTTAGAGATTTTTACATGAAATTGACACTTGACATGATAGTTTAAACTGAATAGAATACTACATAGTCAAGCCAAAAACATTTTTATATTCATCAGTTTCTTAATTAACTAAATATTAGCATAATAATAGTAAGGCTATATGTTATTTGGTAAGAATGTATATTGATTATCTAATGGAAGTAATGTACATTTTCAACAGAATTAATTACATACAGAGTGATATGCAAAGATCATTGAAAGCATGCCCTTCCACATGGCACATGTCTTCCACGCCACGTGTTTTGACTGAGCACGTCCATTTAGTTGGGGCCTTAAAAACCACCTTGGCATCATTCAGTTTCTTTCAAAATTTGTAAGTTATTAGTTGAAATGATAAAGAAAGATCCTATATACCTTTGTTTGAATCCTATATATGCAAAATAGGTTTGTTTGATCAAAGATGTGCCAGTTCTTCAACCCACTCAGCCATTAGGAAAGCCTTGACAGATTTGGAAAATTTGAAAACAAGGCTGTAGGTTGGGATTTCCCCTATGACATCACCAAAGGGTTTCCTGAAATTCCTATTTATAACATCACCAGACTCGTTTTTGTAAGCACATCTCCCCACGTGACCATTCAGCACTGCACGGTTATCAGAGGAGAAAACAAGCTACCGTGAATGCGAGGTTTGTCTCATACCTAATTTATGTTGTTTAAAAACGCGAAAGTACTTTTTATCCAATTAATCGTACTCAATAACTAAAATAATCGCTAACTGCAGCCCTAGAGTATTGGCATTTGCTCATAATGTGAACATGATGAAGAAACTGTAATTTCTACTTTCGACAGATGCCAAAGAACTTTTTATGATGTTGCAGCTTAATTACTCTCTGTGATGTGGCACAAATTATTCATGTTGACCTAATACAAAAACCATTTTAAATAGCTTATCTTTAAAACATGTTCATGTTGCCATTTGTGGAAAAGATTTAAAGCTCTCACATTTCTCACAGTTGAGAAATTTCTTATCATCCTCTCTTCTAAACAGTAGAACATCTGGGTTACCTTCTGCCACATACTGTATATCCAGTGTGTGAATGCAGCATAAGTTACAAACAGAATAGGCCTGCCCATCCTGTAAAAATGCTTCAAAAGTAGCCTCATTCCACTGGAAAACTGCAAACCTCGCAACACTGTATATCAAGTCTTAAGGGTGGAACAATACATTAGCTGTTGTGATAATCATATTGTGGGGCCTGTATCGAATCATATTGCTTTTTAAAATGTGTATCCTCATACCATGTAAAGTCAACAGCAATGCAATACTGCAGACATGGGGTGATTACATTAAAATTGTCATGATTACATTTAAAAAAAAAAAGTTCAGTTCTACAATTACAGTTGGAAAGATGGATTACAATTAAATTATGATTACTAATTACTAATGAAAGAATAAAGTAAATCTTTACATAAATATGTTTATTGACAGACATGCATCAACTTCTTGTTGTCTTTCCCAAACAGCCTTTCATGCAAACATGCATCCAGTGACACTGAACAGATGCCCCACTGAAGCAGAGGTAGCTGGAACTTGTAAATATCCTAATGCCAGAATAGATTTGAAAAAATTAAACGTTTAATTTTTTTCATGGATTTTTGGCGTAGAGCACTGGATGCAGAAAGGAAGAAGTTTTCACGCAATTTCAAGCAACATTACGGTACTTAACGTGACTGGATGACACACCCACACAATATCACGCTACCCTGTGCCAATTTATGATTCTTGCTGTGCTCCATTGTTGCCGAGCTATAAAACACGCAGGATTGTTGTCACACTTTTTAATACGGTAACTATACCGCTCAAAGAGCACATGTGAACTAAAAGAAAAAAAATGCTCATTACAGCCTGGCTGCAGCTCGTCCGCACTCAGCTATTCAAGTTCTCTCACAATTGTGTTAAATAAAGTCCATTAACTCCTGCTCACAGCCCAATCGCCAGCAAGATGTCCACATCCAGTATAACATCTCCACATCCACTCATGTACGGTTCACACGCTTGTGCATGATTACCGGCTGTAGCTCGGCCGTCACAGGAAGAATGATAAACTATAACAGAAATCAGATTGCACACCTGCAGCGCTGCACAGTAAAAATGATAAACCAGAAGAGAAATCAAATAAGATAAATCAGTAATAAAGTCTATTAACTCCTGGAAATAATGTATTCTGACTTTTTCCAGTTTATCAACTCCATCTGCGTGTCCAGGCGGTCTGCTCTCCAGTCTGCTGTCCCCCCTGCTGCGTGCAACTGACGCAGACATTCCTGCGTCATTAGACAGCATATGCAACTTGAAGCAGGCCCTTCATGTGAAGGGGGCTAACGAAATTCTGTTTGTACACATCTGCCGTTTGTCTTGGCTATTGATAAAACAATTTTAAAAAATGTTCCATCAGTTCATAGTCAAAGCAGTTATGGGGGATACTTGGAGGGGCATTTGTTGCATTCTTCTGGAACAGGTGTTAATGCTCATGAATGTCAGGTGTGGTTGTAAGTTAGAGGCTACATGCATTCCTATTAGGATGATAATAAGCGTTTGCAATTGGACTGCCATACAGTATTGTGTAACCAGTGAAATGTCACACAATCTCCTTGCATATTGTTGGTACTAATGGAAAGGAAATCTTCTGAACAAATTTGTTGTTGAACTATTTAAGAATCAGTTTTATTTCAGAGTAATCTTGACATTATTCTCACAATTACGATTTTTCCTCCAAAGATTACAGTTAAATTATGATTACAATGATCTATTTTTGTTAAAATTACATGAAAAATGTAATGATTATAATAGAGTATAATAACAGATTGTGATTACCCCATGTCTGCATTATGCATCGTAATATGCATCGAATTGTGATAAGTGTACCGTGATATGCGTCATATCATGGAATGAGTTTATCGTTCCACCCCAACAGGCTATATGTGCACAGACAGACAGTGTGTGCTTAGCTTGTACTGGGGTTAAACCATTGCTGCTGTTACACTTTGGATAAGGAAGGAAGGTATTGTCCGTCTAAATTAATCCACTGCCAAATAACTCAAGTTGTTAAAACTTTAAAAAAAAAAGAAAAAAAGATTTTACATGGGTGCAGCAGATCAATACAGGGATGCATCCCCTAATATAAGGAGCCTGGCAGCGTCCATGCCACTAACCCTGGCCTGTGCTATCACACAGCTCAAACCGTTTGACTGAGACATTACGACTCTTACACTTTATTTGCATAGGCATAACCGCTGGGTGTTAACCTGGTTATCCACTGTGTTCCAGATTACAAATAGTATTTGCCTACCAAATGCAGTGGGAGAGTGAAAACAGCCATTGACAATGAAAGCACACACTATGCAAAGCTGCTGTCTGTTGTCACCTCAACAGAAGACCTTTCCTTATAGTCACAAACAGCGAAATGTGCAACCCACAAAAAGTGCTGTCAAAAAACTGCCCGCACCTCTTCTTTCATATACCTGCCCAGTGCTATTTTACCCATACAGCCTGGTCTCTGGTGGCCTATCGACCACTTGGTTTATTTGACCACCCACAATTCTAGAACTGTAGAAAAATGATCAGATACCATTGAAACATATCTAATGATCATTTATATACTTTGAAGCCTGTTTGGCAGCTCCAGTAGGTGTGGATCAGTGTTGTAAAGATGTAGCACAAGTAGAATGTAACATATTGCAATGATTTCTTCTTCAGAAAATGTTCCTGTATATTCTGGGACTGGCTGCTCTTTGGTTTGTGTATCGCTGGTACAAAGAAATCCAGAGAGTGCCCAACAAGCAAGATAAATATGTCTTCATCACGGGCTGTGACACTGGCTTTGGTAATGTCTTGGCAAGACACTTGGACAAGTTGGGCTTCCATGTGATTGCAGGCTGCTACACTGAGAAAGGAGAGGATGAGCTCAAAAAGCTCTCCGACAGCATAAAAACACTTCACGTGGATGTCGCTGACTCTGCAAGTGTCAAAAAAGCAGCAGCTCTCATTAAGACTTTGGTCGGACACAAAGGTGAGTGGTTCTAAACCTCAGCAAGGAGGCACTTTCAGATTGTCTTGTGCCTTATTCTTATCCCAGTTCCATGTCAACTGATGGTCCAGTCCCAATACTCTCCCTTTGCCAGGTCACTTTTCCTATGAAAAGGCAAAGGGAGAGCATTGGGATTACACTGAAATGTCTTTGGGCTTTCACCTTTCAGTCTAGTCTTGCACCTCCTTCCAACTCAACCCTTTTTTCCCCTTCATGTCTTCCTTTACTCTGTCCATACACCTCAGCATCCCCCTATTGCTCTTCCCCCACTTTCATTCTCACCACTTTTTTTACCAACATACAGTATTCATTGTCTTTTTTCAACAAATGACCAAAAAGGACAGTAGGTCCTTTGTAACCAGAAAAGAGCTAAACATTCCTGCAATAAACACGCCCCTCTGAACATCTGTGTCAGCTTTTAAAACTGGCAGTGTGCCCACAAATTGTGTAGTAATTAAATATTAGTGATGTGTGCAAACAACCTCAGAGCAAGCCACTGGCGTCCTCAAAACTCAGGCAGCTGCGTGCTGCATCATGCAGAGTAGTCGGCCACATGGGCGAAATGTTGTAGCCCGGGGTGGGCAGTCATGTGCCATGAAGGGCCGAAACACTGCATGTTTTCCTTTCTAACAATCACTTCAGCAGGTGATTTCATTAAAGATCAGGTGTTTATGTTCAGGGGAGAAGCTCATCAGCAACTCACCTGTTGAGATGAGTGGTTGCAAGGAAAACCTGCACTGTCTCGTCCCTCATTGCCCACGCCTGTTGTAGCCGATACTCCTTCACAATGCAAGTGATACTCCTCATCCTTTCTGTCTTAGTAACCACTCGTTTGATACAAAGTCATTCCAGGAGTATCCAAGGATCCTCCGAAGAGACCTAGTGCCAAAGACATCCAGTCGTCGCCTTAGGTCACTGGTTCGCATCCAAGTCTCATAACAATACAGCAAGACAGGCAGCATTAGGATCCTAAAGACTTAGACCTTCATTCACCTGCATAGATATCAGCATCACAAAACACCTCTGTTTAGTGCCCTCATGACTCCACAAGCTCTTCCCACGCACCTCTTGATCTCAAAGGCCGAGGACCCAGAGACATGTATGTCACTGCTGTGATAAGTAAATGTCTAAGTAAAGTAAAGATAAGTAAAGTTCAGCTCTTTCACCACATACGATCCTAATGGCTAAATACAAGAAGTCATTAAAAGCCTGAATTTTAGTCTTGATCCAGGATCTCAAACCAAGATATTGTGAGACATTACGCAGCTTCTGAAGTGCTGCCATCAGAGTATCCATTCCACAAAGATCACAGCATCGTCTGCAAAGTCAAGGTCTGTAAACTTTTCCTCACCAACAAAAGTGCCCAAGTCTCCACTACACTACCCAACACCAAGTCCTTTCAAGCACTGAACCTTGCAGAAGCCAGAACACACCCCTGACAAATGCCAGCTTTCAATGGGGAAAAACTCAGAGTCTCTGCCTCCAGGCCGCACAGCACTTAAAGTATCTGTGTATAGGCTAGCTCTGATGTCTAGTAACTTCTTGGGAGCCCACAAATGTTCAGGATGTCCCAGAGAGCAGTCTGATCAACAGAATCAAATGCTTTGGGGAAAAAAAAATGACATACAGTGCATCCACAAAGTATACAGCGCTTCACTTTTTTCCACATTTTGTTGTTACAGCCTTATTCCAAAATGGAGTAAATTAATCCCCCCTTAAAAAAAAAAAATTCTAGTCACAACACCCCATAATGACAACATGAAAGAAGTTTGTTTTATTTTTGCAAATTTATCAAAAATAAAAAAGGAACCACATGAACATAAGTATTCACACACTTTGCTCAATGCTTTCTTGATGCACCTTTGGCAGCAATTACAGCCTCAAGACTTCACAAGCTTGGCGCATTTGTCCTTGGGCAGTTTTGCCCATTCCTCTTTGCAGCACCTCTCAAGCTCTATCAGGTTGGATGGGGAGCATCAGTGCACGGCCATTTTCAAACATCTTCAGAGATGTTCAATCAGATTCAGGTCTGAAGCCACTCCTTTGATATCTTGACTGTGTGCTTAGGGTCATTGTCCTGCTGAAGGCTGAACCGTCGCCTCAGTCTGAGGTAAAGAGCAGTCCGGAGCAGGTTTTCATCCAAAATGTCTCTGTACATTGCTGCATTATCTTTCCCTCAATCCTGACTAGTCTCCCAGTTCCTGCCACTGAAAAACATCCCCACAGCATGATGCTGCCACCACTATGCTTCACTGTAGGGATAGTGCCTAGTTTCCTCCAAACATGACGCCTAGCATTCACACCAAAGAGTTCAATGTTTGTCTCAGACCAGAGAGTTTTGTTTTTCATGGTCTGAGAGTCCTGCAAGTGCCTTTTAGCAAATTCCAGGTGGGCTGCCATGTGCCTTTTACTAAGGAGTAGCTTCCGTCTGGCCACTCTACCTTACAGGCCAGATTGGCGGAATGCTGCTGAACCTTCTTCTGGAAGGTTCTCTCTCCACAGAGGAATGCTGCCGCTCTGACAGAGTGACCATCGGGTTCTTGGTCACCTCCCTGACTCTTCTCCCCCGCTCGCTTAGTTTAGATGGGCAGCCAACTCCAGGAAGAGTACTGGGGGATCTGAACTTCTTCCATTTATGGATGATGGAGGACACCTGTGCTCATTGGGACCTTCAAAGCAGCAGAAGTGTTTCTGTACCTGTCAGAGTTGAACCTGCTGAAAGGAGTCAACCCAAATTTATCACAGAAAATGACTACACAGAAACACTGAATTTCTTTCCTGCACAGGAGAGAGTGGACGACGAGCCCTCACTCCGTCACTCACCAGTCAGCTCCACCCCCCGGCTTTTTATTGAAGCAAAAACAAATACAGGCAGATGCAGAAAAATTACACAAACACATCTTGGAGTTACACAGTCTGCACTCACATAGATATGACATTATTATTCTAAAAGACAAAACAGGACCAGCTTGAGCTGGTGTGAACAGGGTGCACCGTTCCTACTCAAGTATACATTACCGTATCCCAGAGCATATTGGTGTAATGGTTAACATCTACCTGGGGGGAATCAAACTTTGCTTTAAGGCAAAGGACTACATCACTCAGTGGCAGCACCTTGGACGAGGGATTGTCACAGGGTGCACAGTCTCTCCAGTCCTGTTTGGCATGGGCATGAACCTCATAATCAAGGCAGGGGAAAAGAAACCAGAGGCCCAATAATGGATTCTGGGATTCGCCCAGCAGCTAGCAGAGATTACATGGATGACCTTACAATCACTACATCTTCCCATGTCCAGGCTCGGTGGGTCTTAGTAAAGCTTGAAGAGCTGGCAACATGGGCCAAAATGACATTCAAGCCAAAGAAATCCAGGAGTTTGATAGTCAGAAAGGGGAAAATCACCTTCAAATACAATCTGGCTATTCAAGGGGAGACCATTCCTACCATCAAAGATAACCCTATCAAGTATCTTGGGAAATGGTATGATAAGTCATTAAAGGACCATAATAATGTCCATACCACTGAGAAGCAAGCACAGTTGTGGCTGGAGAAAAGAGATGCATGTGGACTACCAGGGAAATTTAAAGCATGGCTATATCAACGTGGCCTGCTCCCTAGACTGATGTGGTACCTACCTACCTATGACGCCCTACTAACTGCTGTAGAGGGGGTTGAGCGGAAGATCAACTCCCATCTGAGAAAGTGGTTAGGTATTTCACCTAGCTTTACATCAATGGGGCTGTACATCAGGTCAGGGCAATTGCAATTACCCCTTTCTTCCCTGGTAGAGGAGTTTCAAGTAGCCAAATGCAAAGTGGCCATGATTTACAAAGAATCCAGAGACAGCAAGGTCAGAGAAGCAGGAATAAAAACAAGGATAGGACGTAAGTGGGAGGCCTCTGCCTCTCTGGCCTTAGCGGAAGGAAATCTGATGCTCAAAGATATCATTGGAGCACCTTGCATTGGACAACAGGGTTTGGGAATGTCCCACTTTCAAACTTGGGGGAAAGCCAATCCAGCATAAAAAGAGTCATGATCCAGGCGGAAGTAAGGGACCTGGAAGAGGAGCGAAGGACAGCAAAAGCAGTTGAGCTTGGTTTCCAAGGCGCTTGGACGCGGTGGGATCTCCCCAAGCGGAAAGTGTCATGGAAGGAGCTCTGGAGGCTGGAGCCATACCGAATCTCCTTTATGTTGAGGTCCATTTATGACGCTTCCGTCCCCTGTCAACCTCCATAGGTGGGGGTTGAGACATGACCCACTATGTAAGCTTTGTGGGCAGAAAGGAACAATGGCTCACATTCTGTCAGGGTGTCGTACAGTTCTCACCCAGGGCAGGTATAGATGGCGCCACGACAAAGTGTTAACAGTCCTTGCTGACATTTTGGAGCAGGAGAAAACAAGAAAACGTCAATACAAGGGGAAGGCAGCCCCAGCTATAGCTGTTGTTAAGGAGGGGTCAAAGCTATCAGGGCCTAGTATGTCCAGCTCCAGCTTATTGCAGTCTGCCCAGGCATGGGAGCCTAGGGTAGACTTAAAGAAAAGACTTCAGTTTCCGGATTTTGTCCACACAACCTTGAGACCAGATGCAATCCTTTACTCTGTTACAGGAAAGAAAATCATCCTGGTGGTGCTTACTGTGAAATGGGAGGAGGGGTGTGAAGAGGCATATGAAAGGAAATCTGAACGTTATAGAGAGCTGGTGCAGGATTGCAGGGACAAAGGCTGGCAGACGTGGTTGTACCTTGTTGAGGTGGGATGCAGGGGATTCCCAGCCCAGTCAGTTTGGAAACTGTTGACAGCTGTTGGACTAAGAGGAGCAGAGAGGGGTAAGGCAGTGAGAAGACTCAGAGAGGCAGCAGAGAAAGCCTCCTGTTGGATTTGGAATAGGAGGGAGAAGTTGAGCTGGCAGCCAGGAGGGAGTGAGTAGTGGCTGGCCACCACTGCTGACCTGCCAACAGGAGAGTGTTATGGTTAAGGGTTGAAACACTTGATTATTGGTAACCATCTGATGACACAACCTCCTTGCTGAGAGCTCCGGTCATTGTAAGATGACTCGAAGAGTTGCATCTTTGTTATCGCTGTTATGTGCTTCGTCTTGTGGCCTGTTCTTAATGTTTCACACACACAGGTACGGAACAGGATTTCCTCGTGTTCTGTTCACAAGGAATTAGATGCATCTGCTTCTCTTATTTCAAGCTTGTAGTCCATCTACTTCTCATCCTGGCTTGTGTTGATAGGATTTTCCTCATTTTTAGCTGGTTTCTCGTCTGCTTCAGGACCCTGGATGGGCTTGGGTGTCTTGTCCAACTTTATCTTTGTTCTCTGATCACACTCTGGTCACCCTCTCTTGGGCTGTTGTCTTGACTGTATGGAGGGACAGATGTGCCTCCAGCCATTGCTGGACCTATATAGGCCGTCAGCCGACACCTTTATACATTGTCTCCTTCGTCCGTTTCAGTGTCTTTTAGATATCTTTGCCTTTAGCAGTGGGATAGATGCACCCAAGATGACCTCTCTGCAACTTTTACTGCAGTGGGGGTGGTTAGCAGCACTTTGAATGGACCTTCCCACTTTGGAGATGACCAGTTCTTTCTCTTAATGGCCTTTATCAGCACCCAATCGCCAACCTGGATCGGATTCTCAGCGTCCTGCACAGAAACAGGAGACTCTGGCAGCTTGTTAGAGTGTATAATATTCTTGTGGGACAACACTCGTCTCATATAATCAACTAATCCCTCACTTTCACTCTCAGGCCCCGTTATTACTTGTAAGTTTTGTAACCTGTAGAGCCTGCCGTACAGAATTTCAAATGGCGTAAGCCCAGTTTCTTAGCTGGGCGTTATATGAATGTATCTGTGTAGGCTCTCAGTTGTCCAGGTGGTTTCCATAGTAGAGAAGCTTGAATCTTTGACTGGACTGGGTTGCTTGACGCAAGGCGTTTCGCTTCAAATCGCAGAAGCTTCCTAAGCTAAAATTCTTGCTCCGGTAGTCTGACTTCTGTCTTGACTCTTGTAGAGAAGAATAAAACAGAAGCCACAAAAGCTGGAGTTTTAAACCTAACCAGTCCCCTCCTACCGAGAGGCCGACTGCTATAGGCTGGTGACTAAACAATAGCTCTAATTAGCACCTGTTGTGCTCTAGTAAGCACCCTCCTAATGACAGGGCAGCTGTCCCTCCTAATGATGGGACGGAAGCCTCTCCTGATGGCTCCCTTTACGATTCTCCTGATGACGTGAATGACTCATTACCATGAACAAAAGACTGAAACTGCTTTGACCTGAGTACCCCATTGTAAACAGGGGACAAAGCGTGTCTCAGACCCCCTCCCCGGTTAAGGCTGGGTTTCAACCGGTTCACATAGAATGCCTCTTTGACCCCTCTCTCAAACCATTTCTTCTCTCTGGCTAAGATTTTAACTTCCTTGTCCTCAAACGTGTGGTTAGTGTCTTTAAGGTGGAGATGAACTGCAGACTGAGGTCCATTTGCGCCCTCTCTGCGGTGCTGGTATAGCCTTTTGTGTAAAGGTTGCTTAGTCTCACCTATGTAGTATTCATTACAGTTTTCCTGACATCTGATAGAATACACTACATTGCTCTGTTTGTAACTAGGGATCCTGTCCTTAGGGTGAACTAATTTCTGTCTCAAGGTGTTAACCGGTTTAAAGTAAACTGGGATTTTGTGCTGTCTGAAGATCCTCTGTAGTTTTCCCCTACTCCTGCTAAATAAGGGAGAGACACTCTTCTTGTCTCCGTCTCCTGTCTATCTGGTCTCTGTTTTCTGGGACGTCTGCACTTTGTCCAGGGACCATTGTGGGTACCCACATATTGTGAGGGCTTTCCATACAAGTTGTTGTTCTTTAGCCCTTCCCTCTGCAGTTGTGGGCACCTGTAGGGCTCTGTGTTGAAGAGTCCTGATCACCCCGAGCTTGTGTTCAAGGGGGTGGTTTGAGCCAAAGAGCAGATATTGGTCAGTGTGAGTGGGTTTTCTGTAAACCCCTGTCTGGAGCTGCTGTTTCTCTCAATTGTAATATCACAGTCCAAGAAGGCTAAATGGTTGTTTCTGGCATCCTCACGTGTGAACTTGATATTGGAATCCACCGAGTTGATGTGTTCTGTATAGTCTTCAACCTCCTGTTGCTTGATTTTAACCCATGTGTCATCGACATATCTGAACCAGAGACTGGGAGAAATGCCTGTGAAAGACGTCAGGGTTGTCTTCTCCACTTGCTCCATGTACAGATCGGCCACAATGGGGGATACCGGAGATCCCATCGCACAACCATATGAATGTACAATTTCACCAAATCTAAACAATTTTTTCCCCTCACATTGGTTCAATTCAATGAAGTCCATGTGAATTGTTTGGAATGGGTATTTAGATGTTGGGAATTTCCCTCGTTTTGGCCTCTCATTTCCCTGCGGGTTGTGTTTTGCACAAATTAAGCATGCTCTGCAGTAGTTTTTTTTGCATATGCCTGAAACCCGAACATTAAAAAAAAAAAAAAGATGATTAACCAGTCCTACCATGACTCAAAACAGCAGCCCACTTAAAGACGCAGCGGGGCAGGACTGGTTTGCTCGAGGGTCAGGCATAAACGCCATCTTTATTTTGGTGCACATTGTGACACTTCCAGAGAGCCTTTTCTGATGCTAAAGCATTATTTTCCATGTCTAAGAATTTGCAAAGCTATGCTGTCAGTTGCAGAGAACAGAACCGTCAGTGCCCCTCGTGCTGCAGATTAGCAGTCTCATCGGCAAAGCGATTCAGTGGGTAACTTGGAAAGAAAAAAATCACACAAATATACATGTATATGAAAAATCAGGATAGAGACATCCATCCATCCATCCTCTTCCGCTTTATCCGGAGTCGGGTCGCGGGGGCAGCAGCTCAAGCAAAGCCGCCCAGACCTCCCAATCACCATACACCTCCTCCAGCTCCTCCGGGGGAACCCCAAGGCGTTCCCAAGCCAGCCGAGAGATGTAGTCCCTCCAGCGTGTCCTGGGTCTTCCCGGGGGCCTCCTCCCAATGGGACATGCCCGGAACACCTCTCTGGCGAGGCATCCAGGGGCATCTGGAAAAGATGCCCGAGCCACATCAACTGACCCTTTCGACGTGGAGGAGCAGCGGCTCGACTCCGAGCTCCTCACCCTATCTCTAAGGGAGTGCCCAGCCACCCTGTGGAGGAAACTCATCTCGGCCGCTTGTACTCGCGATCTCGTTCTTTCGGTCATGAGCCAAATCTCATGACCATAGGTGAGGTTCGGAACATAGATCGATCGGTAAATCGAGAGCTTTGCCCCCCTACTCAGCTCTCTTCACCACGACGGTCCAATACAGCGACCGCATCACTGCAGATGCTGCACCAATCCGTCTATTGATCTCACGCTCCATCCGTCCCTCACTCGTGAACAATACCCCGAGATACTTAAACTCCTCCACTTGAGGCAAAGACACTCCACCAACCTGAAGAGGGCAAAGCACCTTTTTCCGGTGAGAACCATGGCCTCAGATTTGGAGGTGCTGATTTTCATCCTGGACGCTTCACACTCGGCTGCAAACCACCCCAGTGCACGCTGAAGGTCCTGATTTGACAAAGCCAACAGAACCACATTGTCTGTAAACAGCAGAGACGAGATTCTGTGGTTCCCAAACCAGACCCCCTCTACACCCTGGCTGCGCCTAGAAATTCTGTCCATAAAAATAATGAACAGAACCGGTGATAAGGGCAGCCCTGGCGGAGGCCAGCTTGCACTGGAAACAGGTTTGACTTACTACCGGCAATGCGAACCAAGCTCCTGCTGCAGTCGTACAGGGACCAGATAGCGCTTAGCAAAGGACCCTGGACCCCGTACTCCCGGAGCACCCCCCACAGGGTGCCCCGAGGAACACGGTTGAATGTCTTCTACAGATCCACAAACACATGTGGACTGGTTGGGCGAACTCCCATGAACCCCCGAGCACCCGATGGAGCGTGTAGAGCTGGTCCAGTGTGCCGCGACCAGGATGAAAACCACACTGCTCCTCCTGAATCCGAGGTTCAACCATCGGTCGAATTCTCCTCTCCAGTACTCTGGAATAGACCTTACCGGGGAGGCTGAGGAGTGTGATCCCCCTATAGTTGGAACACACCCTCCGGTCCCCCTTCTTAAACAGAGGGACCACCACCCCGGTCTGTCAATCCAGAGGCACTGTCCCCGATCGCCACGCGATGTTGCAGAGGCGTGTCAACCAAGACAGTCCCACAACATCCAGAGACTTAAGGTACTCAGGACGGATTTCATCCACCCCAGGAGCCTTGCCACCGAGGAGATTTCTAACCACCTCGGTGACTTCGGCCTGGGTAACGGATGAGTCCGCCTCTGAGTCCCCAGTCTCTGCTTCCTCTTCGGAAGACGTGACGATGGGATTGAGGAGATCCTCGAAGTATTCCTTCGACCGCCCAACAACATCCCCAGTCAGGGTCAACAGCTCCCCACCTGCACCGTAACAGGCTGGTGGAGAGCTGCTTCCACCTCCTGAGGCGTCGGACAGTTTGCCAGAATCTCTTCGAGGCCGACTGATAGTCCTCCTCCGTGGCCCTCCCGAACTCCTCCCAGACCCGAGTTTTTGCCTCTGCGACTGCACGGGCTGCGGCACGCTTGGCCTGCCAGTGCCTGTCAGCTGCCTCCAGGGTCCCACCTACCAACAAAGATAAGTAGGACTCTTCAGCTTGACGGCATCCCTTCCTTCCGGTGTCCACCACCGGGTTCGGGGACTGCCGCCGCGACAGACACCAGAGACCTTGCGACCACAGCTACGAGCAGCCGCATCAACAATGGAGGTGGAGAACATGGTCTCCAACCTCCCCCGGGATCTGGGAGAAGCTCTCCCCGGAGGTGGGAGTTGAAGACCGCGTTGACAGAGGGTTCCGCCAGTCATTCCCCAGCAGACCCTCACGATACGTTTGGGCCTGCCAGGTCTGACCGGCTTCCTCCCCTCCCAGTGGATTCAACTCACCACCAGGTGGTGATCGATCGAGAGCTCTGCCCCTCTCTCACTCGAGTTCCGAGATACGTGGCCGAAGGTCAGATGATCCAACTACAAAGTCGATCATCGACCTCTGACTCAGGGTGTCCTGGTGCCACGTGCACTTATGGACACCCTTGTGCTCGAACATGGTGTTCGTGATGGACAACTGTGACTAGCACAGAAGTCCAACAACTGAACACCACTCGGGTTCAGATCAGGGAGGCCATGCTTTCCAATCACCCCCCTCCAGGTCTCACTGTCGCCGCCCACGTGGGTATAGAGACATTATAATTGGTAACATATTTGAAATTTCTAACAGTACCCTTCCCCAGATTTGTGCCTCGAGACCTGTCTTTCTCTGAGGTTTACAGACAATTCCTTTGACCTCATGCTTGGTTTGTGCTCTGACATGCACTGTCAACTGAGGACCCCAGGTGGACTGCACTTAATCTGTAGAAATATCTCAAGGATTATCAGTGGAACACAGGATGCACTGGAGATCAGTTTTGAGCTTCATTGCAAAGGCTGTGAAGACATATGACCATGTGATCTTAGTTTTTTTTTAATTTATTTATTGATAATAAATTTGCAAAATCTCATAAAAACTTTTTTCCACATTGTCATATTGGGTATTGTATGTAGAATTTTGAGGAAAAATTAATTGAAGCACTGAATACTTTCTGGATACACTGTAGGCTGCAAACAAGCACTGCCGATGCTCACACTTATGTTCTATGAGTAACC
The DNA here is from genome assembly GCF_902500255.1 of Thalassophryne amazonica. Classification (NCBI taxonomy): domain Eukaryota; kingdom Metazoa; phylum Chordata; class Actinopteri; order Batrachoidiformes; family Batrachoididae; genus Thalassophryne; species Thalassophryne amazonica. The sequence goes on along the minus strand of NC_047116.1, from coordinate 30,330,868 downwards.
GCAGGGCTAAAATGTGGTCAACTGTTGACTTGTTGAGTGTGAAGCCAGACAGTTCCAATTGCCAAGCAGCAAGTAGTTGAAACTGAATCCTTTTGGGAATGACCCTTGCAAGCTCCTTTCCTGGCACAGAGAGCATTGTTATACCCCATAGTTGTTACAGTCCATACAATCACCCTTTCCTTTCCAGATTGGGACAGCAAGTCCTGTCCTTCAATCTGAAGAGATAACATCTGTCTCCCAGATTGGAAGAAAAAAATTTTGCAATTCCAGGAGAACAGCATCTCCACCCACCTGGAAGAGCTCAGCTCCAATGCTACAAATCCCTGGAGCTTTTCACACCCTCAGTTGTTTCACTGCCTCTGGGATATCAATAAGATTTGGTTGTTCAATGACTGAGACCTGAGAGCTTTGATATGTATTTTTATTTAGTTGTTTGATGATAGACAGGTGGCTACTGGCATTCAGCACATTAAAATCAGTAACGAAACACTACATGTAACACTGTCAAGTGTAATCATCTTCATCCTGACAGTGTCTCATATTTACAGATAGAATCCACTCCAGTGGGAAGGAGAATCTGAGGTGTCCTAAACTTGTTAAAATGATAACCTGTCAATTTTTCCAAGGTGAGCATGCTCCCGGACCCACCTAGTCATCTGTTGCTGCTGTCTCCTACTTTGCCTTTTTGTTTCTTTTTTTTTAATGCCTGCTACTTCAGGTACCCTCTGCAAACACTTTTTACCCTAACCCTTTCTTATTAATTTTCAATCCCCTGTCTTCCAAAAGGCTTTCACCTTTCTTCTAGTTTCCTCTTTACTTACACCCTTTAGATCAGAGGTCTCAACTGGTTCCAGAAAGGGCTGAGAGGGTGCAGGTTATCTGTGCAACCACCCACTCCAGCAGGTGATTGCACAGAAAGCCTGCACCCTCTTGGCCCTTTCTGGAACTGGTTTGAGACTTCTGCTTTAGATGCTGCATAGCACAATATCATCTGCAAAAAAGCATGTACCACAGGGACTGTTTTTATTTATCCTAAAAGCCAACACATCCAAAACCAGATTGGAACTATATGAACATAAAGCAGATCCCTGACAGAGATCTCAAAATGTAAGCTTATCTAAATTTGCTATGGTTGTGCTACATCAGGGCTTTGGGCTGTCGGTAAACAACGCCGGAGTTTCTTTTACCGTCTGCTCCCAATGACTGGCTCACATAGATGACTACAAGATCATGCTCAATGTCAACCTGTGCGGGGTCATTGATGTAACACTGGGTGTCCTCCCATTACTCAAGAAGGCCAGAGGCAGGGTGGTGAATGTTGCCAGTGTTTTTGGGAGAATCTCCCCCATTTGGAGGACCATATTGTGTGTCAAGTATGGAGTGGAGGCGTTCAATGATACTCTGAGGTGAGAGAAGAGAAAACTAATAAAATGTTAACACATGAAACTAGCATGAATACTTTTTGATTCATAGCATGCTGTTTTGTGTTTCAGGTTAACATGGCACAATTTGGTGTCAAGTGTTATGCATTGAACCAGGGTTCTTTAAAACAAATGTGACTAACACAAAGCTGATTAAAGATGACCTGAGCAAGATCTGGGACAGATTACCTCAGGATGTGAAGGATGACTATGGGCCTGGTTTTCTGGAGAGGGGTGAGTTACTTTGTGTTTATTGTGTGCTGCTCATTGGAGCTCAGAAAATAAAGTATGTGTTCAATATTTCATTTTTACAATGAGTATGCAAGACAATGTTGACAGAATTTCATCTTTGATTTGAGGGTATTTACATCAGATTGGGTGAAGAATGTGAACGTCATATAAACTCACACCCACTTCCTGTTTTACAGGATGAATAGTAAATGCACAAATGGAATGTGATGTCTGCTATTTCCTCACCATTTGTCAATTACATAAATTTGAACTTGATTTCAGTTGTGGCATTTGCAATATGTTTCTATTAACTGTCAGTATGAACTCTGACAAGCTGCCACTGTCAGTGACAATAAAAATAAAAATCATAGACTTGCTTGGAGGGATTACATCTTCCAGCTGGCTGGGGGACACCAAGGGGTTCCCCAGGAGCAGCCAGAGGGCCTGGCCGGGGATAGGAGAGTATGGGATGAACTGCTGAGTCTGCTGCCTCCACCACCCGGACCAGTTGTATCAGCACAAGTCGGGAAAGGTCGACTAAACGCGTCAGTTTTAACATGTTCAAAATTAGCAGGACCTCAACTGAGACAGTTGGGCGCTGTTTCACTGTACATTTTTCCATGCCAAACTGAAGGAATTATCTCAAGTTATCAAGAGTTGAGGATGGAGTGTTCAACTGTCATAAGTTCAACTGTACTTTATATGGAATTACACTAGGGTGGGAGTCCACCAAGTTGTCGGGAAAATATTTTGTGACTTTTGCCGAGCGGTGTGCCTGAACAGAAGGACACAGCATGGAATGTGGCCAGGCCAGAGCAACTTGGGGGAAAATCTCAAAAGATATGAGGAGTGATTGAGAAGTTTCAAGCCTGACCCAAAAAAGTAGGTCATGGTTCTCCATGTTTTTCATTCTGAGAAACCAGCATTTCTCAAGAATGTGTGACATTTTGACTCATTGGGTACAATGTTGAGAAATGCTTTTTTCCTCAAGTTCTCAATCACCCGTCGTAGCGCAGCTCATGACATCACCAAACTTGATCATGTGTAAAAGATTCGCAACCAGCTATTAAAATTAGCTTTAATGAGGATTCTTCACACACCACACACATACCCCTGCCCAAGAGATTTGCAGAGCACCTGTTAAAGTGCTGTAATTTCTATAATGCCCTATTTGGACAATTCGCTCAAACAAAAAGCTTCCTTTAAAGTCCAATGTTACAGTGGAAATAACTATCAACGTTTAATGCCTTACTTGCTACTGTAGTTTTTTTTTTTTTTGTAAAATTGTGACTATCCCATATGTTTTAAAGCATGTATAAGCAAGTATGACAGTTTGTAATGTTGAAAAAAAATTTGTTGAATCATTTATTTAGATGCCTAAATTAAACTGCATGCATTCATTTTCAGCATTCAGCAAACTAGATGGAAGGTTTAACCAATTGCTGGATGGGGACCTGATGAAGGTGGTCAGCTGTATGGAACATGCCATTTCCGCTGTTCATCCTCGCACTCGGTATTCTGTTGGATGGGATGCAAAGTTCTTGTGGTTGCCTCTGTCGTACCTGCCATCCTGCATTACAGATATTTTTTCCTCAAAGATGCTCCAAGAGATAAATGTGTCTGTACCATAGTCAATTCAACGTGACTGTAATCACACGAACACATCAAGAGCATTATGACCATGTAATCTGAGCTCTGGGTGTTATGTCACTGTGCTATACAATACTAATAAGTAATTGCATTAAGATGTTCAGTATGTGGATGCTATAATCTGGGTTTGGTTATAATCGTCTACAGGTTCAGCACTGACTGATCTTTTGTCGGTCTATTGTTCATTGATTAGTGACGCTAAAGCTTCAGCTTAAATCTTTGGCTTCACCATGTGAAAACTAGTCAAATAAGAGAAATAAGATACAAGTTCATTTTTATTCATAAACCATTTAAATATGTTATCAATGTATTCTGACTTTCCAGTTATTTTGTAAATGTGAGCTCTTTGATTATCCCTTATCGATATAGTTGTGACTGTCTGAACCCCATTTGATGATCTCCGTGCATGCTGGATGTGTGGCACAGATGGAACACATGTTTTAAATAAATCCAGAATCTATTTCATGCTATCAAGTTTTTGTGTAACATCTTAACTGTAATGAAATTAAAACAAGTGTTCTTACTGTTTGTAAGTAGTAAAATAAATAAAACAGAAGTAAAGCAGTTCAGGTTTTGTCTGTGGGTTGGTCACTTTGTTGAGTTCATAATGGCGTCGGCATTTGGTATAAAAGATTTTTTTAAAGAACCTTTGGCCAGAGGAGCTCTGTAGCACCTCCCCGACTTCAGGAGCTCAAACTCTCTGAGCTTTCCTCCTTGTCCTGTCAGTGTAAATGTGGGCCAGAGACTTCTGGGGTTTTCCCACAATTTCCTCGCCATTTTTACAATTCTGTTTAGTTTGTCCTTACAGTTACAACTCAAGTGACTAAACCAAACACAAAGATGAAATGTTAAAATACTCAATATGTGCAGAATACACAAGCTCTAAAATCTGCAGATTGACACCAAGACAGCTTAATCTTCTAAGAAGACTGAGTCGCTGTGAGCATTTCCTAAAAATAAATCGGGGTTTTCAGAGAAGCTCTAACTACTGTCAAGGACTGTACCGCGATAGTTAAAGTTTCCACCGTTTCAACAAGCTGGCCATCGAGTGAAACTGGCTGTACTGTCAGTTCTTGCTTTGTGTAAAAAAAAAAAAAACAAGCTCCTTTGTTTTAGACACATGATTTCTAGCTGATTGAGACACCAAGCTTCAAGAGCCTTAGCGTGGGCAAGATAGGAGGCTTCACCAGAAGAGGCAGATTACTGTAGCAGGCCGATTAGGGCCATGTAATCCGCATATTTAATCAATTTAAAATTTGTGTCATTGAGTGCAAATTCATTTGTAAAAGAGAGAACAGAAGAGTAACAGTGCAAGAATGCTACCCCATGGGCAGCCAGTGCTTATAATGAGCTCTCTTGACACAATATTGTTAGCACAGATCCTTTGAGGGTGATAAGACAGAAAGTCTGATCCAGAGCATCAGGCCCTTTTCCACATTTAAATCAGTCAGCCTTTTCAGAAGAATGTGTAATTCATAGAATAAAAGCTGAACTGATGTCTACAAACAACCTGAGCGTATGCTTTAGCAAGTGAGAGGTGCTTTGAGATCACTAACAAGATCAACAACAGCATCCTCAGTACCTTTGTCCCTGTTATTAGTGCAGCAGATAACAGAATATTTACAGAGGAATCCTTCAACTGGTGATAGAAGCACCAAATTTGGCAAGTACACCTTAGATATTACTCTTTTAGAAAAAACCGACGGGCCACTTAAGTTTCAATAGGCGGCCATGTAGGGTGTCAATTGAATAATTATATAGGGGTCAATATAAAAATGCTCCAGTCATATTGAAAATTATGCCACATTTGTATGATTGTAAATATTACAAAAATGTATAGTTTGGACTATGACTGAATTCTATAGAGTTATGGGGTAAGAAGAACAAGAATGGTGACAAAAGTTCAGTTGTACAGGGGTCAAAAGTTAGAGTTGCTCCAATTTTGTTCAAAGGTGATGCAATTATTGGTTGAGTTAATAGGGTTTCAAAAAGGAATAGTTTGCACCATGTATCATGCTTAGTTATCAGTTACAGGGTAACATATGTCACATGTCCTAGAATTCAATGGAATCAACATTAGTTGACCTTTACTTTAGAGACCAGCATTCAACACAGTCTCAAAACTATTCCATTTATTAATCCAAGTAGATCAATCACCAATTTGCACAATTTTTTTTACTAAAATTGGAGCAACTTTAACTGAAATTGACCTTTGTCACCATTCTTAAGGTTTTTACTCAATAACATTCAGTCTAGTCCAAACTATACCTTTTTGGAATTGTTATGATCAGGCAGATATGTGGTATAGTATTCAATATGATTGGAGCATTTTTATATTTTAACCCCTGGTAATCTTCAATTGACCCCTACGTGGCGCCTATTGAAATTCAAGTGGCCCATCAAGTTTTTTCAAAAGAGCAATGTCTAAGGAGAATTTGTGCTGGATTTGGTGCTTATATCACCATGTGAAGTATTGTTTCAGTTATTGCTGCACTATATAGGTAAACTGTAGAGGGTCTAGTTTACCGGACCACTGGGGTGGTCAGGAGGTCAACTAAAACTATCTCCATAGTTTTGCATAATATGGAGGTTATGGCAATGGGCTGAAAATCTTCAGGTTGCTTGCCCCTGGCTTTTTTTGGTATAGGCCTTATTATGGAGAATTTCCAAGATTTGGGCACTCCTGTGACAGGAGGGAATTAAAAAGTCTGGAGAAAACTTTTAATTGAGGAGCACAGTCTTTGAGTCGACAGGGCTTGTCAGGCATCTGGGCCAGTGGCCTTGTTTGGCTTGCAGTTTAGAAAGACTTTTAGCGACAGCATCCTCAGTGACGGCTGTGGGTCCTCCTGCAGGGGATTTTTACAGACTCACATTTCTGTTATCATCACTTTATTAAATCTACAGAGAACTGGTTTAACTCATCAACAAACATTGATTGATGCTTGTAGGAGTATCACATTTGTTACTGGTTGCCGCAGTATAATTAGATCTTCCCAGGCTGTTTTATGTTGCCATGAAATATTTACTTTATTCTTGTACTCAGTTTTTGCCTTAAAGATATCCCCTTAGACACTGTTGTTTGTGTGTAGAGCTAAACAAATATTAAACCATGTTGAACTAGTTTGAGACGTAGTTCTGCATTTGGGTCAGTTGGATCTGAGCTTATTGCTGGAATATTATCAGTATTTACAGAAATCTGTGCTTCAGTGTTCCAACTGCATCACATTTAACTTCCATTTATTGTCAAATGAAGTATTGAGTTGTCAGTGAATTTTAGGTGAAGGGGGAACTCCATCATAACCAGTGTTGATGTAACATATTGCGAGAGGTTCAAAGACATTCGTAGTTTTCAGTTTATTAGTGCTGAGTTTGGTAGACTTTAATATACTCAAACACTGTAAATAATTGTCAAACTTTATCATGATGTTTGCTTATTATGGCACACACATAGTAATGAATGACATACTTTCACTGCCACTTTATTAGTTACACCTTGTTAGTACTGGATTGGACCCCATTTTGCCAGCAGAACTGCTTTAATTCTTCATGGCAAAGATTCAACAAGGTGTTGGAAACATTCCTCAGATGTTGGTCCATATTGACATATTGGCATCACACAGTCGCCCATTCAACCAGTCTGCCCACTCTTCTCTAACCTGACAAGGCATTTTCATCTACACAACTGCCGCTCACTTGATATCTTCTCTTTTTCGCACCATTCTCTGTAAACCCTAGAGATGGTTGTGTGTGAAAATCCCAGTAGATCAGCAGTTTCTGAAATACTCAGACCAGCCTGTCTGGCACCAACAACCACACTGCTTTCAAAGTCACTTAAATTCTTTATCTTCCCTGTTCTGATGCTCGGTTTGAATTTACTGGTAAGCAAGTTGTCTTCACCACGTGTAGATGTGTGAATGCACTGAGTTGCTACCATGTGACTGCTGCGCAAATACTACTCATGACTGTGCGCGCCAGTTGTTAAGGTTGCACTAAACTAGTTGTACCTTTGCATCAAATAATGTAGAATCTGAAAATTAATTTTGATGATTTAGTCTGTAAATTTGTGTTTTGTGTATATTTTCTTTATTTGCATTCGTGCCATTAAAATTTATAATTATAGATCACTGCTAAAAAATATTATAGCCAGTGCAATTTTGGACATTGATAATTTACTGAAAATTGAAAAATTCAATAACCGATTAGCATTTTAAACTAATTTAGGCACAAAGAAACAAAAGAAAAAAATAGCCATCATGAAGTCATTAACCTTCAGCCCATGGTATATTTCTAGCTTCAGTAGGTTTGCTGGAATAATAGAAATACCAATTTGGGCATAAATCCATTTTGTACAGTATAACACCAGTGAGTATCAATTCCTCACTCAAGTGATTTGAGGGTAACAGATGACAGTTGGCGCTGTAACCCTAAAACCAGTGAAATTCAGCTATGTAACATATATACCAACTATCAGTTATGTACAGCAGCTCTTAATGTTAAAGACATTTGACTTTTAAAAAATGCTTCAACTGACTGACCTTGTGAGACCAAAGCCAATAAGAATAGATGGTAATACCATGTGCCCTAAAATTTGAGAGGTAATCTTAAACTGTCTTCTGGAAAATGTGTAGAAAGAGGGATGGACATATGGAAAATGTGATGACAAACCTGTCCAGAACAGATGGATAAACAGTCCAATAGCAGTAAATAAAAACTGGTCAATCAACCCAACTCAGTCCACTCTGTTTATTCTTATAAGAACAGAATAACACTACAGCTGGACAAAACTAAGCTTTGATTAAAATCTTGTGGTACTTTTTCCCGTCCAACTTTGGCATGCAAACGACGACGACTCCTGGGCAGGATGCTCATGCGACTCAGGTAGACTTCCCCAGATGAGATCGGTACCCATTTGTAGGTGGTTGGACAGACAATGCAGATTAAGGCCCAATCACAATATGCTGCCTTTGCCTTACCACTTCTCCTTTTCTCTTCATTTTGCACATTCACGTGAATGTGCAAAATGCCGTTTTACCGGTTCCGCTAACATGTTACCGGTAAAACTCAAATTTGCGACCGTAAAATCCAGCATTAACGTCTGCAAATTATCAGACACAACAGGGTTATTCCCTAATTCTGCTATAACATTCTTTCTGTTGTCATACGTTTACCAAAATAATTAAGACCATTATCAAAATGCATACAGCTTACTTGGAACTTGTGAAACAACAAAAACCTCTAAGTCATGTCATTTGATTTACAAATTCTCAGTGTTCCAAATAAAGGTATGATGTATTCTGTGGCTTAAACCAACGCTAACATAGCCCAAGGTAGGTCTACAATCTTTGCCTTTCTTAAAAGTCTAGAATAGTTGGAATTATTACAGTGTAATGCAATGTGTTTATTCTGGGGTTTGTTTTCTTCAGTTGAACATTTTTCTAATTCCATCTGGATTTTTTTTTTTTTTTTTACTCATGTTGTCTGTAGGGTTTATCCTCCCAGATGTCACAGAATAGATAAAGTTATTGAAAGAGGTCAATACAATACAAAATGTGAAAAAAAAGGTAAAAAATAAAGAAAACATACAAAAATAAGTTATCAGAAAAAAACAGTAGTTTGGTAGTTTTATCACAGTCATACAAGCCTCCAAAAGACTGGCTTTGTCCAAATTTAATGAACAGTGATGTATGCTGTGACTAACTGATTAGTCCAATTGTGAATATGCAGTGATTAATTACGCATTTTACATTTATAAAACTTTTTCAGATGAAGATAAATTGGTGAAATTTGAACCACTGTCAAATACTTTTATATAAAGAGGCTATTCCATTATTGTGAAAATTGCTTTCTGCGAGGAAATAGCATTCAGTATCAAATATTTAAAGTACAATTTTTTGCAAACTTTTTGTCCCCTAAGTGTAAATGGTCTAGAATATCTACTGTTCTTTATTTCAAGATGATTACTATTTGTTAAGTTAGTTGATGAAATTCTGTACTGATCATTTCGAACATTAAGTACTGCTAAAAGTAAATGTTATTTTTGCATTTTAAAGTGTCATTCCCAAATGGATGCAGCGCCATCTAGCGGCCTCTAATACAGCTCCTAGTTTTGCTTCTGTATTATAGGTAAAACAGTGGCAGGAACTGGGAAACTTTAAGGGTAATAGGCATTAAGAAATGGACATTTTAAGATGTTTCAGCTATAAGATATCAATCAGGGTAGATATACGCACATCACCAGGTGCAAAGCTACTGCAGTGAACATAAAAAAAATAATAAAAGCCTGCAGGCTACTCAGCTTGTTACATTGGACATACAAAATTTGTTCACCAATGTGGATCACATAGGAGGCTTGGAAGCACTTACAAGGTCTCTGAACAAGAGACCTTATGGAACGCTTTCCTCCACTCTGTGTATAAGAGAACTGGCAGAAACTAGAGGTGGGCAGATCGATCCTAATATCGATATTGAATGATCCTTGTGTAAAAAAGTGTTATGTGCAGACGCAGGTTGAGGAGCGGACCAACGTCTGACCGAACCCAGCGCTAAATAACCAGAAAGCGGTTCCACAAACAAAACGATTTTATTTCCCCTCCAGTGCAATAATTAGTGTACAACATAAAATTTGGTTTGTCTGGCGGAGTGAAGGACGGCGCGCTCTCCAGCGCCCAAAAGGATCGAGCCTCGGCGCTTCTGGACTCAGATTCACCGCCAAACACCCCCCAGGTGGACACGACAAACTGACTCTGAAGGATGGAAAAGGTGAGGTAAGTCAGAGCTACAGCAAATATCACTGAGGCCCACACTATCAGCAACACATTCAGGTCTGAATTTAAGCTTTATGTAAATAAGCAGCTTCTCACAACAGGTGGAGGATCATCAGTCCGTACGCCACAGCAGTGAGAAGCAAACTGCACAATTCTCAATGTTCAAATATACTGCGTAACAAAATGCCAAATTACTATTAACGATCATTCAGACAATAATCACCTCTGATGTGTGCTGACAGCATGTGTCCCTCACCCGTCCTTCACAGGCACGATGTGTCAAATCCTGGTGCGGTCCTCAGCGTCTCAAACGAACGTCACAAGGTCGAGTTCCCGGCAATTCTGCTTGAACCACTCATGGCTTAAATGCAGAACGCCATCTCATTATCTGCTTCAGCTGAAAGTCTAAGTTTACACGTGAGCATCATCCACAGGTGCTGCGAGTCAATAGGCCTGCACGTGAACATCCTCCACAGGTGCAGCTAATAATGCTGATGAGGGTGACGGACTCTTCTGCCAGCACCTTCTCCACAGACAAAACCCAGTTTGCATACCACCTGGAGAGCAAAGAAAAGAAAACAAAACAAAAAACATCCAGCCAAACCCCCCAACACACAACAAAAAGGATCGATATTCAAGCTTTTTTCTCTCCTGCACGCACTGACTGCTGCGCATGCAGATTCATCAAAGTCTCCTCTGTAAGAGCAGCGCTGCGTCACACAACATGGAGCAGCGCACCCTTGTATTGTGGTTTGTCAGCCCTCTACCTCAGGAGATTTTGTTTTAAGTTGTGTTGAGTGATTTTTTAAACAAAAGTGTTGATTGTGATAATAAAGTATTTTCCTGTCACATACAAAGTTTTGCGAAATTCTATCTTAGGTCTTTTAGATCTATGAAGCTAAAATATGAAAAAGCATCGGTATTGGCGATACTGGGCCTGTATTTAACTTGGCATCGGATCAATACCAAAATTCCCGGTATCGCCCACCTCTAGCAGAAACCGTGCTTTTCAAAAATATTTTTATGTTTGAGCATATAAACAATGTAAGGGCACAGCCATGGGAAGTAAGATGTCTCCAAACTTCAGCTCATTGTATGTGGCCATGTTTGAAAATGAATTTGTGCTCAGAGTAATCCATTCTAAAGCCACATAAAACTTTGGAAAAGTTATGTTGATGTTTTCATGATTTATGAGGGTTCAGTTCAAAGTCTTATGAACTTTTATGAGTTACTTAATATAACTCAACACTTAAAGTTTGCTTTGAGCCATAGTCAGTCACAGATAAGCTTCTTGGACATTTTAATCAGATGTGAGCAAAATACACTTATCACAGATCTATATAGAAAAGACACTGATAAATAATCTTTTTGCTTGCTGACTCTTTTCATCCCCACACCTGAAGAAAAGTTTACCAATTAGTCAATTCAACTGGGTTAGGAGGATTTGTACAAAACAGACTATATAAATCAAGCAGATGAACTGGAGTGTCGCTTCAAAATTAGAGGCTACAGGGAAAAGTGGATAAGAGGAGGAAGAGACAGATTTGACTCAGTTACACAAGAGGAGCATCTTAAAAACAAAAGATACAGAAGGATGACAAATGTGCCTAGATGATATTTGAAATACTCAGCTCAGGGTAAGGATATTGAAAACATCCTGAGGAGAAGAAGAAAAAAAACAAAAAAACATTGGCACATTGTGAATACAGATCCACAATTGAAAAATATTCTTAATGAAGCTCTGTAGGTGGTCTATAAACGGCCGCCTAACTTGAGACAAATGCTTGTCCACTCAGATCTGGTTCCAACAAGACAGACTAGTTTCCTGGATCCTCCACCAGTACCACATCAGTACTTTTGTATGGTAGCTTAAGTTCACCCATTTCGGCGGCAGTGTGACGTCACCATGCTAACGTCCGCAAAATGTCTTGTAAATCACTTAAGGTGTGATCAGTTTCCAAAAACAGCGTTTTCAGTTTTAGAAGTGTTTATTTCTTGCCCTCTTTTACATAATATGAGAAACATGTTACAACCCCTGGCAAAAATTATGGAATCACCGGCCTCGGAGGATGTTCATTCAGTTGTTTAATTTTGTAGAAAAAAAGCAGATCACAGACATGACAAAACTAAAGTCATTTCAAATGGCAACTTTCTGGCTTTAAGAAACACTAAGAAATCAGGAAAAAAAAATTGTGGCAGTCAGTAACGGTTACTTTTTAGACCAAGCAGAGGGAAAAAAAAAAAAAAAAAAAAATATGGACTCACTCAATTCTGAGGAAAAAATTATGGAATCACCCTGTAAATTTTCATCCCCAAAACTAACACCTGCATCAGATCAGATCATTAGTCTGCATCTAAAAAGGAGTGATCACACCTTGGAGAGCTGTTGCACCAAGTGGACTGACATGAATCATGGCTCCAACACAAGATGTCAATTGAAACAAAGGAGGATTATCAAACTCTTAAGAGGGTAAATCATCACGCAATGTTGCAAAAGATGTTGGTTGTTCACAGTCAGCTGTGTCTAAACTCTGGATCAAATACAAACAACATGGGGAGGTTGTTAGAGGCAAACATACTGGTAGACCAAGGAAGACATCAAAGCGTCAAGACAGAAAACTTAAAGCAATATGTCTCAAAAATCGAGAATGCACAAAAAACAAATGAGGAACAAATGGGAGGAAACTGGAGTCAACGTCTGTGACCGAACTGTAAGAAACCGCCTAAAGGAAATGGGATTTACATACAGAAAAGCTAAATGAAAGCCATCATTAACACCTAAACAGAAAAAAACAAGGTTACAATGGGCTAAGGAAAAGCAATTGTGGACTGTGGATGACTGGATGAAAGTCATATTCAGTGATGAATCTCGAATCTGCATTGGGCAAGGCGATGATGCTGGAACTTTTGTTTGGTGCCGTTCCAATGAGATTTATAAAGATGACTGCCTGAAGAGAACATGTAAATTTCCACAGTCATTGATGATATGGGGCTGCATGTCAGGTAAAGGCACTGGGGAGATGGCTGTCATTACATCATCAATAAATGCACAAGTTTACGTTGATATTTTGGACACTTTTCTTATCCCATCAATTGAAAGGATATTTGGGGATGATGAAATCATTTTTCAAGATGATAATGCATCTTGCCATAGAGCAAAAACATTATTTGCAAAAAGACACATAGGGTCAATGTCATGGCCTGCAAATAGTCTGGATCTTAATCCAATTGAAAATCTTTGGTGGAAGTTGAAGAAAATGGTCCATGACAAGGCTCCAACCTGCAAAGCTGATCTGGCAACAGCAATCAGAGAAAGTTGGAGCCAGATTGATGAAGAGTACTGTTTGTCACTCATTAAGTCCATGCCTCAGAGACTGCAAGCTGTTATAAAAGCCAGAGGTGGTGCAACAAAATACTAGTGATGTGTTGGAGCGTTCTTTTGTTTTTAATGATTCCATCATTTTTTCCTCAGAATTGAGTGATTCCATATTTTTTTCCTCTGCTTGGTCTAAAAAAGTAACCGTTACTAACTGCCACAATTTTTTTTTTCCTGATTTCTTATAGTGTTTCTTAAAGCCAGAAAGTTGCCATTTGAAATGACTTTAGTTTTGTGTCATGTCTGTGATCTGCTTTTTTTCTACAAAATTAAACAACTGAATGAACATCCTCCGAGGCCGGTGATTCCATAATTTTTGCCAGGGGTTGTATATGAAGCGGTTTTGGAGCAGCAGAGAGAATTCTGCCACTGACATCACAGTGCCGCTCTACTCTGATTGGCTGTGATCCCTCGCCCCTCAAAAAACACACCACGAACAGAATGTGACTTTAACCTCTTAAAATAGGTCAAAGTTAGCCATCTTTGAACTTGTCCAAGGTCTGTGTCCCAAGAATGTTCCCTGTGAATTTGAAGACTGGCAGTAACAGGACAGGACTTAGGGACAGACATAAAGCCTTCACAATACCCAATGGCCTTAGGTAATAAATAAAAAAAGAAAGCTTCTCACCAATATTTTGGCTACTTCCTCGTATGTGGTGGCTGGCAGTGTTACAGCAATACAACAATAAATGCGTCAGTGAAATTCCACAGTTGAGCAGCTGTGGCTTCTCACCACCAGCTTTCTCCCAGTGAGAGATTAAAATGCTGCAACATGCATCATACTAGGTCCATACGCAAGCAGCTGTAAAACTCACCAGAAAACATCTGGTGTTAAGAGTCAGTGCTGTGTGGCATTTCTGCTTTGTCAATTCACAGAAATTAGGTGTCATGTAAAGCTTAGAAGTTCGAGGTTCTGTGACTTTTCTAATATTGGTCCCTCCATCTAGTGGCAGTTTGTTGTAATTGCAGGTCCTTTGGCTGATTTTTTTTTCCCCCCAACTCGACATAGTAAGTCCCTTCGGCTGCTCCCTTGTTTGCACTTGGGGTCGCCACAGCAAATCCAAGGTGGATCTGCATGTTGAATTGGCACAAGTTTTACGCCGGATGCCCTTCCTGACAACTCCACATTACATGAAGAAATGTGACAGGGGTGGGATTTGAACCTGGAACCTTCTGAACTGAAACCAAGCGCATTAACCACTTGGCCAACTCGACATGTGGATGAATAATCAGAATTGCCCTTAGAGGGTTTGGTTTGTCTATATGTGGCCCTGTGACAGACTGGCGTCCTGTCCAGGGTGTACCCCGCCTCATGCCATTATTGCTGGGATAGGCGCCAGCTCCCCACGACCCTTAATTGGCGTAAGCAGTTGAAGATGGGTGAGTGATGAGTGGGTTTGTTTTGTCACTTAAAGTAGACCTGCATTGAAATAAATGGTCAGATCTCAGAAAGAAATAGCTGATATGTATTTATAAAACCCTTATGAATTCAGTAAAGTAACTCTGCAAGCACAAATTTGTAATTCAGCGGAGAAATCTTTGTTTAAAAATGACAAATTTGCAGCTAAAATTTGGCCCGCTGCGAAAACTGTACAACCCCTGGCAAAAATTATGGAATCACCGGCCTCGGAGGATGTTCATTCAGTTGTTTAATTTTGTAGAAAAAAAAGCAGATCACAGACATGACACAAAACTAAAGTCATTTCAAATGGCAACTTTCTGGGTTTAAGAAACACTATAAGAAATCAGGGGAAAAAAATTGTGGCAGTCAGTAACGGTTACTTTTTTAGACCAAGCAGAGGGAAAAAAATATGGAATCATACAATTCTGAGGAAAAAATTATGGAATCATGAAAAACAAAAGAACGCTCCAACACATCACTAGTATTTGTTGCACCACCTCTGGCTTTTATAACACTTGCAGTCTCTGAGGCATGGACTTAATGAGTGACTCTTCAATCTGGCTCCAAGTTTCTCTGATTGCTGTTGCCAGATCAGCTTTGCAGGTTGGAGCCTTGTCATGGACCATTTTCTTCAACTTCCAAAGATTTTCAATTGGATTAAGATCCGGACTATTTGCAGGCCATGACATTGACCTTGTGTCTTTTGCAAGGAATGTTTTCAGTTTTTGCTCTATGGCAAGATGCATTATCACCTTGAAAAATGATATCATCCCCAAACATCCTTTCAATTGATGGGATAAGTGTCCAAAATATCAACGTAAACTTGTGCATTTATTGATGATGTAATGACAGCCATCTCCCCAGTGCCTTTACCTGACATGCAGCCCCATATCAATGACTGTGGAAATTTACATGTTCTCTTCAGGCAGTCATCTTTATAAATCTTATTGGAATGGCACCAAACAAAAGTTCCAGCATCATCACCTTGCCCAATGCAGATTCGAGATTCATCACTGAATATGACTTTCATCCAGTCATCCACAGTCCACGATTGCTTTTCCTTAGCCCATTGTAACCTTGTTTTTTTCTGTTTAGGTGTTAATGATGGCTTTCGTTTAGCTTTTCTGTATGTAAATCCCATTTCCTTTAGGCGGTTTCTTACAGTTCGGTCACAGACGTTGACTCCAGTTTCCTCCCATTCGTTCCTCATTTGTTTTGTTGTGCATTTTCAATTTTTGAGACATATTGCTTTAAGTTTTCTGTCTTGACGCTTTGATGTCTTCCTTGGTCTACCAGTATGTTTGCCTTTAACAACCTTCCCATGTTATATTTGGTCCAGAGTTTAGACACAGCTGACTGTGAACAACCAACATCTTTTGCAACACTGCGTGATGATTTACCCTCTTAAGAGTTTGATAATCCTCTCCTTTGTTTCAATTGACATCTCTCATGTTGGAGCCATGATTCATGTCAGTCTACTTGGTGCAACAGCTCTCCAAGGTGTGATCACTCCTTTTTAGATGCAGACTAATGAGCAGATCTAATTTGATGCAGGTGTTAGTTTGGGGGATGAAAATTTACAGGGTGATTCCATAATTTATTCCTCAGAATTGAGTGATTCCATATTTTTTTCCCTCTGCTTGGTCTAAAAAAGTAACCGTTACTGACTGCCACAATTTTTTTTCCTGATTTCTTAGTGTTTCTTAAAGCCAGAAAGTTGCCATTTGAAATGACTAGTTTTGTGTCATGTCTGTGATCTGCTCCGAGGCCGGTGATTCCATAATTTTTGCCAGGGGTTGTACATCTGGGACATTGCCATGACGTGAGGGAGAAGACGGAGTGCTAGCGCCTTCAGTCCAATCCTGCATTGAAATTGATTTTATCTGGTAGTAATGTTACTGTTATACACATACTGGTTTCAACATCCAAAAGTAAGCTGTAATGAATGCGAGATACAGCTCTGCATGCTCAGATCAGTGGCGGCATCGACAGCGGGCGACGTTCTCCCCGACCCTTACGCCTTGCTCTCACTGCCTCCGATGCCCTTACTGAGTCTGCGGGTTCGGTAAACGCCGCAGCGGGCCACTCACACCGCCCCCGTATTTGTTGTGCAGAGCTGCAGCCAACTCTGGCACCACCTCCCTGTCTACTGGATGGAGGTGTGGCCAACTTGGCAACAAGTCCAGAGCCTACGCTCGCTGTTTGATGCGGAGCGCTCCGGCCGCCCGCAAGGACAGACTTCTTGTGGAAAAATCCGCAGCGCCGCACGGTCTCGGTAATCGCAGCCGCAGAGCTCCGTGGCCACTGAGAGAGGTTTGTATCTTTTTAATGACTTGAA
This sequence comes from Thalassophryne amazonica, assembly GCF_902500255.1. NCBI lineage: Eukaryota > Metazoa > Chordata > Actinopteri > Batrachoidiformes > Batrachoididae > Thalassophryne > Thalassophryne amazonica. Next base: position 30,313,686 of record NC_047116.1, on the reverse strand, counting down.
TTCTTTGCGGGTCCCGCATCCGTACCCCGCAACGGTAACACCGGAGGCTAAAGACAGTAGATTTTCAATGCGACACCACTCAATCAAATGGGCATGTGAAAAAGTCCCCAAAACTTTTCAAGCAAAAATAAAAGAAATGTATACTCAAATGTACCGCAAGACAATATGAAGTTTTTAAAAAAAAAAAATAGATCCTTCCATATAAGACAATAAAAAGGTGGTTTTGTAAGAGATGCAAACTGACGTAAATCCACAAATTACAGTTGGCGCGCGCAATGCATGCTGGGATAGGGTCTTCTGTCTTGCGTCTCGGCAACGTCCCGGATGTGCTGAGTTTTGCGGAGGCCAAATTTTAGACTGTAAATTTGTCATTTTTAACTAAGATTTCTCCGTTGAATGACAATCTGGGCTTGCAGATTTACTTTACTACATTCAGAAGGATCTTATGTGTAATATGTCATTTTTGTCCAAGATCTGACTGCATTTATTTCAATGCAGGTCTACTTTAAGTTTTTTATTTTGATTTGCACACATATGAAGATGGGTTCTGGGATTCCAGAGGCAAGGTCAATCATTGGGATCATGGTCATAGGTTTAAAAGTCAGATTTGCTAATGACCAGTCATTAGGGTCAAAGGGTATGTCTTTCTATTTGATGGCTTATTCTTCCCTGGTACTTTTGCTGTTTTCTGCCAAATTTGGTAGGTCATTGAAGGTGTCCTCAAAATTGCCCTTAATGAAGTAAACAATAAGATAGATTGCCATAACCCTCATTGTCCTCAAATAGCTTGACACTAGTGAAAAGGACTTCATCTTCAACTGCTTATCTGGAAGCAGGGTCACAGGGATAAAAAGGACTTCTTGAAGTTAATCTCTTGAACGTCTTTGCTGTTATGAAAACACAATTACCATGGACCAGATTGGCATAAGTTAAAAAAAAAAGTGGGGTGGGCATTAGTTAGCTGTTAGAACAGACTAATGAACCCTAGAGCAGGACAGCCAAGGCACAGATAGGAATAACAAGAACAGTAGTTTATAAATAATACTCACATTCAACTCAGGAGAAGGCGTCGTAGGAAACTGGAGTTCCACAGGAGTAGTCTTCTTCAACAGGGTGTATAGGACCCAAGTAGTAGCTTTCTTACTGAGGAATCAAGTTTCATTCAAAAAGTGAACAAACAAGGAGTCATCTTAGTAAGGTTTAGACAAACTGAGGAGTAGACTTAATACAAAGAGAGTTCAACACAAATAGTCTTCCTCACAGAAGGCAATCCAACCTAAAAAAACATCCTTTGTCTAAAAAGAAGGGTTAAACTGCTGAGTCGCTTACATAATGAGTGCACCAAGACAGTCTCTTACTCATAATAGAGTTCCAAACAAAATTCTTTCACAACTCAGAAGTGTTCACAGGACAGAGTCCATCTCCAAAAGATTTCAAAACAAAGTGAGATGGGTGACCAGGAAAAAAAGAAGAAATCAGTTTCCTTTCAAAGGGAGGAGCTTCAGGTAAACCACTTAACACAATGGGAAAGTGCTCTAGGAAGTGCATAGAAAAAGCACAGGAGGAGCATCTAAATGCTAAACCTCGCAGCTTGCAAACGCTGGAAGAGCCAAGGACAGGCCACCACAACATAACTCAAACCAGTAGACCCACAACTAAAACCAAGCAGTCTCTTTAAATAACACAATCAGTGACAGCTGCAGATCCAAGCAGGTGTAGACAATTTAACTAAAAATCTGCAGGAACATAACAAAACAGCAGAGGGGGCTAGAAGGTCAGGACAGAGTCTAAAAACATGTAGGAATATAACTAAACACCAGTGGGGGAAAGTGAGTCAGATTTCATATACAAGATGACAGAGGAAAAAGTGAGGAGATAGATGAGACAAAGGCAGTGACAAGAAGAGACATGAGACACCGAAGAGGGTGACAGGTGTGCACAAGAGAAGCACGCTGGACTAACAGAATAAAGCATTAACATATGTAGGATACAAACGGAGAGAGAGAAACAGAGCGGAGCTGAGCGAGAAAAACTCACTCTCACACCAGACCGAACAGGAAGTGCTGAGGGCCCAAAAAGGACGAGAGGGGGACACACAGGGGCCAAATCGCAAAAACAACCCTACCAAAACACAACCCTAACGGTTGTCATTGGATTAATAAAATTCACAACACTGATTTGTAAAAACAAACAAAATAAGGAATACAAAAGTAGGATGATACAAATCAGATCACAGAACATAAATTTTTGTATTTGGAATACTTTTAATAGCTCTGCCAAGATCTAAAACATCTTATCCTACAATGTAATTCCCAGGATCTAAACCTGTCCAACAGTTTTCTCATGAATCCATCTATAACTCTGTGAGTGAAGAGAGGCCGTCACTTTACACTGAAGCTCTGGACCACCCAACCATCAGATCTATCTCCCTGTTTTTCAATTAAACATTTTAAAGCGGCAGAGGCAATCATTCCAAGTGCTTTCCTGCTGTCTCTGCAATCTGCAGGGTAGTGGGGGCTGGTGAACACACTGGGCGGTCTGTACCCAGTGGTTCCACAGACCGGATGCAGTTAGAGAATTTCAATAAGGTTCTGGATGTGAATTTGATGGTGTCATTGAGGGGACCCTCCAGTTCCTCCATTGCTGAAGAAGGCTCGGGGGCATGTGGTGAATGTGGCCAATATTGTTGGCAGGCTTTCTGTCACTGGAGGAGGCTACTGCCTGTCCAAAAGTTGCACAAAATTCTTTCCAACAGCCTCAGGTTGTAAAACCGGTTCTTCAAACGTCTCATTTAGAACACAAAAGACAAAACTGGAAAATCTGTTGGTGCTAAGTGCAAAGCAGGGTTTCCCTGTTTCTTTTATTGCTTATATTGGCATTCATCACTCAAAATTAAGGTTAATCATTAGTTCCTTATTGAAAGTAGATGATGGTCTGGAGGTCAAATTGGTTGGCTTGAGAGGCAAGAGGATCCTCTGTTCAAATTCCTGTCAGACTGGAAAATCATTAGGGACCTTCGGGGGAGATCATTAATCTCCAAGCTGCAGTGCATGGATTGCAGTGTTTGTGTGTGTTTGAGTCATCATTGTAAAGTGCTTTGAGCATCTGCTCAGATGGAAAAGTGCTATAGAAAGTGTAGTTGTTTATGAAAATACACAATTTTCTTTAAATTGTCACACATAGCTTTGATTTTTAATTATGCCTCTAACTGCGAGAGTTCCAATATTATCAACAGCTAACCATTAGTTTGGAGAGTCCCAATATTTGCCACTGCTACCAAAAAAAGTACAAATTATTTTAAGATGGTCACTTTGCATGATGACATGCCACTTACTCCTTTAAATCCACCTTAAAAGCCAGTGAACTTATTAGAGTCTGTCTCTTCAGGAAGAGCCAGTCAGAGTTGGATTGAACAGCGTGCCATTACATCACAACGTGTTTGAAACAAATGTTTTCAAATGTTCTGTTGTTGCACAGCACGGTGGATTAGTGGTTAGCACTGTTGCCTCACAGCAAGAAGGTCATGGGATTGATTCCCACCTGTGGCCTCTCTGTGGGTAGTTTGCATGTTCTCCCCCATGTTCATGTGGGGTCTCTCCGGGTGCTCCGGCTTCCTCCCGCATCCAAAGACATGCAGGCTAGGTGGATTGAAAACTTTAAATTGTCCGTAGGTGTGTGAGTGCACGTGGTGATGTGTTTGTTTGTCCTATATGGCCCTGTGACAGACTGGCATCCTATGCAGGGTGAACTCTGCCTCACACCCTTTGATTGCTGGGATAGGCTCCAGCCCCCCTGTGACCCGATCTTGGGATAAGCACTTGAAGATGAGGGTGTGTGTGTGTTATTTTTGATTTGTACCCTCTAGTGTTCTCAAGCATGATAAAAAACAATTAAGCAAATTTAATAAGTTAACAAATAAACTAGGATCGTTGTGTTTTGATTCATAAATGGTACTTAAAGCGGCAATGTGTATGATTTAGGGATGTGTATTAACTGAAATGGAATACAGCATTCATAACCATCTGTTCATTAGCGTATACTTGCAACAACCATTCAGTGTTTTCATGAGCTTGGAATGAGACCTTCCTATCTATGTGGGAGCGGGCCCCCTCATAGAGGCGGTCATTTTGCTCCACTATGTTGCTACAGTTGCCCAAAGGAACATCGTTACTCTGTCTTTTTCATTTTGCAACATGACTGAAAGACTAAAGAGGTAGAATAATCAGTGGTTGCTCGCCTAACTGGTTGCTTGTACAGGCTAAAGGCACCTTGACACTTGCATGAATTCATCCCCACACTGCCGCGCAATTCGTCGTGCCAATGCATTCCCGCTTTGTCCCGCTGGACACCACCCTGTATAAAAATAATCATTTCGTAGCCGATGTTGCATTGCTCTCAGAACTTGCTAGTGAAATTGTCTTCAGTTGCAGGTCTCCGTGAAAATGGCGTGTGGTGGGAGAAGGCTTTGGGATCTTATAATATATATATATATATCGTAATGGATTGGTGAAACAGTTGCATTTTCATTGCTTCTTATGAGTTAGATAATGTATCTGTATAATTATGTTTTTATTGTAGATGTAACATCTCATCACAATCGTTCGGCTGCACTGCGCACAACGACATACAGTTACAGGCAGTGTTTTCAAAACAGGTTGCGTAATGTTCATGACTAGCTCATGAAATTAATGTATGCCAGAGGTTTTGAACATAATCAACATTTCTTCCCACATGCAGGCACACAGCCGTGCAGTGTACGACACATTTACTCAATGGCACGCAAGATTGTGTGCCAGTGTGAAAGATTACATTCGTGCAAGTGTCAAGGTGCCTTAATAAGTTTGAGAACCCTCATTTTGTGAAATGGAAGATACATATTTTCACGAGAGAAGGCAAAGGACCATAAATCCCCATCACCACAGAAGTGACAACTTGAAACAAAATAGTGACTGGTGATGGCATAATGTAATCTGCAACCTCACCACTAGATGGCATTCAATCTTACACACTGGAACGTTGAGTAACCGTGGGGAACAAATAAGTAAAAGTTGCATTTATGGGATCTTTCTTCATTCCCATTTGAACCTCTGCATTGTTTATTGACTTTGATTTTTGCTTGAAAGGAGCGAAGATAATGACAATTAAATGAGAAGAACAAAGTCAAGTCTGCCACCTGCTGAACACCGCACCTGCTGGAAGGTTCTGGAATATGCATGCATAACAAATAATGAATTTCATATTTAAAAGCTACAGTCAGTTGTGGAGTCTCAACACGCACTACATATGTTGCTTGCAATAAAATCTATTTGTATTAAAAGAAAATCTTTGCATCACCTGTCTAGGAAGAACAGGCAAACCGTTTGGCATCAAAATGACCATTACTGAACCTGGATACTTCAAAACAGGCCCAACTCAGATGGATGTTATTGAAGCCGACCTCAGGAGAGCCGTGGAACTGCTCTCCCACAAGATGTCAAAGACCTTGTATGGAGAGACACACATCAACAACTGTAAGTTTTCCCTGCATTCCAAGCAGATTAATGTAAGTATAAATTAAGCACAGTGTTATTCACTCCTTGCTTCTGTCTCACTTATCAGATGTGAAAGCGTACGAGGTTCACTATTAACATCCTGTGCAGTTCAGATATCTCCAAGGTAACCAGTCATATGGAGCACGGCCTGAATGTAACTATTCCGGAATCCCTCCGTCCTACCTCCCGACATTTACTTCTGACTTTGCTGTAAATCTCCTCACTTCTACACTGAAGTCCAACAAATGAGACACAAGCAAAGAAACAACTAAAGTGAGATCCATAAAAGTAATATGTATCAATGATGAGGGGGAAAAATGCCAAGACTACATTACAAAGTAGGAATTTTATTCATTCACAAGTGAGCAGCATCAATTTGTGATCCAGTTTCTACCTAAAAAAATAAAAATAAAAATGTGCATATTCTGCAAGATCACAGATACAGCTTTTATTTGTCGTCATTTTGCAAAATAAATCACTCTGCATTTAAAATGACCACCTTCATCTGTATGGAGTGATATGGATGTGTCTGTGAGCGCCATAGAAATCAACATTATAAATTCATTTCCATTCAAAAAAAAAAACATGCAACCATTCAAGTAATGTTTCAAACATTAAAAAAAGAGGCTGTCATTCCAGGGTTTTTAGTAAAACATGATTATACTGACTGAGATATCACAAAGCCAGGGAATGAGTTTGATTCTGTTTAAAAGCAATACAATGCACAATGTGCGTACTGCACTTTTTAATGTGTTTTGTGGTATTACACGCATGCAAATGTTTATTTGTAGCAAAATCTTTGAAAAATGAACAGCATCACATGAAATCCAGTGTTTTTTGTCTTTCTTTTACTTTATAGCCTGAAATGAGGTATATAAACGTGAACGAAGAATACGGAAAACATTGCTCTCGATAGCGTAACTACTGTACGTTGACTGCACTGTGTGTATGGATACTGCATTCACTGTATGTAGGACTATTCATAAGATCTGTTTCAGATCTTCAGCTTTTTGACAATCTTGCTGTTCAAATTTACAAATATACAGCTTTTATATCAACATTTCTTTAAGCAGCATCAGTGCAAAGATATACATATGTACATCAGAATAAAGACAAACATCAACACACCAGTTGTGCATTAGAAATGTCAGAAGGCATTGTGACAGAGGACTCTTTTCTTCATTCTACAGAAATGTGTCTCTTTCCTAAACTTATTTGTACACAGGCTACATAAAAAAATAAATTCTGTGCAAAGTGTGTTTCTTTTTCCCCCGTTCAGCGAGAAGCGTTATACGTCGCTGTCCTCTTTAACCAGAGTGGCCGTGTCTTTGAAACTGTCCTCGGTCGGCGAAAAGGTGCTCGGACGTTCCCTCTTCTGAGGTTTGGTGGGGGGACATATGGAGAGGGCTCAGCGGTGGGGAGAAATCCCTGCTGCTTTCCTCCAGGTTTTTCATCCTTCATCTGGGGAAGAAAATGCACAAAAAAGGAAAAGAAACAGTTGTACATATTAAACCGTTTTGGATTCTTATGTGGCAGCATGGTGGTATAGTGGTTAGCACTGTTTGCTTCAACAGCAAGAAGGTTGTGGGTTCGTTTCCCACCTTCCCTTTCTGTGTGGCGTTTGCATGTTCTCCCTGTGTTTGTGTGGGTCCCTCCAAGTGCTCCTGCTTCCTCACACATCCAAAGACATGGAGGTTAGGTGGATTAGTAACTTGTGAAATAATGTACTGCATTTCTATAGCTCTTTTACATCTGCATCAGATGCTCAAAGTGCTTTACAATAATGCCTCACATTCACCTTGATGTCAGGGTGTTGCCATACAAGGCGCTCACTACACACTGGGCGCAACTAGGGGATTAAGGACTTTGCCCAAGGTCCTTAATTCCCTTAGTGATTTTCCAGTCAGACTGGGATTTGAACCGAGGATCCTCTGGTCTCAAGCCCAACACTTAACCACTAGACCATCACCTCCCCTAACTATCTGTAAGTGTGTGTGCAGGTGTGAATGTTTGATTGTCTATATGTGGCCCTGCGACAGACTGGCGTCCTGTCCAGGGTGTACCCCGCCTCTCGTCCTATGACTGCTGGGATAGGCTCCAGCCACCCGGTGTCCCTTTACTGGAGTAAGCGGGTACATCCAGAAAATGGATGGACGGATGGATTCTTCTGTCATCATGAAGAAATGTTTAAAGTTCTACAGTTACCTCTGAGTATGAAGGGTTTTCAAACGTGGTACTTGGGTTTAGTTTCCTTTTCAATAAGCTCCATTTCGACTCCTGCAAATGAGCACAAAGGGTGATGTGGAGTCATGCTGTCAACATAATGGGTAGTTTAAGCAGCGACGGTTTTAAGAGAGCCTCAGCTACGATATTGTTACCATTTGGCGCATTTCTATTGGCATGATCCAGCAGATGGAGACCCAACAGTGGGAGAAGGCCAATGGGATGACCACTTTCACTTGACTGTAGTAGACAGATGGTTGTTTTCAACAGATGGGGATGGACCACTTGTCTGCCTGAATCTTGGTTGCCATCCAAGATTCAAGGTAGTTCCATTTGGTGGATACAGCAATATGCAGCACCAGCACATGGTTGTTTTCCTCGTGTATAAATATATTAATTTTAAAGTGGTAGCAGTCATTGCTGTTAAGTGGCATAGATTCATTACCAGTTACCGTAGCAGACCTTTACAACCTTCGCTGCATAAACTCCAAAACATGTATACGGAGACATACGGAGGACCAGTATCTCACCTGTGAAGGTTTGTCACTTCCAGAAGAGGTATGCACGATGACCACATTGTTGTCTGTATGATACACTGGGTTCACAAAGTTGTTCTCTCTCTGTTCATCGCTGACATTCACAGTCACCTGTTTGAAAGAGAAAACCTAAAGTTGTTCTATCAGTTATAAACTCATGTTGCCATCAATGTCACTTCACCAGCTCCTACTCTGATTTTAAGTGTTCAATGAAATATTTAGTAATGACTGAATTTTTACCGGACAACTAACACTTAAAAACTGTAGAGTTTGATCATGTTTTGTGTTGCTTATGTTTAGTGTTCTGATGTTTCTAAAACCATTTTTTTCTTCATTAGATTTTCAATGAAATAAAATTTAGTTTGACATTTCTTTTTGCAGAACAAAAAAGTTATTCTGTCTATTTAATTCAATAAAAGCAACAGACTATATCAGATAAAATACAAAACCTGATCATTTTGTAATTTTACAGCCCAATACATGCTTCCTCAAACACAACAAGCAGGAGACAATGTTTTCTCTATCGACTGCTTCTGTTTGCTCAGGATCACCACAGCAGACCTAGAACAGATCCACATTTGGATTTGGCACAAGTTTTATGCAGGATTCCCTTACTGATGTAACTTCAGTTTTACTGGAGAAGCAAACATAGGCCCTGGTCTTCGTAAGCGGTCTCTTATCTAAGTACTAACCAACTCCAACCTTACAGAAAAAGAACTCACACAATCCTTCTACACAGTAAAATCACCAGTGTTAAATTAACACTCCGTGGAAAAAAGGCAAAGGGAGAGCATTGGGATTACACTGAAATGTCTTTGGGCTTTCACCTTTCAGTCTAGTCTTGCACCTCCTTCCAACTCAACCCTTTTTCCCCTTCATGTCTTCCTTTACTCTGTCCATACACCTCAGCATCCCCCTATTGCTCTTCCCCCACTTTCATTCTCACCACTTTTTTTACCAACATACAGTATTCATTGTCTTTTTTCAAAATGACCAAAAAGGACAGTAGGTCCTTTGTAACCAGAAAAGAGCTAAACATTCCTGCAATAAACACGCCCCTCTGAACATGTGTCAGCTTTTAAAACTGGCAGTGTGCCCACAAATTGTGTAGTAATTAAATATTAGTGATGTGTGCAAACAACCTCAGAGCAAGCCACTGGCGTCCTCAAAACTCAGGCAGCTGCGTGCTGCATCATGCAGAGTAGTCGGCCACATGGGCGAAATGTTGTAGCCCGGGGTGGGCAGTCATGTGCCATGAAGGGCCGAAACACTGCATGTTTTCCTTTCTACCAATCACTTCAGCAGGTGATTTCATTAAAGATCAGGTGTTTATGTTCAGGGGAGAAGCTCATCAGCAACTCACCTGTTGAGATGAGTGGTTGCAAGGAAAACCTGCACTGTCTCGTCCCTCATTGCCCACGCCTGTTGTAGCCGATACTCCTTCACAATGCAAGTGATACTCCTCATCCTTTCTGTCTTAGTAACCACTCGTTTGATACAAAGTCATTCCAGGAGTATCCAAGGATCCTCCGAAGAGACCTAGTGCCAAAGACATCCAGTCGTCGCCTTAGGTCACTGGTTCGCATCCAAGTCTCATAACAATACAGCAAGACAGGCAGCATTAGGATCCTAAAGACTTAGACCTTCATTCACCTGCATAGATATCAGCATCACAAAACACCTCTGTTTAGTGCCCTCATGACTCCACAAGCTCTTCCCACGCACCTCTTGATCTCAAAGGCCGAGGACCCAGAGACATGTATGTCACTGCTGTGATAAGTAAATGTCTAAGTAAAGTAAAGATAAGTAAAGTTCAGCTCTTTCACCACATACGATCCTAATGGCTAAATACAAGAAGTCATTAAAAGCCTGAATTTTAGTCTTGATCCAGGATCTCAAACCAAGATATTGTGAGACATTACGCAGCTTCTGAAGTGCTGCCATCAGAGTATCCATTCCCAAAGATCACAGCATCGTCTGCAAAGTCAAGGTCTGTAAACTTTTCCTCACCAACAAAAGTGCCCAAGTCTCCACTACACTACCCAACACCAAGTCCTTTCAAGCACTGAACCTTGCAGAAGCCAGAACACACCCCTGACAAATGCCAGCTTTCAATGGGGAAAAACTCAGAGTCTCTGCCTCCAGGCCGCACAGCACTTAAAGTATCTGTGTATAGGCTAGCTCTGATGTCTAGTAACTTCTTGGGAGCCCACAAATGTTCAGGATGTCCCAGAGAGCAGTCTGATCAACAGAATCAAATGCTTTGGGGGAAAAAAAATGACATACAGTGCATCCACAAAGTATACAGCGCTTCACTTTTTTCCACATTTTGTTGTTACAGCCTTATTCCAAAATGGAGTAAATTAATCCCCCCTTAAAAAAAAAAAAATTCTAGTCACAACACCCCATAATGACAACATGAAAGAAGTTTGTTTTATTTTTGCAATTTATCAAAAATAAAAAAGGAACCACATGAACATAAGTATTCACACACTTTGCTCAATGCTTTCTTGATGCACCTTTGGCAGCAATTACAGCCTCAAGACTTCACAAGCTTGGCGCATTTGTCCTTGGGCAGTTTTGCCCATTCCTCTTTGCAGCACCTCTCAAGCTCTATCAGGTTGGATGGGGAGCATCAGTGCACGGCCATTTTCAAACATCTTCAGAGATGTTCAATCAGATTCAGGTCTGAAGCCACTCCTTTGATATCTTGACTGTGTGCTTAGGGTCATTGTCCTGCTGAAGGCTGAACCGTCACCTCAGTCTGAGGTAAAGAGCAGTCCGGAGCAGGTTTTCATCCAAAATGTCTCTGTACATTGCTGCATTATCTTTCCCTCAATCCTGACTAGTCTCCCAGTTCCTGCCACTGAAAAACATCCCCACAGCATGATGCTGCCACCACTATGCTTCACTGTAGGGATAGTGCCTAGTTTCCTCCAAACATGACGCCTAGCATTCACACCAAAGAGTTCAATGTTTGTCTCAGACCAGAGAGTTTTGTTTTTCATGGTCTGAGAGTCCTGCAAGTGCCTTTTAGCAAATTCCAGGTGGGCTGCAATGTGCCTTTTACTAAGGAGTAGCTTCCGTCTGGCCACTCTACCTTACAGGCCAGATTGGCGGAATGCTGCTGAACCTTCTTCTGGAAGGTCCTCTCTCCACAGAGGAATGCTGCCGCTCTGACAGAGTGACCATCGGGTTCTTGGTCACCTCCCTGACTCTTCTCCCCCGCTCGCTTAGTTTAGATGGGCAGCCAACTCCAGGAAGAGTACTGGGGGATCTGAACTTCTTCCATTTATGGATGATGGAGGACACCTGTGCTCATTGGGACCTTCAAAGCAGCAGAAGTGTTTCTGTACCTGTCAGAGTTGAACCTGCTGAAAGGAGTCAACCCAAATGTATCACAGAAAATGACTACACAGAAACACTGAATTTCTTTCCTGCACAGGAGAGAGTGGACGACGAGCCCTCACTCCGTCACTCACCAGTCAGCTCCACCCCCCGGCTTTTTATTGAAGCAAAAACGAATACAGGCAGATGCAGAAAAATTACACAAACACATCTTGGAGTTACACAGTCTGCACTCACATAGATATGACATTATTATTCTAAAAGACAAAACAGGACCAGCTTGAGCTGGTGTGAACAGGGTGCACCGTTCCTACTCAAGTATACATTACCGTATCCCAGAGCATATTGGTGTAATGGTTAACATCTACCTGGGGGGAATCAAACTTTGCTTTAAGGCAAAGGACTACATCACTCAGTGGCAGCACCTTGGACGAGGGATTGTCACAGGGTGCACAGTCTCTCCAGTCCTGTTTGGCATGGGCATGAACCTCATAATCAAGGCAGGGGAAAAGAAACCAGAGGCCCAATAATGGATTCTGGGATTCGCCCAGCAGCTAGCAGAGATTACATGGATGACCTTACAATCACTACATCTTCCCATGTCCAGGCTCGGTGGGTCTTAGTAAAGCTTGAAGAGCTGGCAACATGGGCCAAAATGACATTCAAGCCAAAGAAATCCAGGAGTTTGATAGTCAGAAAGGGGAAAATCACCTTCAAATACAATCTGGCTATTCAAGGGGAGACATTCCTACCATCAAAGATAACCCTATCAAGTATCTTGGGAAATGGTATGATGAGTCATTAAAGGACCATAATAATGTCCATACCACTGAGAAGCAAGCACAGTTGTGGCTGGAGAAAAGAGATGCATGTGGACTACCAGGGAAATTTAAAGCATGGCTATATCAACATGGCCTGCTCCCCAGACTGATGTGGTACCTACTACTATGACGCCCTACTACTGCTGTAGAGGGGGTTGAGCGGAAGATCAACTCCCATCTGAGAAAGTGGTTAGGTATTCACCAAGCTTTACATCAATGGGGCTGTACATCAGGTCAGGGCAATTGCAATTACCCCTTTCTTCCCTGGTAGAGGAGTTTCAAGTAGCCAAATGCAAAGTGGCCATGATTTACAAAGAATCCAGAGACAGCAAGGTCAGAGAAGCAGGAATAAAAACAAGGATAGGACGTAAGTGGGAGGCCTCTGCCTCTCTGGCCTTAGCGGAAGGAAATCTGATGCTCAAAGATATCATTGGAGCACCTTGCATTGGACAACAGGGTTTGGGAATGTCCCACTTTCAAACTTGGGGGAAAGCCAATCCAGCATAAAAAGAGTCATGATCCAGGCGGAAGTAAGGGACCTGGAAGAGGAGCGAAGGACAGCAAAAGCAGTTGAGCTTGGTTTCCAAGGCGCTTGGACGCGGTGGGATCTCCCCAAGCGGAAAGTGTCATGGAAGGAGCTCTGGAGGCTGGAGCCATACCGAATCTCCTTTATGTTGAGGTCCATTTATGACGCTTCCGTCCCCTGTCAACCTCCATAGGTGGGGGTTGAGACATGACCCACTATGTAAGCTTTGTGGGCAGAAAGGAACAATGGCTCACATTCTGTCAGGGTGTCGTACAGTTCTCACCCAGGGCAGGTATAGATGGCGCCACGACAAAGTGTTAACAGTCCTTGCTGACATTTTGGAGCAGGAGAAACAAGGAAACGTCAATACAAGGGGAAGGCAGCCCCAGCTATAGCTGTTGTTAAGGAGGGGTCAAAGCTATCAGGGCCTAGTATGTCCAGCTCCAGCTTATTGCAGTCTGCCCAGGCATGGGAGCCTAGGGTAGACTTAAAGAAAAGACTTCAGTTTCCGGATTTTGTCCACACAACCTTGAGACCAGATGCAATCCTTTACTCTGTTACAGGAAAGAAAATCATCCTGGTGGGCTTACTGTGAATGGGAGGAGGGGTGTGAAGAGGCATATGAAAGGAAATCTGAACGTTATAGAGAGCTGGTGCAGGATTGCAGGGACAAAGGCTGGCAGACGTGGTTGTACCCTGTTGAGGTGGGATGCAGGGGATTCCCAGCCCAGTCAGTTTGGAAACTGTTGACAGCTGTTGGACTAAGAGGAGCAGAGAGGGGTAAGGCAGTGAGAAGACTCAGAGAGGCAGCAGAGAAAGCCTCCTGTTGGATTTGGAATAGGAGGGAGAAGTTGAGCTGGCAGCCAGGAGGGAGTGAGTAGTGGCTGGCCACCACTGCTGACCTGCCAACAGGAGAGTGTTATGGTTAAGGGTTGAAACACTTGATTATTGGTAACCATGATGACACAACCTCCTTGCTGAGAGCTCCGGTCATTGTAAGATGACTCGAAGAGTTGCATCTTTGTTATCGCTGTTATGTGCTTCGTCTTGTGGCCTGTTCTTAATGTTTCACACACACATAGGTACGGAACAGGATTTCCGTGTTCTGTTCACAAGGAATTAGATGCATCTGCTTCTCTTATTTCAAGCTTGTAGTCCATCTACTTCTCATCCTGGCTTGTGTTGATAGGATTTTCCTCATTTTTAGCTGGTTTCTCGTCTGCTTCAGGACCCTGGATGGGCTTGGGTGTCTTGTCCAACTTTATCTTTGTTCTCTGATCACACTTGGTCACCCTCTCTTGGGCTGTTGTCTTGACTGTATGGAGGGACAGATGTGCCTCCAGCCATTGCTGGACCTATATAGGCCGTCAGCCGACACCTTTATACATTGTCTCCTTCGTCCGTTTCAGTGTCTTTTAGATATCTTTGCCTTTAGCAGTGGGATAGATGCACCCAAGATGACCTCTCTGCAACTTTTACTGCAGTGGGGGTGGTTAGCAGCACTTTGAATGGACCTTCCCACTTTGGAGATGACCAGTTCTTTCTCTTAATGGCCTTTATCAGCACCCAATCGCCAACCTGGATCGGATTCTCAGCGTCCTGCACAGAAACAGGAGACTCTGGCAGCTTGTTAGAGTGTATAATATTCTTGTGGGACAACACTCGTCTCATATAATCAACTAATCCCTCACTTTCACTCTCAGGCCCCGTTATTACTTGTAAGTTTTGTACCTGTAGAGCCTGCCGTACAGATTTCAAATGGCGTAAGCCCAGTTTCTTAGCTGGGCGTTATATGAATGTATCTGTGTAGGCTCTCAGTTGTCCAGGTGGTTTCCATAGTAGAGAAGCTTGAATCTTTGACTGGACTGGGTTGCTTGACGCAAGGACGTTTCGCTTCAAATCGCAGAAGCTTCCTAAGCTAAAATTCTTGCTCCGGTAGTCTGACTTCTGTCTTGACTCTTGTAGAGAAGAATAAAACAGAAGCCACAAAAGCTGGAGTTTTAAAACCTAACCAGTCCCCTCCTACCGAGAGGCCGACTGCTATAGGCTGGTGACTAAACAATAGCTCTAATTAGCACCTGTTGTGCTCTAGTAAGCACCCTCCTAATGACAGGGCAGCTGTCCCTCCTAATGATGGGACGGAAGCCTCTCCTGATGGCTCCCTTTACGATTCTCCTGATGACGTGAATGACTCATTACCATGAACAAAAGACTGAAACTGCTTTGACCTGAGTACCCCCATTGTAAACAGGGGACAAGCGTGTCTCAGACCCCCTCCCCGGTTAAGGCTGGGTTTCAACCGGTTCACATAGAATGCCTCTTTGACCCCTCTCTCAAACCATTTCTTCTCTCTGGCTAAGATTTTAACTTCCTTGTCCTCAAACGTGTGGTTAGTGTCTTTAAGGTGGAGATGAACTGCAGACTGAGGTCCATTTGCCGCCTCTCTGCGGTGCTGGTATAGGCCTTTTGTGTAAAGGTTGCTTAGTCTCACCTATGTAGTATTCATTACAGTTTTCCTGACATCTGATAGAATACACTACATTGCTCTGTTTGTAACTAGGGATCCTGTCCTTAGGGTGAACTAATTTCTGTCTCAAGGTGTTAACCGGTTTAAAGTAAACTGGGATTTTGTGCTGTCTGAAGATCCTCTGTAGTTTTCCCCTACTCCTGCTAAATAAGGGAGAGACACTCTTCTTGTCTCCGTCTCCTGTCTATCTGGTCTCTGTTTTCTGGGACGTCTGCACTTTGTCCAGGGACCATTGTGGGTACCCACATATTGTGAGGGCTTTCCATACAAGTTGTTGTTCTTTAGCCCTTCCCTCTGCAGTTGTGGGCACCTGTAGGCTCTGTGTTGAAGAGTCCTGATACACCCGAGCTTGTGTTCAAGGGGTGGTTTGAGCCAAAGAGCAGATATTGGTCGTGGTGAGGTGGGTTTCTGTAAACCCCTGTCTGGAGCTGCCTGTTCTCTCCAATGTAATATCACAGTCCAAGAAGGCTAATGGTTGTTTCTGGGCATCCTCCCGTGTGAACTTGATATTGGAATCCACCGAGTGATGTGTTCTGTATAGTCTTCAACTCCTTTGCTTGATTTTAACCCATGTGTCATCGACATATCTGAACCAGAGGACTGGGAAAAATGCCTGTGAACGACGTCAGGGTTGTCTTCGTCCACTTGCTCCATGTACAGATCGGCCACAATGGGGGATACCGGAGATCCCATCGCACAACCATATGAATGTACAATTTCACCAAATCTAAACAATTTTTTCCCTCACATTGGTTCAATTCAATGAAGTCCATGTGAATTGTTTGGAATGGGTATTTAGATGTTGGGAATTTCCCTCGTTTGGCCTCTCATTTCCCTGCGGGTTGTGTTTGCACAAATTAAGCATGCTCTGCAGTAGTTTTTTTGCATATGCCTGAAACCCGAACATTAAAAAAAAAAAAAAAGATGATTAACCAGTCCTACCATGACTCAAAACAGCAGCCCACTTAAAGACGCAGCGGGGCAGGACTGGTTTGCTCGAGGGTCAGGCATAAACGCCATGCTGTTATTTGTGGTGCACATTGTGACACTTCCAGAGAGCCTTTTCTGATGCTAAAGCATTATTTTCCATGTCTAAGAATTTGCAAAGCTATGCTGTCAGTTTGCAGAGAACAGAACCGTCAGTGCCCCCTCGTGCTGCAGATTAGCAGTCTCATCGGCAAAGCGATTCAGTGGGTAACTTGGAAAGAAAAAAATCACACAAATATACATGTATATGAAAAATCAGGATAGAGACATCCATCCATCCATCCTCTTCCGCTTTATCCGGAGTCGGGTCGCGGGGGCAGCAGCTCAAGCAAAGCCGCCCAGACCTCCCAATCCACATACACCTCCTCCAGCTCCTCCGGGGGAACCCCAAGGCGTTCCCAAGCCAGCCGAGAGATGTAGTCCCTCCAGCGTGTCCTGGGTCTTCCCGGGGGCCTCCTCCCAATGGGACATGCCCGGAACACCTCTCTGGCGAGGCATCCAGGGGCATCTGGAAAAGATGCCCGAGCCACATCAACTGACCCTTTCGACGTGGAGGAGCAGCGGCTCGACTCCGAGCTCCTCACCCTATCTCTAAGGGAGCGCCCAGCCACCCTGTGGAGGAAACTCATCTCGGCCGCTTGTACTCGCGATCTCGTTCTTTCGGTCATGAGCCAAATCTCATGACCATAGGTGAGGTTCGGAACATAGATCGATCGGTAAATCGAGAGCTTTGCCCCCCTACTCAGCTCTCTTCACCACGACGGTCCAATACAGCGACCGCATCACTGCAGATGCTGCACCAATCCGTCTATTGATCTCACGCTCCATCCGTCCCTCACTCGTGAACAATACCCCGAGATACTTAAACTCCTCCACTTGAGGCAAAGACACTCCACCAACCTGAAGAGGGCAAAGCACCTTTTTCCGGTTGAGAACCATGGCCTCAGATTTGGAGGTGCTGATTTTCATCCTGGACGCTTCACACTCGGCTGCAAACCACCCCAGTGCACGCTGAAGGTCCTGATTTGACAAAGCCAACAGAACCACATTGTCTGTAAACAGCAGAGACGAGATTCTGTGGTTCCCAAACCAGACCCCCTCTACACCCTGGCTGCGCCTAGAAATTCTGTCCATAAAAATAATGAACAGAACCGGTGATAAAGGGCAGCCCTGGCGGAGGCCAGCTTGCACTGGAAACAGGTTTGACTTACTACCGGCAATGCGAACCAAGCTCCTGCTGCAGTCGTACAGGGACCAGATAGCGCTTAGCAAAGGACCCTGGACCCCGTACTCCCGGAGCACCCCCCACAGGGTGCCCCGAGGAACACGGTTGAATGTCTTCTACAGATCCACAAAACACATGTGGACTGGTTGGGCGAACTCCCATGAACCCCCGAGCACCCGATGGAGCGTGTAGAGCTGGTCCAGTGTGCCGCGACCAGGATGAAAACCACACTGCTCCTCCTGAATCCGAGGTTCAACCATCGGTCGAATTCTCCTCTCCAGTACTCTGGAATAGACCTTACCGGGGAGGCTGAGGAGTGTGATCCCCCTATAGTTGGAACACACCCTCCGGTCCCCCTTCTTAAACAGAGGGACCACCACCCCGGTCTGTCAATCCAGAGGCACTGTCCCCGATCGCCACGCGATGTTGCAGAGGCGTGTCAACCAAGACAGTCCCACAACATCCAGAGACTTAAGGTACTCAGGACGGATTTCATCCACCCCAGGAGCCTTGCCACCGAGGAGATTTCTAACCACCTCGGTGACTTCGGCCTGGTAACGGATGAGTCCGCCTCTGAGTCCCCAGTCTCTGCTTCCTCTTCGGAAGACGTGACGATGGGATTGAGGAGATCCTCGAAGTATTCCTTCGACCGCCCAACAACATCCCCAGTCAGGGTCAACAGCTCCCCACCTGCACCGTAAACAGTGCTGGTGGAGAGCTGCTTCCACCTCCTGAGGCGTCGGACAGTTTGCCAGAATCTCTTCGAGGCCGACTGATAGTCCTCCTCCGTGGCCTCCCCGAACTCCTCCCAGACCCGAGTTTTTGCCTCTGCGACTGCACGGGCTGCGGCACGCTTGGCCTGCCAGTGCCTGTCAGCTGCCTCCAGGGTCCCACCTACCAACAAAGATAAGTAGGACTCCTTCAGCTTGACGGCATCCCTTCCTTCCGGTGTCCACCACCGGGTTCGGGGACTGCCGCCGCGACAGACACCAGAGACCTTGCGACCACAGCTACGAGCAGCCGCATCAACAATGGAGGTGGAGAACATGGTCTCCAACCTCCCCCGGGATCTGGGAGAAGCTCTCCCGGAGGTGGGAGTTGAAGACCGCGTTGACAGAGGGTTCCGCCAGTCATTCCCAGCAGACCCTCACGATACGTTTGGGCCTGCCAGGTCTGACCGGCTTCCTCCCCTCCCAGTGGATTCAACTCACCACCAGGTGGTGATCGATCGAGAGCTCTGCCCCTCTCTTCACTCGAGTGTCCGAGATACGTGGCCGAAGGTCAGATGATACAACTACAAAGTCGATCATCGACCTCTGACTCAGGGTGTCCTGGTGCCACGTGCACTTATGGACACCCTTGTGCTCGAACATGGTGTTCGTGATGGACAAACTGTGACTAGCACAGAAGTCCAACAACTGAACACCACTCGGGTTCAGATCAGGGAGGCCATGCTTTCCAATCACCCCCCTCCAGGTCTCACTGTCGCCGCCCACGTGGGTATAGAGACATTATAATTGGTAACATATTTGAAATTTCTAACAGTACCCTTCCCCAGATTTGTGCCTCGAGACCTGTCTTTCTCTGAGGTTTACAGACAATTCCTTTGACCTCATGCTTGGTTTGTGCTCTGACATGCACTGTCAACTGAGACCCCAGGTGGACTGCACTTAATCTGTAGAAATATCTCAAGGATTATCAGTGGAAACAGGATGCACTGGAGATCAGTTTTGAGCTTCATTGCAAAGGCTGTGAAGACATATGACCATGTGATCTTAGTTTTTTTTTAAATTTATTTATTGATAATAAATTTGCAAAAATCTCATAAAAACTTTTTTCCACATTGTCATATTGGGGTATTGTATGTAGAATTTTGAGGAAAAATTAATTGAAGCACTGAATACTTTCTGGATACACTGTAGGCTGCAAACAAGCACTGCCGATGCTCACACTTATGTTCTATGAGTAACCGCAGGGCTAAAATGTGGTCAACTGTTGACTTGTTGAGTGTGAAGCCAGACAGTTCCAATTGCCAAGCAGCAAGTAGTTGAAACTGAATCCTTTTGGGAATGACCCTTGCAAGCTCCTTTCCTGGCACAGAGAGCATTGTTATACCCCATAGTTGTTACAGTCCATACAATCACCCTTTCCTTTCCAGATTGGGACAGCAAGTCCTGTCCTTCAATCTGAAGAGATAACATCTGTCTCCCAGATTGGAAGAAAAAAAATTTTGCAATTCCAGGAGAACAGCATCTCCACCCACCTGGAAGAGCTCAGCTCCAATGCTACAAATCCCTGGAGCTTTTCACACCCTCAGTTGTTTCACTGCCTCTGGGATATCAATAAGATTTGGTTGTTCAATTGACTGAGACCTGAGAGCTTTGATATGTATTTTTAATTTAGTTGTTTGATGATAGACAGGTGGCTACTGGCATTCAGCACATTAAAATCAGTAACGAAACACTACATGTAACACTGTCAAGTGTAATCATCTTCATCCTGACAGTGTCTCATATTTACAGATAGAATCCACTCCAGTGGGAAGGAGAATCTGAGGTGTCTAAACTTGTTAAAATGATAACCTGTCAAATTTTTCCAAGGTGAGCATGCTCCCGGACCCACCTAGTCATCTGTTGCTGCTGTCTCCTACTTTGCCTTTTTGTTTCTTTTTTTTAATGCCTGCTACTTCAGGTACCCTCTGCAAACACTTTTTACCCTAACCCTTTCTTATTAATTTTCAATCCCCTGTCTTCCAAAAGGCTTTCACCTTTCTTCTAGTTTCCTCTTTACTTACACCCTTTAGATCAGAGGTCTCAAACTGGTTCCAGAAAGGGCTGAGAGGGTGCAGGTTATCTGTGCAACCACCCACTCCAGCAGGTGATTGCACAGAAAGCCTGCACCCTCTTGGCCCTTTCTGGAACTGGTTTGAGACTTCTGCTTTAGATGCTGCATAGCACAATATCATCTGCAAAAAGCATGTACCACAGGGACTGTTTTTATTTATCCTAAAAGCCAACACATCCAAAACCAGATTGGAAATATATGAACATAAAGCAGATCCCTGACAGAGATCTCAAAATGTAAGCTTATCTAAATTTGCTATGGTTGTGCTACATCAGGGCTTTGGGCTGTCGTAAACAACGCCGGAGTTTCTTTACCGTCTGCTCCCAATGACTGGCTCACCATAGATGACTACAAGATCATGCTCAATGTCAACCTGTGCGGGGTCATTGATGTAACACTGGGTGTCCTCCCATTAATCAAGAAGGCCAGAGGCAGGGTGGTGAATGTTGCCAGTGTTTTTGGGAGAATCTCCCCATTTGGAGGACCATATTGTGTGTCCAAGTATGGAGTGGAGGCGTTCAATGATACTCTGAGGTGAGAGAAGAGAAAACTAATAAAAATGTTAACACATGAAACTAGCATGAATACTTTTTGATTCATAGCATGCTGTTTTGTGTTTCAGGTTAAACATGGCACAATTTGGTGTCAAGGTGTTATGCATTGAACCAGGGTTCTTTAAAACAAATGTGACTAACACAAAGCTGATTAAAGATGACCTGAGCAAGATCTGGGACAGATTACCTCAGGATGTGAAGGATGACTATGGGCCTGGTTTTCTGGAGAGGGGTGAGTTACTTTGTGTTTATTGTGTGCTGCTCATTGGAGCTCAGAAAATAAAGTATGTGTTCAATATTTTCATTTTTACAATGAGTATGCAAGACAATGTTGACAGAATTTCATCTTTGATTTGAGGGTATTTACATCCAGATTGGGTGAAGAATGTGAACAGTCATATAAACTCACACCCACTTCCTGTTTTACAGGATGAATAGTAAATGCACAAATGGAATGTGAATGTCTGCTATTTCCTCACCATTTGTCAATTACATAAATTTGAACTTGATTTCAGTTGTGGCATTTGCAATATGTTTCTATTAACTGTCAGTATGAACTCTGACAAGCTGCCACTGTCAGTGACAATAAAAATAAAAATCATAGACTTGCTTGGAGGGATTACATCTTCCAGCTGGCTGGGGGACACCAAGGGGTTCCCCAGGAGCAGCCAGAGGGCCTGGCCGGGGATAGGAGAGTATGGGATGAACTGCTGAGTCTGCTGCCTCCACCACCCGGACCAGGTTGTATCAGCACAAGTCGGGAAAGGTCGACTAAACGCGTCAGTTTTAAACATGTTCAAAATTAGCAGGACCTCAACTGAGACAGTTGGGCGCTGTTTCACTGTACATTTTTCCATGCCAAACTGAAGGAATTATCTCAAGTTATCAAGAGTTGAGGATGGAGTGTTCAACTGTCATAAGTTCAACTGTACTTATATGGAATTACACTAGGGTGGGAGTCCACCAAGTTGTCGGGAAAATATTTTGTGACTTTTGCCGAGCGGTGTGCCTGAACAGAAGGACACAGCATGGAATGTGGCCAGGCCAGAGCAACTTGGGGGAAAAATCTCAAAAGATATGAGGAGGTGATTGAGAAGTTTCAAGCCTGACCCAAAAAAGTAGGTCATGGTTCTCCATGTTTTTCATTCTGAGAAACCAGCATTTCTCAAGAATGTGTGACATTTTGACTCATTGGGTACAATGTTGAGAAATGCTTTTTTCCTCAAGTTCTCAATCACCCGTCGTAGCGCAGCTCATGACATCACCAAACTTGATCATGTGTAAAAGATTCGCAACCAGCTATTAAAATTAGCTTTTAATGAGGATTCTTCACACACACACACACATACCCCTGCCCAAGAGATTTGCAGAGCACCTGTTAAAAGTGCTGTAATTTCTATAATGCCCTATTTGGACAATTCGCTCAAAACAAAAAGCTTCCTTTAAAGTCCAATGTACAGTGGAAATAACTATCAACGTTTAAATGCCTTACTTGCTACTGTAGTTTTTTTTTTTTTTGTAAAATTGTGACTATCCCATATGTTTTAAAGCATGTATAAGCAAGTATGACAGTTTGTAATGTTGAAAAAAAAATTTGTTGAATCATTTATTTAGATGCCTAAATTAAACTGCATGCATTCATTTTCAGCATTCAGCAAACTAGATGGAAGGTTTAACCAATTGCTGGATGGGGACCTGATGAAGGTGGTCAGCTGTATGGAACATGCCATTTCCGCTGTTCATCCTCGCACTCGGTATTCTGTTGGATGGGATGCAAAGTTCTTGTGGTTGCCTCTGTCGTACCTGCCATCCTGCATTACAGATTATTTTTTCCTCAAAGATGCTCCAGAGATAAATGTGTCTGTACCATAGTCAATTCAACGTGACTGTAATCACACGAACACATCAAGAGCATTATGACCATGTAATCTGAGCTCTGGGTGTTATGTCACTGTGCTATACAATACTAATAAGTAATTGCATTAAGATGTTCAGTATGTGGATGCTATAATCTGGGTTTTGGTTATAATCGTCTACAGGTTCAGCACTGACTGATCTTTTGTCGGTCTATTGTTCATTGATTAGTGACGCTAAAGCTTCAGCTTAAATCTTTTGGCTTCACCATGTGAAAACTAGTCAAATAAGAGAAATAAGATACAAGTTCATTTTTATTCATAAACCATTTAAATATGTTATCAATGTATTCTGACTTTCCAGTTATTTTGTAAATGTGAGCTCTTTGATTATCCCTTATCGATATAGTTGTTGACTGTCTGAACCCCATTTGATGATCTCCGTGCATGCTGGATGTGTGGCACAGATGGAACACATGTTTTAAATAAATCCAGAATCTATTTCATGCTATCAAGTTTTTGTGTAACATCTTAACTGTAATGAAATTAAACAAGTGTTCTTACTGTTTGTAAGTAGTAAAATAAATAAAACAGAAGTAAAGCAGTTCAGGTTTTGTCTGTGGGTTGGTCACTTTGTTGAGTTCATAATGGCGTCGGCATTTGGTATAAAAGATTTTTTTAAAGAACCTTTGGCCAGAGGAGCTCTGTAGCACCTCCCCGACTTCAGGAGCTCAAACTCTCTGAGCTTTCCTCCTTGTCCTGTCAGTGTAAATGTGGGCCAGAGACTTCTGGGGTTTTCCCACAATTTCCTCGCCATTTTTACAATTCTGTTTAGTTTGTCCTTACAGTTACAACTCAAGTGACTAAACCAAACACAAAGATGAAATGTTAAAATACTCAATATGTGCAGAATACACAAGCTCTAAAATCTGCAGATTGACACCAAGACAGCTTAATCTTCTAAGAAGACTGAGTCGCTGTGAGCATTTCCTAAAAATAAAATCGGGGTTTTCAGAGAAGCTCTAACTACTGTCAAGGACTGTACCGCGATAGTTAAAAGTTTCCACCGTTTCAACAAGCTGGCCATCGAGTGAAACTGGCTGTACTGTCAGTTCTTGCTTTGTGTAAAAAAAAAAAAAAAACAAGCTCCTTTGTTTTAGACACATTGATTTCTAGCTGATTGAGACACCAAGCTTCAAGAGCCTTAGCGTGGGCAAGATAGGAGGCTTCACCAGAAGAGGCAGATTACTGTAGCAGGCCGATTAGGGCCATGTAATCCGCATATTTAATCAATTTAAAATTTGTGTCATTGAGTGCAAATTCATTTGTAAAAAGAGAGAACAGAAGAGTAACAGTGCAAGAATGCTACCCCATGGGCAGCCAGTGCTTATAATGAGCTCTCTTGACACAATATTGTTAGCACAGATCCTTTGAGGGTGATAAGACAGAAAGTCTGATCCAGAGCATCAGGCCCTTTTCCACATTTAAATCAGTCAGCCTTTTCAGAAGAATGTGTAATTTCATAGAATTAAAAGCTGAACTGATGTCTACAAACAACCTGAGCGTATGCTTTAGCAAGTGAGAGGTGCTTTGAGATCACTAACAAGATCAACACAGCATCCTCAGTACCTTTGTCCCTGTTATTAGTGCAGCAGATAACAGAATATTTACAGAGGAATCCTTCAAATGGTGATAGAAGCACCAAATTTGGCAAAGTACACCTTAGATATTACTCTTTAGAAAAAACCGACGGGCCACTTAAAGTTTCAATAGGCGGCCATGTAGGGGTCAATTGAATAATTATATAGGGGTCAATATAAAAATGCTCCAGTCATATTGAAAATTATGCCACATTTGTATGATTGTAAATATTACAAAAATGTATAGTTTGGACTATGACTGAATTCTATAGAGTTATGGGGTAAGAAGAACAAGAATGGTGACAAAGTTCAGTTTGTACAGGGGTCAAAAGTTAGAGTTGCTCCAATTTTGTTCAAAGGTGATGCAAATTATTGGTTGAGTTAATAGGGTTTCAAAAGGAATAGTTTTGCACCATGTATCATGCTTAGTTATCACGTTACAGGGTAACATATGTCACATGTCATAGAATTCAATGGACATCAACATTATTTGACCTTTACTTTAGAGACCAAGCATTCAACACAGTCAAAACTATTCCATTTATTAATCCAAGTAGATCAATCAACAATTTGCACAATTTTTTTTACTAAAATTGGAGCAACTTTAACTGAAATTGACCTTTGTCACCATTCTTAAGGTTTTTACTCAATAACATTCAGTCATAGTCCAAACTATACCTTTTTGGAATTGTTATGATCAGGCAGATAATGTGGTATAGTATTCAATATGATTGGAGCATTTTTATATTTTAACCCCTGTGTAATTCTTCAATTGACCCCTACGTGGCCGCCTATTGAAAATTCAAGTGGCCCATCAAGTTTTTTCAAAAGAGCAATGTCTAAGGAGAATTTGTGCTGGATTTGGTGCTTATATCACCATGTGAAGTATTGTTTCAGTTATTTGCTGCACTATATAGGTAAACTGTAGAGGGTCTAGTTTACCGACCACTGGGGTGGTCAGGAGGTCAACTAAAACTATCTCCATAGTTTTGCATAATATGGAGGTTATGGCAATGGGCTGAAAATCTTCAGGTTTGCTTGCCCCTGGCTTTTTTGGTATAGGCCTTATTATGGAGAATTTCCAAGATTTGGGCACTCCTGTGACAAGGAGGGAATTAAAAAGTCTGGAGAAAACTTTTAATTGAGGAGCACAGTCTTTGAGTCGACAGGCTTTCAGGCCATCTGGGCCAGTGGCCTTGTTTGGCTTCAGTTTAGAAAGACTTTTAGCGACAGCATCCTCAGTGACGGCTGTGGGTCCTCCTGCAGGGAGATTTTTACAGATCTCACATTTCTGTTTATCATCCACTTTATTAAATCTACAGAAGAACTGGTTTAACTCATCAACAAAACATTGATTGATGCTTGTAGGAGTATCACATTTGTTACTGGTTTGCCCGTCAGTATAATTAGATCTTCCCAGGCTTGTTTTATGTTGCCATTGAAATATTTACTTTATTCTTGTACTCAGTTTTTGCCTTAAAGATATCCCCTTAGACACTGTTTGTTTTGTGTGTAGAGCTAAAACAAATATTAAACCATGTTGAACTAGTTTGAGACGTAGTTCTGCATTTGGGTCAGTTGGATCTGAGCTTATTGCTGGAATATTATCAGTATTTTACAGAAATCTGTGCTTCAGTGTTCCAACTGCATCACATTTAACTTCCATTTATTGTCAAATGAAGTATTGAGTTGTCAGTGAATTTTAGGTGAAGGGGGAACTCCATCATAACCAGTGTTGATGTAACATATTGCGAGAGGTTCAAAGACATTCGTAGTTTTCAGTTTATTAGTGCTGAGTTTGGTAGACTTTATAATATACTCAAACACTGTAAATAATTGTCAAACTTTATCATGATGTTTGCTTATTATGGCACACACATAGTAATGAATGACATACTTTCACTGCCACTTTATTAGTTACACCTTGTTAGTACTGGATTGGACCCCATTTTGCCAGCAGAACTGCTTTAATTCTTCATGGCAAAGATTCAACAAGGTGTTGGAAACATTCCTCAGATGTTGGTCCATATTGACATATTGGCATCACACAGTCGCCCATTCAACCAGTCTGCCCACTCTTCTCTAACCTGACAAGGCATTTTCATCTACACAACTGCCGCTCACTTGATATCTTCTCTTTTTCGCACCATTCTCTGTAAACCCTAGAGATGGTTGTGTGTGAAAATCCCAGTAGATCAGCAGTTTCTGAAATACTCAGACCAGCCTGTCTGGCACCAACAACCACACTGCTTTCAAAGTCACTTAAATTCTTTATCTTCCCTGTTCTGATGCTCGGTTTGAATTTACTGGTAAGCAAGTTGTCTTCACCACGTGTAGATGTGTGAATGCACTGAGTTGCTACCATGTGACTGCTGCGCAAATACTACTCATGACTGTGCGCGCCAGTTGTTAAGGTTGCACTAAACTAGTTGTACCTTTGCATCAAATAATGTAGAATCTGAAAATTAATTTTGATGATTTAGTCTGTAAATTTGTGTTTTGTGATTATATTTTCTTTATTTGCATTCGTGCCATTAAAATTTATAATTATAGATCACTGCTAAAAAATATTATAGCCAGTGCAATTTTGGACATTGATAATTTACTGAAAATTGAAAAATTCAATAACCGATTAGCATTTTAAACTAATTTAGGCACAAAGAAACAAAAGAAAAAAATAGCCATCATGAAGTCATTAACCTTCAGCCCATGGTATATATTTCTAGCTTCAGTAGGTTTGCTGGAGTAATAGAAATACCAATTTGGGCATAAATCCATTTTGTACAGTATAACACCAGTGAGTATCAATTCCTCACTCAAGTGATTTGAGGGTAACAGATGACAGTTGGCGCTGTAACCCTAAAACCAGTGAAATTCAGCTATGTAACATATATACCAACTATCAGTTATGTACAGCAGCTCTTAATGTTAAAGACATTTGACTTTTAAAAAATGCTTCAACTGACTGACCTTGTGAGACCAAAGCCAATAAGAATAGATGGTAATACCATGTGCCCTAAAATTTGAGAGGTAATCTTAAACTGTCTTCTGGAAAATGTGTAGAAAGAGGGATGGACATATGGAAAATGTGATGACAACACCTGTCCAGAACAGATGGATAAACAGTCCAATAGCAGTAAATAAAAACTGGTCAATCAACCCAACTCAGTCCACTCTGTTTATTCTTATAAGAACAGAATAACACTACAGCTGGACAAAACTAAGCTTTGATTAAAATCTTGTGGTACTTTTTTCCCGTCCAACTTTGGCATGCAAACGACGACGACTCCTGGGCAGGATGCTCATGCGACTCAGGTAGACTTCCCCAGATGAGATCGGTACCCATTTGTAGGTGGTTGGACAGACAATGCAGATTAAGGCCCAATCACAATATGCTGCCTTTGCCTTACCACTTCTTTTCTCTTCATTTTGCACATTCACGTGAATGTGCAAAATGCCGTTTTACCGGTTCCGCTAACATGTTACCGGTAAAACTCAAATTTGCGACCGTAAAATCCAGCATTAACGTCTGCAAATTATCAGACACAACAGGGTTATTCCCTAATTCTGCTATAACATTCTTTCTGTTGTCATACGTTTACCAAAATAATTAAGACCATTATCAAAATGCATACAGCTTACTTGGAACTTGTGAAACAACAAAAACCTCTAAGTCATGTCATTTGATTTACAAATTCTCAGTGTTCCAAATAAAGGTATGATGTATTCTGTGGCTTAAACCAACGCTAACATAGCCCAAGGTAGGTCTACAATCTTTGCCTTTCTTAAAAGTCTAGAATAGTTGGAATTATTACAGTGTAATGCAATGTGTTTATTCTGGGGTTTGTTTTCTTCAGTTGAACATTTTTCTAATTCCATCTGGATTTTTTTTTTTTTTTTTTACTCATGTTGTCTGTAGGGTTTATCCTCCCAGATGTCACAGAATAGATAAAGTTATTGAAAGAGGTCAATACAATACAAAATGTGAAAAAAAAGGTAAAAAATAAAGAAAACATACAAAAATAAGTTATCAGAAAAAAACAGTAGTTTGGTAGTTTTATCACAGTCATACAAGCCTCCAAAAGACTGGCTTTGTCCAAATTTCATGAACAGTGATGTATGCTGTGACTAACTGATTAGTCCAATTGTGAATATGCAGTGATTAATTACGCATTTTACATTTATAAAACTTTTTCAGATGAAGATAAATTGGTGAAATTTGAACCACTGTCAAATACTTTTATATAAAGAGGCTATTCCATTATTGTGAAAATTGCTTTCTGCGAGGAAATAGCATTCAGTATCAAATATTTAAAGTACAATTTTTTGCAAACTTTTTGTCCCCTAAGTGTAAATGGTCTAGAATATCTACTGTTCTTTATTTCAAGATGATTACTATTTGTTAAGTTAGTTGATGAAATTCTGTACTGATCATTTCGAACATTAAGTACTGCTAAAAGTAAATGTTATTTTTGCATTTTAAAGTGTCATTCCCAAATGGATGCAGCGCCATCTAGCGGCCTCTAATACAGCTCCTAGTTTTGCTTCTGTATTATAGGTAAAACAGTGGCAGGAACTGGGAAACTTTAAGGGTAATAGGCATTAAGAAATGGACATTTTAAGATGTTTCAGCTATAAGATATCAATCAGGGTAGATATACACACATCACCAGGTGCAAAGCTACTGCAGTGAACATAAAAAAAATAATAAAAGCCTGCAGGCTACTCAGCTTGTTACATTGGACATACAAAATTTGTTCACCAATGTGGATCACATAGGAGGCTTGGAAGCGCTTACAAGGTCTCTGAACAAGAGACCTTATGGAACGCTTTCCTCCACTCTGTGTATAAGAGAACTGGCAGAAACTAGAGGTGGGCAGATCGATCCTAATATCGATATTGAATGATCCTTGTGTAAAAAAGTGTTATGTGCAGACGCAGGTTGAGGAGCGGACCAACGTCTGACCGAACCCAGCGCTAAATAACCAGAAAGCGGTTCCACAAACAAAACGATTTTATTTCCCCTCCAGTGCAATAATTAGTGTACAACATAAAATTTGGTTTGTCTGGCGGAGTGAAGGACGGCGCGCTCTCCAGCGCCCAAAAGGATCGAGCCTCGGCGCTTCTGGACTCAGATTCACCGCCAAACACCCCCCAGGTGGACACGACAAACTGACTCTGAAGGATGGAAAAGGTGAGGTAAGTCAGAGCTACAGCAAATATCACTGAGGCCCACACTATCAGCAACACATTCAGGTCTGAATTTAAGCTTTATGTAAATAAGCAGCTTCTCACAACAGGTGGAGGATCATCAGTCCGTACGCCACAGCAGTGAGAAGCAAACTGCACAATTCTCAATGTTCAAATATACTGCGTAACAAAATGCCAAATTACTATTAACGATCATTCAGACAATAATCACCTCTGATGTGTGCTGACAGCATGTGTCCCTCACCCGTCCTTCACAGGCACGATGTGTCAAATCCTGGTGCGGTCCTCAGCGTCTCAAACGAACGTCACAAGGTCGAGTTCCCGGCAATTCTGCTTGAACCACTCATGGCTTAAATGCAGAACGCCATCTCATTATCTGCTTCAGCTGAAAGTCTAAGTTTACACGTGAGCATCATCCACAGGTGCTGCGAGTCAATAGGCCTGCACGTGAACATCCTCCACAGGTGCAGCTAATAATGCTGATGAGGGTGACGGACTCTTCTGCCAGCACCTTCTCCACAGACAAAACCCAGTTTGCATACCACCTGGAGAGCAAAGAAAAGAAAACAAAACAAAAAACATCCAGCCAAACCCCCCAACACACAACAAAAAGGATCGATATTCAAGCTTTTTTCTCTCCTGCACGCACTGACTGCTGCGCATGCAGATTCATCAAAGTCTCCTCTGTAAGAGCAGCGCTGCGTCACACAACATGGAGCAGCGCACCCTTGTATTGTGGTTTGTCAGCCCTCTACCTCAGGAGATTTTGTTTTAAGTTGTGTTGAGTGATTTTTTTAAACAAAAGTGTTGATTGTGATAATAAAGTATTTTCCTGTCACATACAAAGTTTTGCGAAATTCTATCTTAGGTCTTTTAGATCTATGAAGCTAAAATATGAAAAAGCATCGGTATTGGCGATACTGGGCCTGTATTTAACTTGGCATCGGATCAATACCAAAATTCCCGGTATCGCCCACCTCTAGCAGAAACCGTGCTTTTCAAAAATATTTTTATGTTTGAGCAAGTGTCCACCATATAAACAATGTAAGGGCACAGCCATGGGAAGTAAGATGTCTCCAAACTTCAGCTCATTGTATGTGGCCATGTTTGAAAATGAATTTGTGCTCAGAGTAATCCATTCTATAAGCCACATAAAACTTTGGAAAAGTTATGTTGATGTTTTCATGATTTATGAGGGTTCAGTTCAAAGTCTTATGAACTTTTATGAGTTACTTAATATAACTCAACACTTAAAGTTTGCTTTGAGCCATAGTCAGTCACAGATAAGCTTCTTGGACATTTTAATCAGATGTGAGCAAAATACACTTATCACAGATCTATATAGAAAAGACACTGATAAATAATCTTTTTGCTTGCTGACTCTTTTCATCCCCCACACCTGAAGAAAAGTTTACCAATTAGTCAATTCAACTGGGTTAGGAGGATTTGTACAAAACAGACTATATAAATCAAGCAGATGAACTGGAGTGTCGCTTCAAAATTAGAGGCTACAGGGAAAAGTGGATAAGAGGAGGAAGAGACAGATTTGACTCAGTTACACAAGAGGAGCATCTTAAAAACAAAAGATACAGAAGGATGACAAATGTGCCTAGATGATATTTGAAATACTCAGCTCAGGGTAAGGATATTGAAAACATCCTGAGGAGAAGAAGAAAAAAAACAAAAAAACATTGGCACATTGTGAATACAGATCCACAATTGAAAAATATTCTTAATGAAGCTCTGTAGGTGGTCTATAAACGGCCGCCTAACTTGAGACAAATGCTTGTCCACTCAGATCTGGTTCCAACAAGACAGACTAGTTTCCTGGATCCTCCACCAGTACCACATCAGTACTTTTGTATGGTAGCTTAAGTTCACCCATTTCGGCGGCAGTGTGACGTCACCATGCTAACGTCCGCAAAATGTCTTGTAAATCACTTAAGGTGTGATCAGTTTCCAAAAACAGCGTTTTCAGTTTTAGAAGTGTTTATTTCTTGCCCTCTTTTACATAATATGAGAAACATGTTACAACCCCTGGCAAAAATTATGGAATCACCGGCCTCGGAGGATGTTCATTCAGTTGTTTAATTTTGTAGAAAAAAAGCAGATCACAGACATGACAAAACTAAAGTCATTTCAAATGGCAACTTTCTGGCTTTAAGAAACACTAAGAAATCAGGAAAAAAAAATTGTGGCAGTCAGTAACGGTTACTTTTTAGACCAAGCAGAGGGAAAAAAAAAAAAAAAAAAAAAAATATGGACTCACTCAATTCTGAGGAAAAAATTATGGAATCACCCTGTAAATTTTCATCCCCAAAACTAACACCTGCATCAGATCAGATCATTAGTCTGCATCTAAAAAGGAGTGATCACACCTTGGAGAGCTGTTGCACCAAGTGGACTGACATGAATCATGGCTCCAACACAAGATGTCAATTGAAACAAAGGAGGATTATCAAACTCTTAAGAGGGTAAATCATCACGCAATGTTGCAAAAGATGTTGGTTGTTCACAGTCAGCTGTGTCTAAACTCTGGATCAAATACAAACAACATGGGGAGGTTGTTAGAGGCAAACATACTGGTAGACCAAGGAAGACATCAAAGCGTCAAGACAGAAAACTTAAAGCAATATGTCTCAAAAATCGAGAATGCACAACAAAACAAATGAGGAACAAATGGGAGGAAACTGGAGTCAACGTCTGTGACCGAACTGTAAGAAACCGCCTAAAGGAAATGGGATTTACATACAGAAAAGCTAAATGAAAGCCATCATTAACACCTAAACAGAAAAAAACAAGGTTACAATGGGCTAAGGAAAAGCAATTGTGGACTGTGGATGAAAGTCATATTCAGTGATGAATCTCGAATCTGCATTGGGCAAGGCGATGATGCTGGAACTTTTGTTTGGTGCCGTTCCAATGAGATTTATAAAGATGACTGCCTGAAGAGAACATGTAAATTTCCACAGTCATTGATGATATGGGGCTGCATGTCAGGTAAAGGCACTGGGGAGATGGCTGTCATTACATCATCAATAAATGCACAAGTTTACGTTGATATTTTGGACACTTTTCTTATCCCATCAATTGAAAGGATATTTGGGGATGATGAAATCATTTTTCAAGATGATAATGCATCTTGCCATAGAGCAAAAACATTATTTGCAAAAAGACACATAGGGTCAATGTCATGGCCTGCAAATAGTCTGGATCTTAATCCAATTGAAAATCTTTGGTGGAAGTTGAAGAAAATGGTCCATGACAAGGCTCCAACCTGCAAAGCTGATCTGGCAACAGCAATCAGAGAAAGTTGGAGCCAGATTGATGAAGAGTACTGTTTGTCACTCATTAAGTCCATGCCTCAGAGACTGCAAGCTGTTATAAAAGCCAGAGGTGGTGCAACAAAATACTAGTGATGTGTTGGAGCGTTCTTTTGTTTTTAATGATTCCATAATTTTTTCCTCAGAATTGAGTGATTCCATATTTTTTTCCTCTGCTTGGTCTAAAAAAGTAACCGTTACTGACTGCCACAATTTTTTTTTTCCTGATTTCTTATAGTGTTTCTTAAAGCCAGAAAGTTGCCATTTGAAATGACTTTAGTTTTGTGTCATGTCTGTGATCTGCTTTTTTTCTACAAAATTAAACAACTGAATGAACATCCTCCGAGGCCGGTGATTCCATAATTTTTGCCAGGGGTTGTATATGAAGCGGTTTTGGAGCAGCAGAGAGAATTCAGCCACTGACATCACAGTGCCGCTCTACTCTGATTGGCTGTGATCCCTCGCCCCTCAAAAAACACACCACGAACAGAATGTGACTTTAACCTCTTAAAATAGGTCAAAGTTAGCCATCTTTGAACTTGTCCAAGGTCTGTGTCCCAAGAATGTTCCCTGTGAATTTGAAGACTGGCAGTAACAGGACAGGACTTAGGGACAGACATAAAGCCTTCACAATACCCAATGGCCTTAGGTAATAAATATAAAAAGAAAGCTTCTCACCAAATATTTTGGCTACTTCCTCGTATGTGGTGGCTGGCAGTGTTACAGCAATACAACAATAAATGCGTCAGTGAAATTCCACAGTTGAGCAGCTGTGGCTTCTCACCACCAGCTTTCTCCCAGTGAGAGATTAAAATGCTGCAACATGCATCATACTAGGTCCAATACGCAAGCAGCTGTAAAACTCACCAGAAAACATCTGGTGTTAAGAGTCAGTGCTGTGTGGCATTTCTGCTTTGTCAATTCACAGAAATTAGGTGTCATGTAAAGCTTAGAAGTTCGAGGTTCTGTGACTTTTCTAATATTGGTCCCTCCATCTAGTGGCAGTTTGTTGTAATTGCAGGTCCTTTGGCTGATTTTTTTTTCCCCCCAACTCGACATAGTAAGTCCCTTCGGCTGCTCCCTTGTTTGCACTTGGGGTCGCCACAGCAAATCCAAGGTGGATCTGCATGTTGAATTGGCACAAGTTTTACGCCGGATGCCCTTCCTGACAACTCCACATTACATGAAGAAATGTGACAGGGGTGGGATTTGAACCTGGAACCTTCTGAACTGAAACCAAGCGCATTAACCACTTGGCCAACTCGACATGTGGATGAATAATCAGAATTGCCCTTAGAGGGTTTGGTTTGTCTATATGTGGCCCTGTGACAGACTGGCGTCCTGTCCAGGGTGTACCCCGCCTCATGCCATTATTGCTGGGATAGGCGCCAGCTCCCCACGACCCTTAATTGGCGTAAGCAGTTGAAGATGGGTGAGTGATGAGTGGGTTTGTTTTGTCACTTAAAGTAGACCTGCATTGAAATAAATGGTCAGATCTCAGAAAGAAATAGCTGATATGTATTTATAAAACCCTTATGAATTCAGTAAAGTAACTCTGCAAGCACAAATTTGTAATTCAGCGGAGAAATCTTTGTTTAAAAATGACAAATTTGCAGCTAAAATTTGGCCCACTGCGAAAACTGTACAACCCCTGGCAAAAATTATGGAATCACCGGCCTCGGAGGATGTTCATTCAGTTGTTTAATTTTGTAGAAAAAAAAGCAGATCACAGACATGACACAAAACTAAAGTCATTTCAAATGGCAACTTTCTGGGTTTAAGAAACACTATAAGAAATCAGGGGAAAAAAATTGTGGCAGTCAGTAACGGTTACTTTTTTAGACCAAGCAGAGGGAAAAAAATATGGAATCATACAATTCTGAGGAAAAAATTATGGAATCATGAAAAACAAAAGAACGCTCCAACACATCACTAGTATTTTGTTGCACCACCTCTGGCTTTTATAACAGCTTGCAGTCTCTGAGGCATGGACTTAATGAGTGACTCTTCAATCTGGCTCCAAGTTTCTCTGATTGCTGTTGCCAGATCAGCTTTGCAGGTTGGAGCCTTGTCATGGACCATTTTCTTCAACTTCCAAAGATTTTCAATTGGATTAAGATCCGGACTATTTGCAGGCCATGACATTGACCTTGTGTCTTTTTGCAAGGAATGTTTTCAGTTTTTGCTCTATGGCAAGATGCATTATCACCTTGAAAAATGATATCATCCCCAAACATCCTTTCAATTGATGGGATAAGTGTCCAAAATATCAACGTAAACTTGTGCATTTATTGATGATGTAATGACAGCCATCTCCCCAGTGCCTTTACCTGACATGCAGCCCCATATCAATGACTGTGGAAATTTACATGTTCTCTTCAGGCAGTCATCTTTATAAATCTTATTGGAATGGCACCAAACAAAAGTTCCAGCATCATCACCTTGCCCAATGCAGATTCGAGATTCATCACTGAATATGACTTTCATCCAGTCATCCACAGTCCACGATTGCTTTTCCTTAGCCCATTGTAACCTTGTTTTTTCTGTTTAGGTGTTAATGATGGCTTTCGTTTAGCTTTTCTGTATGTAAATCCCATTTCCTTTAGGCGGTTTCTTACAGTTCGGTCACAGACGTTGACTCCAGTTTCCTCCCATTCGTTCCTCATTTGTTTTGTTGTGCATTTTCAATTTTTGAGACATATTGCTTTAAGTTTTCTGTCTTGACGCTTTGATGTCTTCCTTGGTCTACCAGTATGTTTGCCTTTAACAACCTTCCCATGTTATATTTGGTCCAGAGTTTAGACACAGCTGACTGTGAACAACCAACATCTTTTGCAACACTGCGTGATGATTTACCCTCTTAAGAGTTTGATAATCCTCTCCTTTGTTTCAATTGACATCTCTCATGTTGGAGCCATGATTCATGTCAGTCTACTTGGTGCAACAGCTCTCCAAGGTGTGATCACTCCTTTTTAGATGCAGACTAATGAGCAGATCTAATTTGATGCAGGTGTTAGTTTGGGGGATGAAAATTTACAGGGTGATTCCATAATTTATTCCTCAGAATTGAGTGATTCCATATTTTTTTCCCTCTGCTTGGTCTAAAAAAGTAACCGTTACTGACTGCCACAATTTTTTTCCTGATTTCTTAGTGTTTCTTAAAGCCAGAAAGTTGCCATTTGAAATGACTAGTTTTGTGTCATGTCTGTGATCTGCTCCGAGGCCGGTGATTCCATAATTTTTGCCAGGGGTTGTACATCTGGGACATTGCCATGACGTGAGGGAGAAGACGGAGTGCTAGCGCCTTCAGTCCAATCCTGCATTGAAATTGATTTTATCTGGTAGTAATGTTACTGTTATACACATACTGGTTTCAACATCCAAAAGTAAGCTGTAATGAATGCGAGATACAGCTCTGCATGCTCAGATCAGTGGCGGCATCGACAGCGGGCGACGTTCTTCCCCGACCCTTACGCCTTGCTCTCACTGCCTCCGATGCCCTTACTGAGTCTGCGGGTTCGGTAAACGCCGCAGCGGGCCACTCACACCGCCCCCGTATTTGTTGTGCAGAGCTGCAGCCAACTCTGGCACCACCTCCCTGTCTACTGGATGGAGGTGTGGCCAACTTGGCAACAAGTCCAGAGCCTACGCTCGCTGTTTTGATGCGGAGCGCTCCGGCCGCCCGCAAGGACAGACTTCTTGTGGAAAAATCCGCAGCGCCGCACGGTCTCGGTAATCGCAGCCGCAGAGCTCCGTGGCCACTGAGAGAGGTTTGTATCTTTTTAATGACTTGAATTCTTTGCGGGTCCCGCATCCGTACCCCGCAACGGTAACACCGGAGGCTAAAGACAGTAGATTTTCAATGCGACACCACTCAATCAAATGGGCATGTGAAAAAGTCCCCAAAACTTTTCAAGCAAAAATAAAAGAAATGTATACTCAAATGTACCGCAAGACAATATGAAGTTTTTAAAAAAAAAAAATAGATCCTTCCATATAAGACAATAAAAAGGTGGTTTTGTAAGAGATGCAAACTGACGTAAATCCACAAATTACAGTTGGCGCGCGCAATGCATGCTGGGATAGGGTCTTCTGTCTTGCGTCTCGGCAACGTCCCGGATGTGCTGAGTTTTGCGGAGGGCCAAATTTTAGCTGTAAATTTGTCATTTTTAAACTAAGATTTCTCCGTTGAATGACAGATCTGGGCTTGCAGATTTACTTTACTACATTCAGAAGGATCTTATGTGTAAATATGTCATTTTTTGGTCCAAAGATCTGACTGCATTTATTTCAATGCAGGTCTACTTTAAGTTTTTTTATTTTGATTTGCACACATATGAAGATGGGTTCTGGGATTCCAGAGGCAAGGTCAATCATTGGGATCATGGTCATAGGTTTAAAAGTCAGATTTGCTAATGACCAGTCATTAGGGTCAAAGGGTATGTCTTTCTATTTGATGGCTTATTCTTCCCTGGTACTTTTGCTGTTTTCTGCCAAATTTGGTAGGTCATTGAAGGTTGTCCTCAAAATTGCCCTTAATGAAGTAAACAATAAGATAGATTGCCATAACCCTCATTGTCCTCAAATAGCTTGACACTATGTGAAAAGGACTTCATCTTCAACTGCTTATCTGGAAGCAGGGTCACAGGATAAAAAGGACTTCTTGAAGTTAATCTCTTTGAACGTCTTTGCTGTTATGAAAACACAATTACCATGGACCAGATTGGCATAAGTTAAAAAAAAAGTGGGGTGGGCATTAGTTAGCTGTTAGAACAGACTAAATGAACCCTAGAGCAGGACAGCCAAGGCACAGATAGGAATAACAAGAACAGTAGTTTATTAAATAATACTCACATTCAACTCAGGAGAAGGCGTCGTAGGAAACTGGAGTTCCACAGGAGTAGTCTTCTTCAACAGGGTGTATAGACCCAAGTAGTAGCTTTCTTACTGAGGAATCAAGTTTCATTCAAAAAGTGAACAAACAAGGAGTCATCTTAGTAAGGGTTTAGACAAACTGAGGAGTAGACTTAATACAAAGAGAGTTCAACACAAATAGTCTTCCTCACAGAAGGCAATCCAACCTAAAAAAACATCCTTTGTCTAAAAAGAAGGGTTTAAACTGCTGAGTCGCTTACATAATGAGTGCACCAAGACAGTCTCTTACTCATAATAGAGTTCCAAACAAAATTCTTTCACAACTCAGAAGTGTTCACAGGACAGAGTCCATCTCCAAAAAGATTTCAAAACAAAGTGAGATGGGTGACCAGGAAAAAAAGAAGAAATCAGTTTCCTTTCAAAAGGGAGAGCTTCAGGTAAACCACTTTAACACAATGGGAAAGTGCTCTAGGAAGTGCATAGAAAAAGCACAGGAGGAGCATCTAAATGCTAAACCTCGCAGCTTGCAAACGCTGGAAGAGCCAAGGACAGGCCACCACAACATAACTCAAACCAGTAGACCCACAACTAAAACCAAGCAGTCTCTTTAAATAACACAATCAGTGACAGCTGCAGATCCAAGCAGGTGTAGACAATTTAACTAAAAATCTGCAGGAACATAACAAAACAGCAGAGGGGGCTAGAAGGTCAGGACAGAGTCTAAAACATGTAGGAATATAACTAAACACCAGTGGGGGAAAGTGAGTCAGATTTCATATACAAGATGACAGAGGAAAAAGTGAGGAGATAGATGAGACAAAGGCAGTGACAAGAAGAGACATGAGACACCGAAGAGGTGACAGGTGTGGCACAAGAGAAGCACGCTGGGACTAACAGAATAAAGCATTAACATATGTAGGATACAAACGGGAGAGAGAGAAACAGAGCGGAGCTGAGCGAGAAAAACTCACTCTCACACCAGACCGAACAGGAAGTGCTGAGGGCCCAAAAAGGACGAGAGGGGGACACACAGGGGCCAAATCGCAAAAACAACCCTACCAAAACACAACCCTAACAGTTGTCATTGGATTAATAAAATTCACAACACTGATTTGTAAAAACAAACAAAATAAGGAATACAAAAGTAGGATGATACAAAATCAGATCACAGAACATAAATTTTTGTATTTGGAATACTTTTAATAGCTCTGCCAAGATCTAAAACATCTTATCCTACAATGTAATTCCCAGGATCTAAACCTGTCCAACAGTTTTCTCATGAATCCATCTATAACTCTGTGAGTGAAGAGAGGCCGTCACTTTACACTGAAGCTCTGGACCACCCAACCATCAGATCTATCTCCCTGTTTTTCAATTAAACATTTTAAAGCGGCGAAGGCAATCATTCCAAGTGCTTTCCTGCTGTTCTCTGCCATCTGCAGGGTAGTGGGGGCTGGTGAACAACACTGGGCGGTCTGTACCCAGTGGTTCCACAGACCGGATGCAGTTAGAGAATTTCAATAAGGTTCTGGATGTGAATTTGATGGGTGTCATTGAGGTGACCCTCCAGTTCCTCCCATTGCTGAAGAAGGCTCGGGGGCATGTGGTGAATGTGGCCAATATTGTTGGCAGGCTTTCTGTCACTGGAGGAGGCTACTGCCTGTCCAAAAGTTGCACAAAATTCTTTTCCAACAGCCTCAGGTTGTAAAACCGGTTCTTCAAACGTCTCATTTAGAACACAAAAGACAAAAACTGGAAAATCTGTTGTGCTAAGTGCAAAGCAGGTTTCCTGTTTCTTTTATTGCTATTATTGGCATTCATCACTCAAAATTAAGTTATCATTAGTTCCTTATTGAAAGTAGATGATGGTCTGGAGGTCAAATTGGTTGGCTTGAGAGGCAAGAGGATCCTCTGTTCAAATTCCTGTCAGACTGGAAAATCATTAGGGACCTTCGGGGGAGATCATTAATCTCCAAGCTGCAGTGCATTGGATTGCAGTGTTTGTGTGTGTTTGAGTCATCATTGTAAAGTGCTTTGAGCATCTGCTTCAGATGGAAAAGTGCTATAGAAATGTAGTTTGTTTATGAAAATACACAATTTTCTTTAAATTGTCACACATAGCTTTGATTTTTAATTATGCCTCTAACTGCGAGAGTTCCAATATTATCACAGCTACCATTAGTTTTGAGAGTCCCAATATTTCCACTGCTACCAAAAAAGTACAAATTATTTTAAGATGGGTCACTTTGCATGATGACATGCCACTTACTCTTAAATCCACCTTAAAAGCCAGTGAACTTATTAGAGTCTGTCTCTTCAGGAAGAGCCAGTCAGAGTTGGATTGAACAGCGTGCCATTACATCACAACGTGTTTTGAAACAAATGTTTTCAAATGTTCTTGTTGTTGCACAGCACGGTGGATTAGTGGTTAGCACTGTTGCCTCACAGCAAGAAGGTCATGGGATTGATTCCCACCTGTGGCCTCTCTGTGGGTAGTTTGCATGTTCTCCCCATGTTCATGTGGGGTCTCTCCGGGTGCTCCGGCTTCCTCCCGCATCCAAAGACATGCAGGCTAGGTGGATTGAAAACTTTAAATTGTCCGTAGGTGTGTGAGTGCACGTGTGAATGTGTTTGTTTGTCTATATGGCCCTGTGACAGACTGGCATCCTATGCAGGGTGAACTCTGCCTCACACCCTTTGATTGCTGGGATAGGCTCCAGCCCCCCTGTGACCCGATCTTGGATAAGCACTTGAAGATGAGGGTGTGTGTGTGTTATTTTTGATTTGTACCCTCTAGTGTTCTCAAGCATGATAAAAAACAATTAAGCAAATTTAATAAGTTAAACAAATAAACTAGGATCGTTGTGTTTTGATTCATAAATGGTACTTAAAGCGGCAATGTGTATGATTTAGGGATGTGTATTAACTGAAATGGAATACAGCATTCATAACCATCTGTTCATTAGCGTATACTTGCAACAACCATTCAGTGTTTTCATGAGCTTGGAATGAGACCTTCCTATCTATGTGGGAGCGGGCCCCCTCATAGAGGCGGTCATTTTGCTCCACTATGTTGCTACAGTTGCCCAAAAGGAACATCGTTACTCTGTCTTTTTCATTTTGCAACATGACTGAAAGACTAAAGAGGTAGAATAATCAGTGGTTGCTCGCCTACTGGTTGCTTGTACAGGCTAAAGGCACCTTGACACTTGCATGAATTTCATCCCCACACTGCCGCGCAATTCGTCGTGCCAATGCATCCCGCTTTGTCCCGCTGGACACCACCCTGTATAAAATAATCATTTCGTAGCCGATGTTGCTCTCAGAACTTGGCTATTGAAATTGTCTTCAGTTGCAGGTCTCGTGAAATGGCGTGTGGTGGAGAAGGCTTTGGGATCTTATAATATATATATATATATCGTAATGGATTGGTGAAACAGTTGCATTTTCATTGCTTCTTATGAGTTAGATAATGTATCTGTATAATTATGTTTTTATTGTAGATGTAACATCTCATCACAATCGTTCGGCTGCACTGCGCACAACGACATACAGTTACAGGCAGTGTTTTCAAACAGGTTGCGTAATGTTCATGACTAGCTCATGAAATTAATGTATGCCAGAGGTTTTGAACATATCAACATTTTCTTCCCACATGCAGGCACACAGCCGTGCAGTGTACGACACATTTACTCAATGGCACGCAAGATTGTGTGCCAGTGTGAAGATTACATTCGTGCAAGTGT
The DNA here is from genome assembly GCF_902500255.1 of Thalassophryne amazonica. Lineage (NCBI taxonomy): Eukaryota > Metazoa > Chordata > Actinopteri > Batrachoidiformes > Batrachoididae > Thalassophryne > Thalassophryne amazonica. Next base: position 30,271,916 of record NC_047116.1, on the reverse strand, counting down.
CAAGGTGCCTTAATAAGTTTGAGAACCCTCATTTTTGTGAAATGGAAGATACATATTTTCACGAGAGAAGGCAAAGGACCATAAATCCCCATCACCACAGAAGTGACAACTTGAAACAAAATAGTGACTGGTGATGGCATAATGTAATCTGCAACCTCACCACTAGATGGCATTCAATCTTACACACTGGAACGTTGAGTAACCGTGGGGAAAAAATAAGTAAAAGTTGCATTTATGGGATCTTTCTTCATTCCCATTTGAACCTCTGCATTGTTTATTGACTTTGATTTTTGCTTGAAAGGAGCAGATAATGACAATTAAATGAGAAGAACAAAGTCAAGTCTGCCACCTGCTGAACACCGGCACCTGCTGGAAGGTTCTGGAATATGCATGCATAACAAATAATGAATTTCATATTTAAAAGCTACAGTCAGTGTGGAGTCTCAACACGCACTACATATGTTGCTTGCAATAAAATCTATTTGTATTAAAAGAAAATCTTTGCATCACCTGTCTAGGAAGAACAGGCAACCGTTTGGCATCAAAATGACCATTACTGAACCTGGATACTTCAAAACAGGCCCAACTCAGATGGATGTTATTGAAGCCGACCTCAGGAGGCCGTGGAACTGCTTCCCACAAGATGTCAAAGACTTGTATGGAGAGACACACATCAACAACTGTAAGTTTTCCTGCATTCCAAGCAGATTAATGTAAGTTATAAATTAAGCACAGTGTTATTCACTCCTTGCTTCTGTCTCACTTATCAGATGTGAAAGCGTACGAGTTCACTATTAACATCCTGTGCAGTTCAGATATCTCCAAGGTAACCAGTCATATGGAGCACGGCCTGATGTAACTATTCCGGATCCCTCCGTCCTACCTCCCGACATTTACTTCTGACTTTGCTGTAAATCTCCTCACTTCTACACCTGAAGTCCAACAAATGAGACACAAGCAAAGAAACAACTAAAGTGAGATCCATAAAAGTAAATATGTATCAATGATGAGGGGGAAAAAATGCCAAGACTACATTACAAAGTAGGAATTTTATTCATTCACAAGTGAGCAGCATCAATTTGTGATCCAGTTTTCTACCTAAAAAAATAAAAATAAAAATGTGCATATTCTGCAAGATCACAGATACAGCTTTTATTTGTCGTCATTTTGCAAAATAAATCACTCTGCATTTAAAATGACCACCTTCATCTGTATGGAGTGATATGGATGTGTCTGTGAGCGCCATAGAAATCAACATTATAAATTCATTTCCATTCAAAAAAAAAAACATGCAACCATTCAAGTAATGTTTCAAACATTAAAAAAAGAGGCTGTCATTCCAGTGTTTTTAGTAAAACATGATTATACTGACTGAGATATCACAAAGCCAGGGAATGAGTTTGATTCTGTTTAAAAGCAAATACAATGCACAATGTGCGTACTGCACTTTTAATGTGTTTTTGTGGTATTACACGCATGCAAATGTTTATATTGTAGCAAAATCTTTGAAAAATGAACAGCATCACATGAAATCCAGTGTTTTTTGTCTTTCTTTTACTTTATAGCCTTGAAATGAGGTATATAAACGTGAACGAAGAATACGGAAAACATTGCTCTCGATAGCGTAACTACTGTACGTTGACTGCACTGTGTGTATGTGATACTGCATTCACTGTATGTAGGACTATTCATAAGATCTGTTTCAGATCTTCAGCTTTTTGACAATCTTGCTGTTCAAATTTACAAATATACAGCTTTTATATCAACATTTCTTTAAGCAGCATCAGTGCAAAGATATACATATTGTACATCAGAATAAAGACAAACATTACACACCAGTTGGCATTAGAAATGTCAGAAGGCATTGTGACAGAGGACTCTTTTCTTCATTCTACAGAAATGTGTCTCTTTCCTAAACTTATTTGTACACAGGCTACATAAAAAAATAAATTCTGTGCAAAGTGTGTTTCTTTTTCCCGTTCAGCGAGAAGCGTTATACGTCGCTGTCCTCTTTAACCAGAGTGGCCGTGTCTTTGAAACTGTCCTCGGTCGGCGAAAAGGTGCTCGGACGTTCCCTCTTCTGAGGTTTGGTGGGGGGGACATATGGAGAGGGCTCAGCGGTGGGAGAATCCCTGCTGCTTTCTCCAGGTTTTTCATCCTTCATCTGGGGAAGAAAAATGCACAAAAAAGGAAAAGAAACAGTTGTACATATTAACCGTTTTGGATTCTTATGTGGCAGCATGGTGGTATAGTGGTTAGCACTGTTGCTTCACAGCAAGAAGGTTGTGGGTTCGTTTCCCACCTTCCCTTTCTGTGTGGCGTTTGCATGTTCTCCCTGTGTTTGTGTGGGGTCCCTCCAAGTGCTCCTGCTTCCTCACACATCCAAAGACATGGAGGTTAGGTGGATTAGTAACTTTGAAATAATGTACTGCATTTCTATAGCTCTTTTACATCTGCATCAGATGCTCAAAGTGCTTTACAATAATGCCTCACATTCACCTTGATGTCAGGGTGTTGCCATACAAGGCGCTCACTACACACTGGGCGCAACTAGGGGATTAAGGACTTTGCCCAAGGTCCTTAATTCCCTTAGTGATTTTCCAGTCAGACTGGGATTTGAACCGAGGATCCTCTGGTCTCAAGCCCAACACTTAACCACTAGACCATCACCTCCCCTAACTATCTGTAAGTGTGTGTGCAGGTGTGAATGTTTGATTGTCTATATGTGGCCCTGCGACAGACTGGCGTCCTGTCCAGGGTGTACCCCGCCTCTCGTCCTATGACTGCTGGGATAGGCTCCAGCCACCCGGTGTCCCTTTACTGGAGTAAGCGGGTACATCCAGAAAATGGATGGACGGATGGATTCTTCTGTCATCATGAAGAAATGTTTAAAGTTCTACAGTTACCTCTGAGTATGAAGGGTTTTCAAACGTGGTACTTGGGTTTAGTTTCCTTTTCAATAAGCTCCATTTCGACTCCTGCAAATGAGCACAAAGGGTGATGTGGAGTCATGCTGTCAACATAATGGGTAGTTTAAGCAGCGACGGTTTTAAGAGAGCCTCAGCTACGATATTGTTACCATTTGGCGCATTTCTATTGGCATGATCCAGCAGATGGAGACCCAACAGTGGGAGAAGGCCAATGGGATGACCACTTTCACTTGACTGTAGTAGACAGATGGTTGTTTTCAACAGATGGGGATGGACCACTTGTCTGCCTGAATCTTGGTTGCCATCCAAGATTCAAGGTAGTTCCATTTGGTGGATACAGCAATATGCAGCACCAGCACATGGTTGTTTTCCTCGTGTATAAATATATTAATTTTAAAGTGGTAGCAGTCATTGCTGTTAAGTGGCATAGATTCATTACCAGTTACCGTAGCAGACCTTTACAACCTTCGCTGCATAAACTCCAAAACATGTATACGGAGACATACGGAGGACCAGTATCTCACCTGTGAAGGTTTGTCACTTCCAGAAGAGGTATGCACGATGACCACATTGTTGTCTGTATGATACACTGGGTTCACAAAGTTGTTCTCTCTCTGTTCATCGCTGACATTCACAGTCACCTGTTTGAAAGAGAAAACCTAAAGTTGTTCTATCAGTTATAAACTCATGTTGCCATCAATGTCACTTCACCAGCTCCTACTCTGATTTTAAGTGTTCAATGAAATATTTAGTAATGACTGAATTTTTACCGGACAACTAACACTTAAAAACTGTAGAGTTTGATCATGTTTTGTGTTGCTTATGTTTAGTGTTCTGATGTTTCTAAAACCATTTTTTTCTTCATTAGATTTTCAATGAAATAAAATTTAGTTTGACATTTCTTTTTGCAGAACAAAAAAGTTATTCTGTCTATTTAATTCAATAAAAGCAACAGACTATATCAGATAAAATACAAAACCTGATCATTTTGTAATTTTACAGCCCAATACATGCTTCCTCAAACACAACAAGCAGGAGACAATGTTTTCTCTATCGACTGCTTCTGTTTGCTCAGGATCACCACAGCAGACCTAGAACAGATCCACATTTGGATTTGGCACAAGTTTTATGCAGGATTCCCTTACTGATGTAACTTCAGTTTTACCTGGAGAAGCAAACATAGGCCCTGGTCTTCGTAAGCGGTCTCTTATCTAAGTACTAACCAACTCCAACCTTAACAGAAAAAGAACTCACACAATCCTTCTACACAGTAAAATCACCAGTGTTAAATTAACACTCCCGTGGACATATGGTCCTACTGTGGTCAGAGTGCGACCATATGTCCACTGGCAGTGTTAATTCAACACTGGTGATTTTACTGTGCATGAGCAGGCTGTAACTGTTTTTACCTTACTATCAACAGTGCTGCAAGTGATGTGTAATGATGTGGAACTTTCAGCTTTTTACCTGCTCTGTGCGCATCCATATGCCCCCAAAAAAATCCCTCCCTCATTATAGAAACTCGACTGAATCCATTGTATGCCCCCAGTATGCTCCTGAGTAATGCGGAGACTTATTCTATCCTCTTTGTACTCTTCACCCAAGTTTGCATGAGGTTTCGCACCACGTAAAGAGGAAAAATGAGTTGGATGTGCCTCCGGTGGACTTGCAGTTTGCCCCTGATCTATTCGTTGTGAATAAGTACCTGTGTGGCATAAATAACAGCAGGATCAGTGGAAACTCCAGATGCAGAGGCGTAGGTCGGGTTTTCAAATGTTACTGGCTGCCTCCCAGCTTCCATGGTGAAAGTGTCATCCTGTGACAATATTATAGTGATGAGTTTACATCTATCACCAATTAGATAACCCCAAATTGGCATAATTCATTCATTAACCTCCTCTTTCTCAAATGTGGCTGACAAAATGAGTCCAGCATATAAGGTTAAATTGAAAACTCTCAGTAAATACCTCATATAACACAGTGCTGGAATGCTCCAGTGACGTCAGGAACATGTCAGTGCCAAAACTCTTCCACTGGTAACTCACCATGTGCATGGTTGTGTCAATAAATGACACTCCAATGTGTGAAGGTCCAAGATCCACATTACCACCAGAGTGAAACATCACCCCATTCCCATTGTCAGTGGATTTCACCAGACTACTGAGGCTGGAGAAAAACCACAGTTTTCATTTGTCTGCATGCAGCCACATTATTATAGGTGTGTATTTAGATAAATAAGGAGGGTGGTACCTGGGTAACTTTAGTATGGAAGGGATGAATGAGCCGGTTCGCTTGTAGTTGAGGAAAAGTCCAACAGCCAGTCCTCCGGTAATCAAGATGATAATGACCGCCAGCAGAACTGCCACAGCTTAAGACAGAAAATTTAAACTATTCAATTTGCTGTTTGGTCTGATGTTGTGAGAAATCAGGGAGTGAAGTATACCCTGCAATACTGATAGGATGTACAGAACTATAAAGTCTTCTCTTTGAATATGTCAAAACACAAAAGGTAGTCTGATAGACCTTTACTTGCCCTAAATTGTTTGAACTCTCAACCAAATGCTGTATATCATGGGCCTGAGGGCCATGTAAGCTGTCAGAGGAACAGTTTGCAAAAGGCCTAGGCACAGCGAGCCTCCACTGTCACTGATAGCTGCAAGAACACCTTAGGAGGAAGCAAACTTAGAAGTCGCACACACCCTGGATAGTATGAAGGTGTTGATTATACACATTTCTAATACCTTGCTGACAGATTTGTTTGTTATGGACATACTACCATGAACGTGCTAAACCATTCGGGGAGTAAAACCATAATTTATTGTAATATCATTAATTAAAGAGATATTTTGAGTCAACATCTTCACACTTTGCTGAGTGACTGCATGCAAAACTATTTTATCCAGTGTGTGGATCAAAAATGAATGAGCAGTGTTGTATAAAGTACCGGAAAATCACACTTAAGTACAGATACCCATTAAAAAAATGACTTTGGTAGAAGTTCAAGTCACCGATTGAAATGCTACTCAAGTAAAAGTCTTAAAGTATCTAGTATTTATTGTACTTAAGCATGACAAGTTTCAGTTCAGAAGGTTCCGGGTTCAAATCCCACCCCTGCCACATTTCTCCATGTAATGTGGAGTTGCGTCAGGAAGGGCATCCGGCGTAAAACCTGTGCCAAATCAACATGCAGATCCACCTTGGATTTGCTGTGGCGACCCCGAGTGCAAACAAGGGAGCAGCCGAAGGGACTTACTAAGCATGACAAGTAATGTACAACTAAATGTACTCAAGTATTGAAAGTAAAAGTACAAGTAAATGTTAATAATCAAAAACGACTGTTTTTTTTTATTTATATATATATATATAAAAGTTTATCTAGGCTTGTAAATGACTGGTAGTATTAGTCAAAATACTGAAAATTGTGCACATCACACAAAAACACTTCAGAAACAAGGTTTCAAAACCTAAACGAGAGTAGGCTACTCACTAGATGTTCACAGGAAACAGTTATTTATTTCTATATGTATTTATTTATTTTCATTGTTACATGGTTTTATCTTTTCTGGTGTGTTTTGTTTCATTTTGGTTCTTTTTGTCTCTTTCTTTAAAATTGTATTGTAACATTATAGTCTATTATTATTGACTATTATTGTCTATTATTTAGACTATTATTGTTGTTGCTATTATTATTAATATATGAATAAAAATAAATGAAAAAAATTACAATTTGACTGTTTTATGACAACGAACGCTGAGCCATCAATTATACAGAAAATAAATCAACACAAACGTGCTGATGCGAACAGCTTAATGCTAACTTTAACATTGAAAAAGCCATAGACATGCTAATGCGTCCTGTTTTTAAGTTATAAAATACATCTATCAACTGTTTCAGAAGACCATAACAGGTCGGTTTAACATAAAAAATATTAAATATTACTCACAGACATATGCTCTTCAGGGTTTTAGCGGAGAAAAATTAGGATAAAGCAGAATAAAACAATGAATCCACAAATCGTAGCTAGAACCACTGCTTTGATCTGCGAATCACTGCTTCAATTGTTTCAAGGTTCAAAGCAAAGCCGCGCTGCAGAAACGTTGAATACAGACCCACTGCAGGTCTGTAATTAATGTAGAGAAATTATCATTTTCCTGACAAGCCAGTGCGCAACTGCAAAAAAGCCTACCGGACATGCCTCATGAGAAATCGGCCTGACTTCATTGCAGTCACTAGTAATCAGTGGTGTCTCTGGGTGAAAACATGACTTTTTTCGTGTGTGGTTTTTTTTTTTTTTTTTTTTTTTTTTGTAATGAGTAACGGCATGGTGCATAGAAAATGTATCGGAGTAGAAGTATGCAATTAAGGTCGGAAATGTAGTGAAGTAAAAGTGAAAGTAAGCTGAATTTAAAAAAACTCAAGTAAAGTCTTCTAAAACATACTTAGGTACAGTAGTGAAGTATTTTTACTTTGTTACTACAACCCCTGGCAAAAATTATGGAATCATCGGCCTTGGAGGATGTTCATTCAGTTGTTTAATTTTGTAGAAAAAAAGCAGATCACAGACATGACACAAAACTAAAGTCATTTCAAATGGCAACTTTCTGGGTTTAAGAAACACTATAAGAAATCAGGGGAAAAAAATTGTGGCAGTCAGTAACGGTTACTTTTTTAGACCAAGCAGAGGGAAAAAAATATGGAATCACTCAATTCTGAGGAAAAAATTATGGAATCATGAAAAACAAAAGAACGCTCTAACACATCACTAGTATTTTGTTGCACCACCTCTGGCTTTTATAACAGCTTGCAGTCTCTGAGGCATGGACTTAATGAGTGACAAACAGTACTCTTCATCAATGTGGCTCAAACTTTCTCCGATTGCTGTTGCCAGATCAGCTTTGCAGGTTGGAGCCTTGTCATGGACCATTTTCTTCAACTTCCACCAAAGATTTTCAATTGGATTAAGATCCGGACTATTTGCAGGCCATGACATTGATCCTATGTGTCTTTTGCAAGAAATGTTTTCACAGTTTTTGCTCTATGGCAAGATGCATTATCATCTTGAAAAATGATTTCATCATCCCCAAACATCCTTTCAATTGATGGGATAAGAAAAGTGTCCAAAATATCAATGTAAACTTGTGCATTTATTGATGATGTAATGACAGCCATCTCCCCAGTGACTTTACCTGACATGCATGACTTTAGTTTTGTGTCATGTCTGTGATCTGCTTTTTTTTCTACAAAATTAAACAACTGAATGAACATCCTCCAAGGCCGGTGATTCCATAATTATTGCCAGGGGTTGTATACAACACTGTGAACGAGTGTGACTGGTAGATTTTTTTTTTTTTCAGCTACACAGATGAGCAGGTGTATGTAAGACCCACTTGGTTCTTTGCTCATGAGAATGCATCTGGTAAAATTTTACAATTTAAACTCAATGAACTGAATGTTGTAAGTGACTGAAAGAGACTGATTAAAGTTGAATGACAATACCTGTTCCTGGTGGAGCACGCCTGATACTTCCCATCTCGCAGTAAATGCCTTTGTAACCATTCGGACACCTACACAAACACATCATCAGGCATTTTTTTTTTTCCTTTAACACTGATAAACAGTATCTTGAGTGAATGAGGGAGGGAAGGAGATACAATACCAAAAATATCAGAATCTCCACCAAGGCCCAAACAACTCCAAAATCAATACGTGAATCCAAAATTGTTGTATTGCTTTCACTTAGCTTTTTGTTCATGTCTGGTATATATTGTTGGTTTTGATGATTGTTTTTCCTCACCTGTGTGCCTTGTTAATTCACCTTTACTTGCATTGATGTTGTCTGGTTTCCCTCTATATGTATTTCTCTCACTACACATCTGTATCATGTTTATAATCACACAACTGTCTCTTGTTCTTTCATAATCAGTCTGTATATATTTGTCATTGGTTTTTGGCTGGTCTTTGTGTTGTATGGCTGGGGGGCCTGGCTGCCTTTTTGTTTCTGTCTTTTGTTTTTCCTTCCAGGTGGCTTGCATTTGGGACTGAGTGGCTGTGTTGCTGAGGTTATCAGGACCTCACCCTGATCACCTGCGGCTCGTCAGGACTCACAGCTGAGGTGCATCTATATGGATTGGAACATGGTGGCATTTAAGACTGGAGTATACAGTGTGTATTTGCCAGAGACTCGACCTTGTGACCAGACGGGTGAGATCGTCGTCTCGGGAGCCATCTCATCATCAGTGGATGCAGAGAACGTCCAGGGTTTGATGCACGGTCTGTGAAAGAGGAGGGGGTGAGGTCTCACGCTCGTCAGCACACTTCCTGAGGTACATTAGATTTTGTGACTAACATTTATACAGTCAGTAAATGTGGTGTCCCTCACACCTTTATTATATTGAGCTGTATGTTAGTCATGTATCGGCTTCCACTGCAGTGGAGTTTTGTGAACTGGATGTTCCATGCCTGCAGGTTGGGAAGCTGATTAGTAATCAAGCCAGGAAGTGTTTGCTGTTTGTACACCTTTAAGTGTTCTCTCTGTGTGTAGAGTGTGGACTCACATAATGGTTCCTTCTTTCACAGACTCGGTTTGTTGCGGCCACCTGGGGGGTGTCGGCGGGGTCCTTGGGTCCGAACAGCTTCTGGCTCCGGACCGTTAGCGCTGCTGGGAGCGCACCATGCCAGACCGCACTTTCTTTTGTTGTTTTTTATATCACTGTTATGTATTAAATTCAGTTAGCCTTTGTACCGTGCTCTGCTTATTTCATACTGGGTCCTTCAAACGCTGGTCGGTTCTCCGAGCTGCGTCCGACACATAACACTTTGTTAGATCATTGAGTGGGTAGTGTTCCTCGTGTTCATTTGTTCCTGCCTCAAGCCCATCTGTCTATTATGATTTTTTTTTCCCCCGGTTGTCTTCACGTTTCTCTCAGGTCTGTTCATCCCATTTGTATTATCCTTTTCTGCTTATTTTCTGCATTGTAAAATAAATCTTTTCAGTTGCTTAACATCTGTGTCAGCATCCTGTGTCTGGGTTCTAATTCTCAGCAGACTATGATATAAATTTCTGGAAGGCCTTTTAGTAGCCAGGACTGACCTCATCACCATTTGCACAGAGACTGGGTCATTAGTTTGATTAATGCTGATAACAAATCAGCAGGGGCACAGGTGTAGGAGCTAAGAAAACAATCTATAAATCTGAATGAGACTGAGCATGATGCTGTAAAGTCACTTAACTCAAGTGGAATCTTTCAAATGCATTTTTTTTTTAGTATATTCAGACTTGAGTGCAAACCATCAGGGTTCAGTTTGATCCATGTAGTATATGCATTTTCTCCTGTGTGATTATAGTAGGGAGGGGTGTTATTTCAAAAAAATTGAAAATCTATAAATGTTTGCATGGAATATGGAAATATACATGGAATAAATCATAGCAGGATACATTTTGGGTCATTTGGTTCCAAAAACCCATATGGACAGAGCCAGTGAAGCTATCGGGTTCAAAAATCGGCAAAAATATCAACGAAAATGTCATATCTTGAGAACCGCTGTACCTAGAGACTTGAAATTTGGCTCTAAATGTTGCTTGACCCCAAGTTTGTAGTCAACTTCTATATTAACAATAAGTCTATCTGGTGTGTTTTAAGAGTAATTAACAAAAAACCTAATTTCAGTACATATGTTACGATCAATTTTAACAAACAAAATCTATGTAGTTTTTATTTCAGGAACATCAGTTGAGTATAATCATCACATGTAAAGAATGACACAGCCACAATGAACTAATTATAAGCAACAGAGTGGTTCTCTATGTCAACAGCACATATACGACACACGCGTTACTTGAAATTTTCAAACGCTCCGTCCATATGGGTTTTTGGAACCAAATGACCCAAAGATTATACTGTTATGGTTTATTCCATGTATATTTCCATATCCCATGCAAAATTATAGATTTCAAAAAAAATTGAAATAACACCCCTCCCTAATTATAGTTATTGATTAAAGTTATGTGCCGCAGAGCAATGGTTAAGGGTTATGTTCACATGTACAAAATGTATAAATGGAAATTTTTGTTACAACAATGTACAACAGCTTATTGTTGATATGTGACAGTGCCCTGTCTCAGAGTAAGAGGTTTACTTAAATGTGTGAATTTTGTAACATTTAAATAGTGTGTGTCACTTTCTTGGATGTCTTCTTGGTGGCTTGACAGGACACCAACCACAGAACCCCCAACCTAAATTCTTATACCATGGCCAGGGCAGTTCCATAATGTATTGGATGCACTGACATGAAGCACCAGCACATGATTCCAGAGCTAACCTGTGACCTTTTCATTTAATCAGTTTTTAATCAAAGACTAATCATATTGTTCTTGGATGACTCTCAATCATTCCACCGAGTTTGGTGCAAATTGGATCAAAAGTCTTTAAATTATGTTGTTAATATATTTGTTAAGGACTGAAGACAATACCCCTGCATTTGGGAGATGGTGGTATACCTTCATTCATAATTTTCTTTATTAAGCTCTTTTAAAAACCTGTCAAGATGCAGAAAGAAAAGTTTCATTGTCTCATCATTGTCTCATGTTTCATCAAATTTTAAGTCACGTCTGCAACACACTTTACATCACGTCTTTACTTCATGAAGGATTGACCTGCTCTCATACATATAGAGGTGCTACAGCTTCAATTGTGCACATTAACATTATAATTTCAAAGAAATAAAATTGTTGTTATAGCTTCTATGAAAGTTAAACTTCAGATGTGCAGTGCTTCAGCAACAAAATGTGGCGACTCTCTTTGAGAAAGTATCTGCGATAAAGGTGCCAAATTTCAAATATCACCACTTGTATTTTTGATTTCATATCAAAGGCTGTCGCAGCCAAACACTGTAATTGTGAAGCACATTCAGGAGGTTCTTCGCTTGGTATAAACAGAATAATGTCACCTTAAACGTTCAAAATTATTAAATAAATTCTCCAAATGTGATAGTTTGAGCTACAGGTTGAGGCCTACCCTTTTTTCATCAGCCTTATAATAACTGGTTTCTTAGGTTTTCAGTAACATTCCAGCCTTGGTGGAGGTCATTTTAGTTTTGATAAATGTTAGACAATCATGCAGGTGTACATGGCAAATGTAGCTAAACTCACTTGCACTTGGGCAGCCCTTCCTCATCAGTGTAGCACATTCCACCATTCATGCATCTGCATGCAAGGGGCATAGGAACCGGCGGCTCAATGGCTGCAGGAGCAAACACCACGCATATGTACAGAATCAACAACAAGAACACTCGATATCACAGCACGGTGTCAACATAAAGAAATGAATCACACAGGGCAGCCAGGATGCAGCAAAAAAACAAGAACGGCAGCAGCACTTTTAGCAGAAATCGCTGATGGCCCTGGTTATACCTGCATCACATTCACTGGGGTTGAAATCAACTGGAGAGGATCCTTGTGGGCAGGCGCAGGTATAGCCGCCGGGACGGAGGAGACACAAGTGGCTGCACACATTCTTACAGGGGTTTGGAACTAGAAAGGGCAAAACATAAAGAAGAACACTCTATTGTTCAACAAAATACACTTTTTACAGTTTAATTTTAAGAAGATAATGTGATTCATTAAAAATTAATACAGATGTGATGTTCCCAACTTTTTATAGCATTGATTAGGAATTAAAAACACAGGTATCTGAAACACATTTCCAAAGAAAAGCCATACACGCTGTACAGCTTACATCATTACATGATTCACCAGGTTGGTGAGCAAGAACATGTGGCTCTAGTTGCTGTTAATAGCAAATTATTAGTGGCATTTGTCAATATTCTTCAATTTGCTGTTGCATTACGTTGATCTATGATTATGTACGACTGAAGTGACTGAAATGGGCAGATTGGTGCTTGTGCTTTGAGTGAGTAGATCAATCATCTCTTCTGCCCAAAATGGTGGCTTGAGCAGTGAAAATCAAGTGAATACATGGGGTCTATAGCAGGCGTATCTAGTTACATATTTAAAGAAAGTGGCTTTAAAAAATCAATACAAACCACAGATACATATTAAAAACACACTTACTGCCCCGCCCCCTCAAAAAAAGCTTGAGAAGGTGAGCAAAATGCAAGATATTAAGATGATATATAGATAGAAGGACTAGAGACTGGACTCAGACCAATTTTCTGAGATAAATTTATGTACTGCTTTGGGTCGGTATTGCTTTACATCGTCTGTTATCACTTTCAACTCCTCGAGTGTTGGCAGAAAGCTCCACATGGTGGCACACTTGTGATTTGTACATTGTATAGGGCCGTTCAAGGTTCAAGGTTGGCTCATGCAAGCACACGTGAGTCAAATCCATCAGGTTTTTGCAAAAAATAAAAAGGTCAGATACTTTTCTAACAGACCTTGTGTGTATATATATATATATATATATATATATATATAACACATGCACTCCCAGTTCAAAGTTTTATACATTTTTCCATTCAACTGAATGGGGAAATATATATTACATATGATAATGTCTTATCTTCAGTAAGTTGTTAGGTTTAGATCAAAATTAACTGTGACGTTTTATGGAAAAACAACATATTTTTTGTAGTTATATAAATAGGCTGTGGTATGTGTATGTGGATACAACGGACAGCCACACAGATCACTTTTACTAAACAAACCTGATACATCCTGTAATGTTACCACAATGAACTGACAAGTAAGCATTTTCTTGGTGGGAATTCATACGGAATATACAAAGAACCTTCTGTAAATATAATCAGCATGTTTTTCAAAGTATAAGTTGATACACTTCACCATTCTTGGTTGAAGTACATAACTGTATCAGCACAAATGCAGCATCATTTTTTAAAAATGCTGTAAATGTGAACATTGTTGCTCTGATACATCTCGTTGCGTTCTGACCTGACTGGTTGTGTCGGTGCTCCTGGTAAATGCGCACTTGAGTTAGCCAGGGGTTAATAGTTAGCACTTTGACTTTGTTTCCTTTCCCAAACTTATTTATCTTCCACACTTCACCCCTCTCTTTAGTTGTCCAATACACGTGGCCCTCAAAGACATCCAGGCTGTAGGGATTTCCGATGTCTGGAAAATAGAAATGAGCATAGCTGTAATCACAGGATGAAAAGTTTAAGTTGTATCTCAGTTTCCTAATTCTACTTGATGACAGAGTTCTGACCCCCTGATATGATGATCTTCCTGTCAGTGCCATCTGGTTTCATGGACTCAATGATGTTTTCTTTGGAGTCACACCAGTAGAGTCTGTTTCCGTTGAGATAGTCCAGAGCCAAACCAGTAGGCCAGCCCAGATCCTGGTCCAGAAGCACCTGTCTGTGCTGACCATCCATCCAGGCAGACTCTATTCTGGGCTTTCTGCCCCAGTCTGTCCAGTACATCATTCTAACAACACAGAAACACAGAAATTATCTTCACTGTACTGTAAAAAAGTACAAACAAAAAATACCTTGTCTTAATTTTTCCAGTGAAGTGTCTGGGCTGCCTTAAAATTGTAAGTTGATTGAATTTGAGAAGAGACGTTGAGCTAACTCCTGTAATCCATCTAACACAGAATCACTTTTTTTCACAATCAACAATGAATGATGTGTTGGTTCAGGTTGAGAGACATATTTCATGAGAGGGAAAAAAGGTAAAAAAGAAAGCAGAGCAAACTCCACAGTACAAAATACAAAGTAGCTCAAATTGTTTCTCTCTCAAAAAAATATTTTTTTTCACACTGTCATTATGGGGTATTGTGTGTAGAATTTTGGAGAAAACATTATTTTATCCATTTTGGAATAAGGCTGTAACATAACAAAATGTGGAAAAGTGAAGTGCTGTAAATACTTGCACTGTAGGTTAAAACACAAAGTAATTTTCTACAGGTAGGGTTGGCACAAAGGCTTAAAACAAAACGTTTTTTCTACGATGCTGTGAAATGTGATTTAATCAATGAAAGCGTGCACACTAATACTAATCATACTAAACTATTTTGCTCTTTTACCCAAGTGATGGATTGACAACAACAGCAGCAGGCTGGTCAAGGTCAGTGTGGATCAACCACTTCCTGTATCGCCCATCTAGTTTGGCAACTTCAATTCGATTGGTTCCTGAGTCTGTCCAGTAAATGTGCCTGGCAAAGTAGAGACATTCATACTGAGCAACAGGACAACATCTAGGGCAAATCTGGCAAAATCAAATGTTAGTTACCTGCCAACCCAGTCCACAGCAATGCCATCAGGATTAGCAACATATCTCAGGTTTAGATCCACCTCTTTCACTGGGTTGTTACCGTGATCATTAAATGTGGTCATATAGGCTCGTTTGATTGAGCCAAACTGAGATCCCCGACCCAGAACAGTCCAGTACACGATACCTATGAAATACCAAAAGAGAATTTTGTTCATACATTGCAATCTTGTTGTTCATTACTGTCTCCAAGCAAAATTAAACTTACTAAGGCCTTCACCGTCTGGATCCCACAAGTAGTCCAAAGCTTGGACGTGTTCGAGGTTGTCCACATAGTCTGAATAATGCTCAGATGACAGTTCAAAACGGCGGATTCGGACATTGTCTGGCAGGAGTAGCACTGGTGGGTTTCCTGTCCAGAAGAGGAGATGTAGTGAGTGCTGATAGCAACTCTACCAAAGAAGGACCCTTTTCTCTTTTCTCCTTGCCACCCATTTGGTGCTTTGGTTTTGAGGGTTCCATTCTGATTGCAATTACTACAGATTCATCTATTCTACCTGTTCAACATATGGGAGTAATAGGAACGAGCAGGACCCTGGGAGTCTCCCCAGTGCTGTTCAATGCAGGGCCCTGCTGTCCAAAATCTTGTAAAATTTAAGATCATCTTAGAACATAAACCTCAACTCGAACAAAGATCATCTTCAAATGCTTTTAGTAGGTGTGGCCCATGTCTCCAGATGATAGGAAAGTGATCGAGCTTGTTTGCATTATTGATGTATGTCTTAAACAAATCTCAAATAATTAATCTTTAAAGTGAACAACCAAATTTGAGTCTTCTCCAGCAAAGGTTTGTTGGTTTGGTTTACTTCAACAAGCTGTCAATAGGTGCACTAAATAAAATAAATTATTTAAGTCCCTGTTCATTTAATGCAGTACCTAACCATCAGCGGTCTACGTGAAACAAACCATTTGTCTCCCTGTTTGTTTACTGATATACCAAGTTATAGAAAAAGTTGGAATAAATGACTAATGGAATAAACTGAACATTAGAAAAATTTGATGAAACTTACCATTCCTTAAATCAAATCCAAATCTTACAAACTAGAGGAGAGAATGCCTACCTTCATCAGAGAATGCCTACCTCCATCAAAGCTGAGTTTTTTCTCCCACCAATTTATGCCCAATGCAAAAATGGGTCCGTAATTTTTTTCCAAATCAGATATACGTCACTATTTGTATGCCTTATTCAGATTTGTGCCTTATTTTTTGTGTTGAAAAACTAGGGAAAATGTTTGAAAAAATAGTCTTTTTGCACTGTCAAAGAAAATGAAGATCTGTTGTGCTGCCTGGATGCATTCCAACATTGAACATGTTATTCTGTAGCTCCTGCCCAGACCTTCTACCAAGCGTTTTCAAAACCAGTTCTGCAATTTTTGAGAAATTCATCTATCATGCAATATTAGATAAAGGTAAGATAGCTCCATTGCCTGAAGGCCATAGTGGCACTGTCCCACCATTTCTAGGGCACACAGCATACGAACAATTGACTTTCTGCACCACAGTTGGACACTCAAACCACTTGCCCTTGGTGCCTTGCATTATTAGAGAAAGAAATATGTAGAAGTCCTAAACAGGCTCTGAGACCCATCTTCACAGTGCTTATCTTCAGATATGTAGTGGAAACTGATGAGACTCTGCCAGTCCATCACAAGTTACCCTCACAGCCAAGCCTGCTATCCACGTACAGCTGGGTGGACTGGGATGATGTACATGAAGAGTTTTGTCCAAGGACACAGATAAGTAGCCTCAAGCATATACTGGTCTATGTACTGGTAGTCCAGTACCTAACCCACAGAGCCACATGCTCTGTTAGAGAAAGAAAAGAATTACACTCCAAAAAATTAAAGAATTCTTCCTTAGTCTGTGCCCTACACCCCCACCAAGTTTCCTGAAAATCAGTTCAGGAATTTTTACGTAATTCTGATTTTTTAATAAAGACCCATGACTACGTGAAGAGATTATATCTCCACACTGGCCTGGGAACGCCTCGGGATCCCCTGGTCAGAGGTGGTCAATGTGCCCCAGGAAAGGGAAGTCTGGGGTCCCCTGCTGGAGCTGTTGCCCCCGCGACCTGATCCCAGATAAGCAGTTGAAGATGAGTGAGTAAGTGAATGAAAAAAAGACAGAAGAGATGGCTAAATGGTACTGAAAATATTAAATCTTTGGCGGAGATATCAAATGACTTTTCATGGCAAGTTCGCATATTTTGTGATGGTGTTTCAAAATACGCAATATTTCAGACACATTTGTCACTAGTCTATATCTGAAGAATACATAATGTGGCAACACAACAATAGTCTTCGAGTTTACATTGAAATATCCATGAGTCCAGAGTGCATTGACTGGCTTTATTAAAGTCTTCATTACCTTGCGCAGCGCACTCTGCCCCATGTGGTCTGCCAGATGAAACAAAGCCCTGAGCACAGAAACACTCGTAGCTGCCTTTCGAGTTCCTGCACTCCTGAGGACATG
This sequence comes from Thalassophryne amazonica, assembly GCF_902500255.1. Classification (NCBI taxonomy): domain Eukaryota; kingdom Metazoa; phylum Chordata; class Actinopteri; order Batrachoidiformes; family Batrachoididae; genus Thalassophryne; species Thalassophryne amazonica. Next base: position 30,254,263 of record NC_047116.1, on the reverse strand, counting down.
TCCCATAGATCTCACACTCATTCACATCTGAGTAAAAAAGTAAAAGCAAGAAGAGCTGAACAAATACTAGATCAAGACATGAAATTAACAAGGAAAAGGAGGGATGTCCCAATCAGACTTTTTAACCCCCGATCCCGATCTGACTCATTTAATATTGAGTATCTGCCGACACTGGGTCCCGATCTGATACTTGTATTTTCCTAGTTATTGCACTTTCACAGTGCACAATGCAAGCACATTAAAGTCAATCTAATGTAGATGCTTAATAACTTAACAGCCTTCCCATGCACGATGAAAAAACTCTCAATCCAAATTGCTCCTTGATGTTTTAATTATTTTCTAAAATTTAAGTAAAAAGATATTTTAGGTATTTCATCAGTTTTACTTAGTGCAGAAAGATATTGACTGAACAACATTTTTGTTGTTAAAAATATATTCATTATTATTATTACTGTTATTACTATGATGATGATGTGCAAAAAAATGTCCTTAAAATGTCTTCAAAAGTTGGCCGTCATGGCTGTTCTAACCCATTGCCCCTTTGGCTACGCACCTGCGCAGTTCCAGTTAGTAGGTGAACAACATACACAACAACAAGAAAATCTCATTTAATTTTGTGGAAAGCAATACCTGATTGAATGCTAAGAAGCGTACAGTAGTGTTCAGAATAATAATAGTGCTATGTGACTAAAAAGATTAATCCAGGTTTTGAGTATTTTTTTATTGTTACATGGGAAACAAGGTACCAGTAGATTCAGTAGATTCTCACAAATACAACAAGACCAAGCATTCATGATATGCACACTCTTAAGGCTATGAAATTGGGTTATTAGTAAAAAAAAAAAAAGTAGAAAAGGGGGTGTTCACAATAATAGTAGTGTGGCATTCAGTCAGTGAGGTCGTCAATTTTGTGGAACGAACAGGTGTGAATCAGGTGTCCCCTATTTAAGGATGAAGCCAGCACCTGTTGAACATGCTTTTCTCTTTGAAAGCCTGAGGAAAATGGAACGTTCAAGACATTGTTCAGAAGAACAGCGTAGTTTGATTAAAAAGTTGATTGGAGAGGGGAAAACTTATACGCAGGTGCAAAAAACTATAGGCTGTTCATCTACAATGATCTCCAATGCTTTAAAATGGACAAAAAAAAAAACAGAGACGCGTGGAAGAAAATGGAAAACAACCATCAAAATGGATAGAAGAATAACCAGAATGGCAAAGGCTCACCCATTGATCAGCTCCAGGATGATCAAAGACAGTCTGGAGTTACCTGTAAGTGCTGTGACAGAAGATGCCTGTGTGAAGCTAATTTATTTGCAAGAATCCCCCGCAAAGTCCCTCTGTTAAATAAAAGACATGTGCAGAAGAGGTTACAATTTGCCAAAGAACACATCAACTGGCCTAAAGAGAAATGGAGGAATATTTTGTGGACTGATGAGAGTAAAATTGTTCTTTTTGGGTCCAAGGGTCGCAGACAGTTTGTGAGACGACCCCCAAACTCTGAATTCAAGCCACAGTTCACAGTGAAGACAGTGAAGCATGGTGGTGCAAGCATCATGATATGGGCATGTTTCTCCTACTATGGTGTTGGGCCTATGTATCACATACCAGGTATCATGGATCAGTTTGGATATGTCAAAATACTTGAATAGGTCATGTTGCCTTATGCTGAAGAGGACATGCCCTTGAAATGGGTGTTTCAACAAGACAATGACCCCAAGCACACTAGTAAACGAGCAAAATCTTGGTTCCAAACCAGCAAAATTAATGCCTCACAGATGTGAAGAAATTATGAAAAACTGTGGTTATACAACTAAATACTAGTCAAGTGATTCACAGGATTGCTAAAAAAGCAGTATGAACATAATAGTTTTGAGTTTGTAGCGTCAACAGCAGATGCTACTATTATTGTGAACACCCCCTTTTCTACTTTTTTCACTAAAAGCCCAATTTCATAGCCTTAAGAGTGTGCATATCATGAATGCTTGGTCTTGTTGGATTTGTGAGAATCTACTGAATCTACTGGTACCTTGTTTCCCATGTAACAATAAGAAATATACTCAAAACCTGGATTAATCTTTTTAGTCACATAGCACTACTATTATTCTGAACACTACTGTATATCACATGTGCCATCCTTCAGAAACAGACTTGGTGCATATTTGAAGCAAAATAATGTATACAATGTATAAATATTCCTGCATGTGTTGGCTGTTATTGCTGCATCATACCGAGCTACAAAACAGAGCTGTTGTGCACTGTTTATGTTCTATGTGAATAAAACAGACTTGCTGTGTATTTAAAGCAAATCAGAGTGTTAATACACTTTTAAAGCATGCACAATGGCTCTGTGATGAACTCAGCAGCAGGGCAGACTGCTTGCATGGTCCACTGGTACTGCATATATAAAAGGAAGTGAGAGGCAATGTGCACTGATTTAGTGAATCGGCTCTAATTTATCTGATACATATCAATCACAAATGCCTTGATCTAGCCAGATTCCGACTGCTTCGACTGGACTGGGGCATCCCTAAGAAAAAGTACTTAAATATTAACAATTAATACCTTCACAGGCCTTCCTGTCTGTTGGCTTTGGCTTGTAGCCAGGTCTACATGAGCAGAGGACACCTCCTGTCGTCAGGTCAACACAACTGTGCTCACAAATGTTATCGCTGCAAGAATGCTCATGCCCGTGATCTGAGAGGGCAACAAAGTCCAATCAAAGCAGACTCTTATGGAGGTCAGGTTCACAAGAACTGCTTCAGACTTATGCTTAGTTACATTATGATATAAGCATTTACTGTACTTACAGCAGCCGAGCTCATCAGACTGATCTGCACAATCTTCATAGTCATCACAGACATACTGCAGAGGAATACAGTGTCCGTCACCACATTTGTGCTCTTCATCCGTACATGGACCCTGTGTCGGGCTTTGGCCTCAAAAGAAAGAAAATACAGACTTAAGGCTGTTGATTTCCTGAGAAGACTGAAATGTTAGTTTGGGACTGCATTTATTATGTGTGTTAAGATCAAAAAACGCAGCACACTTACAGTTTTCCTGTCTCTCGTCACTATCGTCACCACAGTCGTCAACAGAATTGCACAGCTCATGGCTGTAGATGCAACGATTGTTGTCACAACGAAAACGGAACGGTGCCTCACACTGGATTTCCACTACAAACATACAGAAAGCAGAGTCAAGAAAACCTCACAGAAAGTTGACCAGATACAAAGTACCATAAACGGCATAAAAATGTTGTTTTTTGTTTGATTGATGTTGTTTTTCCAGAGATGAGGGCTGTGCAGAGGAGTTTGCATCACAGGAACAGGCCATAGGGTCCATACAGTATTTGTGCTGGACCTATTATAATATTGGTTTTAGAATTGATTACAAGATGTAACAATATAAAAAAGAAAACTAGAAATATCTAAAGCCCCCGTCACACATAGCAAGAATGTGGAGGACCCATTCCGACACAGCAAATACGGCCATAATCCGACGCAGTCGGGAGGAAAAGAGGCATGGCCAGCCAGTGGAGGCATGGCCAGGGTCCAGTGGAGGTGGACAAACGTGGCACAGCATGTCAGCAGGCTTTGCTGTGATCAATCAATCTCAGAGCTCAATCAACCTCGATTAGATTGTTTCAGATGCTGTTTTGATGCCGTCAGAATACGTAAATTGCGGTCAGATGGTCATCAGATTACACATGGATCGCTGTCGGATAGATGTCCCATCTCGAAGGCGCCCGAAGGGTTTTGAACATGTGCGTCACACTCAGGGCCACCGGCCGATTTTGACCAACTGTGTCGACTTCCACAGATGGCTGTCAGAACGTTTTGTAACTGAAATCCGACACCTTTCGAATGTGCGCCAATTCATAAATCCAACGTCACTCTGCTTGATTTGGGCTATGTGTGTCGGGGGTATGAGATTCCTATGAGAAACTGGACATTTGCACACACTTTTTCATTATTCCTACATCAGTTCCTGCACTCAATGCAAAAATCACACATTTAATTAAAACATTTTAATGAAGGAAAAATGTTGCAAAAGTAAGACATTTCTCAATGTCAAAAAATCATTTGTGATAAGGAATAAACCAAATAAATGTTTTGCATGTCTACCCTATAACTTTCAAACGGAAATTATTTTGGGTGAAAGATTGCTTTTTTGTTTTTCAACAACAACAACAAAAAAAGACTATACTGATAAGTTCATGAGTATCATATGTTTGATGTCTGCAGACTCTTGGATTAGGCTCTGAACCCATAAAATAAGCAGGCTTTTATTAATCTGAAAAGGTCTGTTACTTTCTTTATTATACTTTTTTCTTAAGCAAAATAGATTCAATTCTTTCTAAAATGTAAATCTTGGAAATTTCTAATTTGGTATTTTACTGAAAAAACTAATGAAAAAAAGACATTTATACAGGACTAGGGTGCTTATATTTTTTGCATGGTAGTCTAAATAGATAAACATCCCAATCTATATAATTGTTCTAAATATATATGCAGCTAATTCATATTTTAAAATTCATATGAAACTCTGTATGCAGAGTGTATCAGCAGTTACTTTTGGCCACGACCCTCATCATAATTTATCTGAAGACACTTAAAGAAGAGCAGTTTTAAAAGAACATCTTCATTCTTTGAAAAGACGCTGTGTTAACATCATGTCCTGTGACCTCTGGCATTCCAAAAAAATATGTCAAAAACAGCAGCAAGACATTGAGCGTGAAGAGCAGCATTCATCTGCATACACTGAGTTAGCATTATTAGTATGTCTGAGATGTACTTGTGAGTGGTTGTCACATCTTACAGCAAAGGTGAAGCTCTTCATCTGAATTGTCTCCACAGTCGTCGTCTCCATCACATTTCCAGTGAGGCTGGACGCACACGTGATTCTTGCACTCAAACAGGAAGGGAGGGCAGTACGTACCATTGGGGAAACGAGTCGCTGAAAGTTAGAACCATTTCGTTACACTGACATATTCTTAAAAAATAAAATCAGAACCGTGCGGTTACATTATGAACCTCTCTTGGTTATGGACTCCAAATAGAAGCAGAACACTCACGGCACGAAGCTTCATCTGAATAGTCCAGACAGTCGGCGTTGCCATCACATTTGAAGCGTTCAGCGACACAATGTCCACTGCTGCACTGGAAATATCCCGGATGACAAGTACGTAGCTCTGCAACAATCACACAATGCACTTTATCTGATTCAGTTCCATAAATGTAATGACACATTTGGAAAATCGATGCTATTAGGATTTTTTCCATAAATGCATCAAGGCAACACAAACAACTTCTGCACATTTGTTGCACTTGAATCTTCAGCAGCTGTGATTTTGTTCTGTGCTCTGGAGCATCCACTGGAAGAACTTGAGTTAGGTGTGAATAAACTGTGGCGCTCCTGTCTGTCCATGGAGTGCCTTAAATGTTTTATTGCATCTTTGTTCTGTTCAGCCTTCACTTACTCACAAACCAGCCAGACGGTGGGTCAAAACAAAGAGCCTCCACTTACCACAGTCCCTTTCATCCGAGTTATCCTCACAGTCGTTGTCATGGTCACAGACCCAACGGTCGGGAATGCAGTGCAGATTAGTGCAACGAAACTCACTCTCTGTGCACACGCGCGGAGCTGAGAGAAAACGGGAAAATAGGAATTCCAGTGTAAATGCTTTGAAAATGAAAGAAGTGACAAACTAGCTCATTTTAAGTGACGTATTCAAAACAACATGTTGAGAGTAGAGGGGTGTCCAAATTCTTTCCTTTGAACGACAATAAATGAATGTGGTTGGAGGGCCACAAACCTAAAATATTTGTTGTGTTAATTACGTACATACAACTATCACAATTAAATGTTTTATACCTTTATATTCTTGTAAATATCTTGTATCTTGTATATCTTGTAAATCTATAATAAAAATTTTAAATAAATATATACCCTACTGTTTAATCTGCATATGAGTAATTTGTTCATTTGCAAAGAATTTGTCAATGTGGTGGTGGGCCAAAACAAAGGCAGTGTGTGCCAGATGTGACCTGCATGTCCCACATTAGGCAGCCTTGGTTGACAGAGAGAGATTCTTCCCAGGGAGTTGTGTGGATTTGTGACCATGTTATTTGAGAACATAACACCTATTAAACAATTAGAAAATAATGGTTTATTTCTCTGTTTTGTTACATTTCTGTGTATTAACGCGCTCTCTCTCACACACACACACAAACTACATTTGCTGTGTACCTCACTCAACCATCTCCCTTGCTTATGTTGCTGCAAAAGTATACAAAATAATTTCTGCTGGTCTGTGTCTATTTGTTTTAGAATGTAACTACTGTGAAACAATCATAAAATAATGTTTTATTTGTCTGACGAATATATTTCTGAGCACATATTTCATAGGCAAATTAAAGATGTTTTTTTGATTGACTTGGTGCATCAAAGTTCACCTAATGCAAAAAGGCTTGTCATCATCATATGCCCTTATGTTATCGTAAGTTGAAAGATAACAGCATTTGCTGTTTTTAAGTTATTGTGATAACAAACTGGAGAAGAAGGCTCAGTCATTCATTTATCTGTTCACTCAACACATTTTAGAGGGTACAGTGCCTACATACTTTTCCAAAAATGATGAATATTTTTTTTAAATACAGCAACATATTGGTGCGAAAAGCTTTGAACACACTTCTTAATCTTGTGACTGTACTTCAATAAGAAAATTTGATTTCTCTATATTCCTTTTAGGAATTAAAAGCAGTCTGATTATTCCCAAACACATTTCCTCATTTGAGAAGCCATTAACTGGACAGTTCTCAGATGTGTTTAAATTCTCAAGGGCAAGAGGTGACACCTCCCTCACTCCCTCTTTTTTCTGACACATTGAGGACAGCCTGTTTCTCCAGCAACTGATAAGAACACCTCTCAGCACTCCACTGTCCACACAAGTGCTGCTCCTCTTCTAAACCCTCCCCGTTGTCTGATCGAATGATCTGAGCTAAAATCACACATTAAAGATTCTTAACTGACAGATGAAGCTGGAACTTTAAATTAAACAACTGCAATGTTTTTTACGATGGCACTCACTGCAGCCACGTTCATCAGAGTTGTCGCCACAGTCATTGTCACTGTCACACCTCCATCGTAGCGGGATGCACTGATGATTGTCACAGCGGAAATCTCCATTGGGGTCACAGGTCAGTTCATCTGAAAGAAGTGCAGATACAAAAACAGTTATCAACACCAGGAAGTGGTAACAGGTAACAGTATTGCTGCATCCACCAGTCTACAGGACTGCCTTTGGTCCTGATTGGAAAAACTGCACCCGCGCATCCATTTTTCCAGGTGGAAAAAAAAAAGGATCTTATAGAAAATGAAATTACAAAAGAGGCTTAGAACATACAGTAAGAGAGGGATAAGATGCTGTTAAAAACCTGAATAAATGGATGCAAAAAACAATTACAATTTGGCTGTTTGAAAGATAACTAAATTAAATATGTGTGCATTGCTCCATCATATTTACTATAATTAAGCATTTGGCTGACACTTTTACCCAAAACTCGTGAGGTCAATGGACATAAGTGTTTGGTGATGCAGATGTCTTTGAAGAAGAATGAAGGTCCAAGTCTTGAGGGTGCTGGTGCTTCATGTTTTACTGTACAGTTGTGAGACTTTGATGCTATCCAATGACTTGAGGTGATCACAAAATGCCTTTTGTAGTAGGTCTGTTTGGGGAACTCTTGGGTATCATTGGACTGACTTTGTGTCAAAGGAATGGTTATGTACAGAGACATTATGGACATGTGGCACACCTCTCTGTGCATGATTCGGCACAGAGGGACATCAATGTTGAAGACCCCAGCAGCTGGAGAAGACCACAAACATGCCCAAGTGTCACCTGACTACAGCAGATAGATGGTTACTTTCAACAGGACTAACAAGGTTTATTCCCCAAAGTGTTTAATTAATAGTAGGGCTGTAGAATATGATTTTTAAAAAGTCAGGTTATTGTGGGGAAAACACTGGGATTCTGATTTATGACGTCTGCGAAAAAATTAAACATTTAATTTTGCGTCCATTTCCCTGACCCCTTTGTGTCCCTCAGCGTATTGCCACGTAGGGCTGCATGAACTCTGCATAGGTCTACATAAGCTCAGTGTAATCAGTACGTCACATTACGCAACTCTATGTTGGCCCGGTGTGAAAGAGGCTTAAGTAACCGTTCATTTCACACACAGTCATTCCTGCAACAGCCAAAGATCCTCCAAAGAGACCTTGTATTAAAGACAACCAGTCGTCTCCTTTGGTCACTTATGTCAATTAGGGAAAAAGTGTTTGACCACTGCAGTGGTACACAGAGAAAAAACAAAACAAAAACTGTGTCACTGTTCAATTACTTATGGGCCAGACTATAAATCTGGCTGACCTTGAAAGATGACTTAGAAACTTCCTTGTGACATTTTCACTAGAAATAAATGTCAAAAATGTGAGAAAGGCTTAACAGTAAATTTAAATAGTTCAGTTAATGTGAAGATGGTTTGAGCTTCTGTAACACTATTTTTGAAAATTTACAACTCAAAAGTTGAAAAAATGTTTTTTGCACAAATCATTCTAACTGCTGAAGATCTTTCCAACATGAATTTATCTTATATTTTAACCATAACCCGATTATGTCATTAGCTTCTAAAAATCAACAAATGCAAAACTGCTCACTTTGATGAGATTCATGAACTTCTTCCTGTCTTTTTAAGTTATTGGAGACATCTTGCTTTTTAATTAAATGTGCAATTTTCAGACAGGGAGGAAACAGCATGCCTGCAGAGGATAAGACTGCTGGAGATGAGAAGCAAAGATGGGAGCGGAGTGGAGGAGCATTGGTCTGAGCTGTCTCTACCACACGGAGTTGGGGGGGGTGTCGAAAATAGTACTGTGTTAGCTCGTCCTGGCCTCCGAGCCCTCCACCTGGCCTATCTGCTACATTCTTACAGGAAGATTAGCACCGATCTCCCCTCCTGCACGAGCATGGCACTAATGGAGTAACAGCCTCTGATAAGAGATGGGAGGGCTACGGCGAGTGTTTTTGGAAGTACAAAGAGACTTACGTGAACCCTGCCCCCCACGCAAGGACAGAGCAACATCGACACACATACATAGACCGGCACAAGCAGACAGCTCATAAATCTGTAACACTCTCAGGGAGAGGCAAATGGTGGAGGAGGTGAGATGCACTGCATCAGCACCTCCTGCCACTGCAACCTGTCATGTTGCACAGGAGGCTGAGGTGTTAGCTAATTTCCCTTCACTCACTACTAAATCAAACAGCCTTCTTCATTTATTAAGTCGTCTGGGAGCACAAGAATCATCTCACTATCGCCGATTAACATCAAGTGTGCATCTGGAAAGCAGCGTTTGAACATAAGGTGTGATCACAGCCATGATCTAAAGTGGACTTACCACAGCCCTCCTCATCGCTGTTGTCTCTGCAGTCGTCGTGGCCATTGCATACTGACCACAGCGGCACACAGCGGTAGTTGGTCTTGCAGTCAAATTCTGTGTGACTGTCACAACGATATGCTGGCCCCACTGTGGAGAACACGTCACAGATATCAAGCGTTATGATATGTTGTTTTGGATGTAATGGGTCACCTACAAAGACAGGTTGACCTCAGGGTCAAGCTTGATGTCCACAGAGGGATGAATAGAAGAAGCAAAGCTCAAGTTATCTGCAACTGATGTGAAGCACCTGGTCGTCATGATGGCGATTCTCCAGAACATCACTGAGAATTTGTGATAAATCCAATAAAGGCTGCATCTGGGAGGTGGTGTGTGTAGTTACAGGGGCGAGGCGACATGAGCTACAAACCAGGACCACAGTGGGGGGAGTTCAGCTTCTCTTATGTTCTACCAAATTCAGGTGAGGTACCACACTGTGGAATAAAGAAGATGATAACCGAAGTACAGTAGTGTTCAGAATAATAGTAGTGCTATGTGACTAAAAAGATTAATCCAGGTTTTGAGTATATTTCTTATTGTTACATGGGAAACAAGGTACCAGTAGATTCAGTAGATTCTCACAAATCCAACAAGACCAAGCATTCATGATATACACACTCTTAAGGCTATGAAAGTGGGCTATTAGTACAAAAAAAAGTAGAAAAGGGGGTTTTCACAATAATAGTAGTGTGGCATTCAGTCAGTGAGTTTGTCAATTTTGTCGAACAAACAGGTGTGAATCAGTGTCCCCTATTTAAGGATGAAGCCAGCACCTGTTGAACATGCTTTTCTCTTTGAAAGCATGAGGAAAATGGGACGTTTAAGACATTGTTCAGAAGAACAGTGTAGTTTAGAATTTAGAATAGAATTTATTATCATTGTACATGACACCAGAAAAAAATACTGTGCATGACAATGAAATTAAAAACAATCTCTTAAAAGCACATTTAAAATAAATAAATAGAATAATAAATAACCCTAAAAATTCTACATAAAACCTAGTTAAAACACTCAATCACAGTCATAAAATGGCAGGTCCAGCAGCATTCAGTGCACAAATAGCTCTTCCCACAAAGCTATTTTTAAGTCTGTTCATTCTGGCCTTAAGTGCCCTGTATCGTCTGCCTGATGGTAATAATTCAAACAAATAGTATCCAGGATGGGAGGGGACTCTGGTTATAGTCCTTGCCTTCCTGAGACAACAACTTGTATACAGTTCCTCTAATGAAGGCAAGAGACAACCAGTGATCTTCTGGGCTGTGGTGACGACCCACTGGAGAGCTGTCCTGTCTGTGACTGTGCAGCTGAAAAACCACACACAGACAGTAGGTCAAAATGCTCTCTATGGAGCAGCGATAGAAGGACACCAGCAGTCTCTGTGGCAGATGGTTATTCCTGAGAACCCTCAGGAAATAGAGTCTCTGTTATGCCTTCTTGATGGTAGCCATAGTATTTGTGCTCCAAGTCAGGTCATCTCTCAAATACACACCCAGAAAACGAAATTCAGAGACCCACTCCACACAGTCCCCATCCATGACCAGTGGCTGGATGACTGTTTTCCTCCTTCTATAGTCCACCACAATCTCCTTTGTCTTTGAGGTGTTGAGGATCAAATTGTTCTCCCTACACCAGACCGACAACCGCTGCACCTCCTCTCTATAGGCGGACTCATCCTCACCAGAAATGAGTCCCACCACAGTAGTATCATCAGCAAACTTAATAATATTGTTGCTGAAGTGAGAGGGGGTGCAGTCATAGGTGTAGAGGGTGGAGAGCAAAGGACTCAGCACGCAGCCCTGAGGGGAGCCAGTGCTGAGGCTAATGGCCGAAGAGATGTGAGGGCCAACTCTCACCCTCTGAGAGCGGTCTGTGAGGAAGTCCAAGATCCACCGGCAAATGGAGTGGGACACCCCCAGGTCCAACAACTTAATCACCAGCCTGCTTGGAAGGATGGTATTAAATGCTGAGCTAAAGTCCACAAAAAGCAGCCTCACATAGCTCCCCTGCTGTTCCAGATGAGACAGAGCAGCATGTAGAGCCATAATGATGGCATCCTCCGTGGACCTGCTCACACAATAAGCAAACTGGTGAGGGTCAAACCCAGGGGGAAGGCAGGAAATGATGTAGGCCCAGACTAACTTTTCGAAGCACTTCATAATAATCGAAGTTAGTGCCACCGGGCGATAGTCATTCAGATCACTGATCATTTTGAAAAGTTAATTGAAGAGGGGAAAACTTATACGCAGGTGCAAAAAATTATAGGCTGTTCATCTACAATGATCTCTAATGCTTTAAAAAAACCAGAGATGCATGGAAGAAAATGGAAAACAACCATCAAAATGGATAGAAGAATAACCAGAATGGCAAAGGCTCACCCACTGATCAGCTCCAGGATGATCAAAGACAGTCTGGAGTTACCTTTTAAGTGCTGTGACAGTTGGAAGATGCCTGTGTGAAGCTAATTTATTGGCAAGAATCCCCCACAAAGTCCCTCTGTTAAATAAAAGATGTGCAGAAGAGGTTACAATTGGCCAAAGAACACATCAACTGGCCTAAAGAGAAATGGAGGAATATTTTGTGGACTGATGAGAGTAAAATTGTGCTTTTTGGGTCCAAGAGCCGCAGACAGTTTGTGAGACGACCCACAAACTCTGAATTCAAGCCACAGTTCACAGTGAAGACAGTGAAGCATGGTGGTGCAAGCATCATGATATGGGCATGTTTCTCCTACTATGGTGTTGGGCCTATATATCGCATACCAGGTATCATGGATCAGTTTGGATATGTCAAAATACTTGAATAGGTCATGTTGCCTTATGCTGAAGAGGACATGCCCTTGAAATGGGTGTTTCAACAAGACAATGACCCCAAGCACACTAGTAAATGAGCAAAATCTTGGTTCCAAACCAACAAAATTAATGCCTCGCAGATGTGAAGAAATCATGAAAAACTGTGGTTATACAACTAAATAGTAGTTTAGTGATTCACGGGATTGCTAAAAAAGCAGTTTGAACATAATAGTTTTGAGTTTGTAGCATCAACAGCAGATGCTACTATTATTGTGAACACCCCCATTTCTACTTTGTTTTACTAAAATCCCAATTTCATAGCCTTAAGAGTGTGCATATCATGAATGTTTGGTCTTGTTGGATTTGTGAGAATCTACTGAATCTACTGGTACCTTGTTTCCCATGTAACAATAAGAAATATACTCAAAACCTGGATTAATCTTTTTAGTCACATAGCACTACTATTATTCTGAACACTACTGTAGGTATGTAGACACCAAAGGGCCAGAACTCAGGGTACGAGTTCATCAGGTGGTAGATGGGTCTATTATTCTAATGACCACAACCACTTAATTACTACCATACCTGTACATTCCGATACATCAAAAGCCACACATATTCAAGGTGAGCAGAGACACTGTGGATTGCTTTGAAATTTTGAGAGATGGTCCTTGTGGGGTATAGAAGGTGGTGATCTGGAGCTAAGATTGTGAAATATGTTTAATGTTTCATGTCATTTAATAGCCTTTTGCTTTATGATATTTCAAAGATCTGAGGAGGACAGAAGCCAGAGCTTTGACCGCCCTCCTGTGTCGGTTCATTAAGATTGGCTATTATAAGCTCCAAGTGCACCTTCAAGTTACTTACTGCACTCCTCTAATGGTTCATCGGAGTTGTCACCACAGTCATCATCCACATCACATTTCCAGTTTTGGGGAATGCAACGTCCATTGCGGCACTTGAACTGCCCAGGAGGACAGGTCCTGCTGGAGCAGTGCCCAATGTCTTCATCAGAATTATCACCACATTCGTCATCACCATCACATTGCCACGACTCAGGAATACACCGCTTGTTGGTGCACTGAAACTGGTGGCTTTCACACTGGTGTGTAGCTGATGGGAAGATATTAAAAGACATGTAAGCATGTGAAGAACAAGTTAAAGTAAATTAAATGGCAAAAAGAATCCAACCCACCACACAACACTGGGTCTTCATCAGAACCGTCGTAACAGTCTCGGTTATTGTTGCACAGAAACTGAGAACTGGTACAGTTTCCATCATTGCACTGGAACTGGCCAAGCCTGCAGTGATGTATGGGGCAGGTGGAGGGTTCGTCTGAACCGTCCCTGCAGTCCCTCTGGCCATCACATTTCCACCAGATAGGAATGCAACTGTTTCAACAGAGGTAGACCTTTAAAACATTTTAAACGTCTTACAGTTTTGACTAATCTCATGCAGAGAAGAATTCTTTCTTTCATTCTTCTCTACAAGAGTCAAGACAGAAGTCAGACTACCAGAGCAAGAATTTTAGCTGAGGAAGCTTCTGTGATTTGAAGCGAAACGTCCTCACGTCAAGCAACCCAGTCCAGTTGAAGATTCAAGCTTCTCTACTATAGTATTTGGTGGAAGTAAGTTTATATTTGTTTATTGAAAAAGTTCAACAAAAATATTTCAAAATAAACTAATTGGGTTAGAGTGCTTAAATACAGACAAAACTTGAAGCACTATGCCCCCTCCCCCCTTTTTAAAAAAACAAACTGCAATCTACTTTCTCAGAGTCTGAAGGATTTTCTTTCACCAGAACATCAAATTTAGACTTGCATCTCAGATGTACCTTCTGGCAAATTGTAGCTGAACTTTGAGGTCTTCTTATTAAGAAAATCCTCCTCTATATCACTTCATCATGAAGCTGTATAACTGGGATACAAAATGTAAAACACGCACTATGCACAATTTCTCCAATCACAGCCACAGAAGCCTGTAACTTCTTCTGGGTTGTCTGGGTGTCTTTCCTCACTCTTGTCCTTCTTGCACAGTCACTCAGTTTTTGAGAACTGTCTACTCCATACAGATTTACCATAGAGTGTTTGTATTTCTTCATAATGTAAATAAAGTCCAAGACATTTTCAGTGACTTGGAAATGTTCATGTATCCATGTATCATGTCTGAAGAAAATTGGCAATAAAACTGATTATTTACAGATATTATACCAAAGGGGCCCATTACTTACGCAACCCATCATCTTGGCTTTCATATTTTTAATTTACGTATATCAAGTTGTAGAGATTTGCTTTGAGTTTGAGTTTAAGGAAGATAATTTTATAAATTTTTATATTGAGAAGCCTGATTTACTTTTTCTATTTGAAATGGCATAAATTAATTAAAATGAGTGAAATACCAAGGGGCCGAATACTTTGCAAGCCACTGTAGTTTAGATATCAGACTTGGCTATAGAGGCTCAGTCTAGAAAATCATCTATTTTTACTTGTATTGATTCTCACCCAATTATGCATCCAGTGGCACATTTTACCACTGATGCAACTCAACACCTAGTTGGCAAACAGGCAAGCCGAGCACGTAGGCATGTGTTATAGGAAACGTTTGACTGCAGGAGAGTGTGTGAGATGTTGTCCACCTTCTGAACTTCAGCTACACTTTGTCCATTTTTTTAAATCGAAGAAGTAGTAGAAGAAGTCAAGAAATGTAACACATTTCACAAGCTTACAAAATGTATCACACAGAACAAAGAAATCAACATACCGTTCATTGTTAGCACATCTGTACTGGGTGCTGGAGCACATGGCGAGGCATCTGGTCACACCTCCTGTTTGCACAGTCAGGAAATGGTCAGGACACTCACAGGTGTGTTCGCGGCTCCCGTAATGGATCAGGCACAGGTGAGAGCAGCCTCCATTGTTCATGGCACAGGGATTGTTCACTGAGAGAGGAAAAGCCAGTGAGGGTCAAACAGACAAATACTTGCCAACTATTGTTCAGCAGGAACTCATCTCAGTGTAGCAGGACAAGATAACAACCCCAGTTTATTTTAAAGTGACACGAAAGCTCTTTAAACACAGTATTCTAAGATCTTAGACTCACCAAAAGGCTGTCTGTAAGGATGGTATACATGGATGTCAAACGGCCTGTGTGTGGTGTTAACCAGGGCTTGACGACCAGAACCATTGTATTTGTTGCCTTTTTCTACAGTGCGTGTATTCCAGTCAGTCCAGTATATAGTGTCCTCAAACACGGTCAGAGCAAAAGGGTGAGACAGACTTCCATCAAACACTGTGTGTCTGTGATGACCATCCAAATCTGAGTACCTGGGGGGGAATAAGTCAAATTCAAAATGTTTCAAGGCTCACTGTATTTTTCAGAGTGGTAAATGCATTCTGACAAAAGTACTAACTCAATGTAATTTAGATGTGCATCAGACCAGTACAGCTTGTCATTAGTGTAGTCTATTGTGATTCCATTGGGCCACTCGATCTTGGTGGTGATGATGGCTGATTTGTTGGTTCCATCCATTCCAACACGCCCTATAAAGGCTTTGTCTCCCCAGTCTGTCCAGTAAGCGTATCTATCAGGAAACCAAGAAAAAAACATTTAGAGTACATGATATCTATTTATGTGAATAACTCAGATTATATAATACTTTTGAAAAATAAATACTCATTATCTCCACCAACCAAATGAAAATGTTGAGCGTTTTGGAGTCATGCTACCTTTTTGTCTGTTTTTTACTGGATTTGAAAACTCGAAACCTTGTTAAGAGATTATATTTAAATTTTGTGATGAGATCATTCTTAGGTAAAAAAGGCAAATTTTGGTTGTGATCCCAATTAACGTTAAAAAATCCATTTCTCTTTCTTCTTTTTTATGTTGTGAAAAAGATTTTCTTTTGTCTCATTCTATAGTTTGTTCATCTTTTAGTACAGTATCACCAACAGATATAAAATTCAGAATTCTGACTACACTCCTTGCCCAGTTGGTACAGTTAACAAGTGTTAACTATGATGCTAGTGAAGGTAAGTATTCTGATTGTAACATCTAGTTTGCTCTCTGGATGATATAGATTTCCAGTTTTGGAGAACCAACAATTTACTATTTTTCATTCCAAGCTCAACATTCCAGTAGATAGGTGGAATAAAGAAACCCTTTCCCAAACCCAGTTATCTTGATTAGACGCATAAAGATTTGAAGGCTGTTTTCACACTCCTGGTGCTTTGAACTTTGTGGTATAGTTGTGAGTCCTGGAACTGTAACCTATATCCTAAAAGAACAACTGAATGATGCAATATCTTTGGTCACTGGCCTCTCCTAAGAATATTGTACCTTCTGCAAAAGTTGACTAGCATGGTGTCAAATGGATTTCTTAAGGAGAGTTACATGAGGCCGATTACTGTTTATGCAGCATCATCAAATTGTCGCAAATTACGAAAAACCTATCTTGGTACAAAAGGCATGGCCTATATCATTGGAAAGAGCTTAATCCACTGATCAAACAGTATAATGGTTTCAGATGTGTGACTGACGAATCAGAATTCATTAGAAATAGGGTTTTTTTTCAAAGCAGCTGTATTATTTATAACGCCACCTACTATTTATTACTGGTCCTTTTCATATACAGACAGATTGTACTGTGCTCTGCACACCATAAAGAGTATTCTGGTTGAAGCTGGCAAATTTGGCAACATTTGGTCCATCCATTTATGAATGCGCATTTTGAGTTGTTTCAGCTGTTGTACAATGAATTTAAACATATGAAATAATTTTTTTAAGAGGTGATTTATCATCATCTTTGATCTTATAGTAAAAGGGCCCGTTGTATGACTCTCAGGGAAAAAACTACATAAAGTTTTGATCAATTTCTACCTTTGAAATTCAAGGTAAATAGGCTTTACAGCACCATCTAGTGGTGCAGTTCCACCAAATAACACTGCAACTATAACAGAAGCCATGCATGCATGTACTTTCCCGATTTCATGCCAGTCGGTGATCTCAATGAGAAAACGTATCATGAAGTAAGGAGCATCATATATGGTCAAACTCAAAGCCACTAAAATTGCAAACAGAGCAACAAATTTTAAGGTTTCCTGCTCAATTACTGAGATTCGCGAACTAGGGAACATTTTTACACCAATCTGGCTTGTCTAAGTCAAAAATCTAAGACGAGTTCTTTTGGAGCAATTTTTCGCATATTTCGCAATATTGCGAAAAAAAACTATCACAGTGCAAATCATCGTGGCCTATACCATTGGAAAGAGCTCACTCCACCAATTTCAACGGTATAAGGTGTTCCTATGTTTGACCCTATAGATCAAAAGTTATTAAAATTTGTTTTAGTCTAAATGTTTTTATTAATTATAATGCTATCTACCATTCTTCACTGGTGATTTTTTTTGTATACTAGTTTTTCCTGAGATCTACCAACCCTGTAAATTTCACATTTCAGCTCTGTCTGGTTTTTGCTTCTCAAACACTTTTAGTGCCTAGAAAAAAATGTAATAAATAAATAAAAATGAGTACAAAAACAATAGAGTCCTTCAACATTCTTTGCTGGTGCTTGTTCCCTAATAATAAAAAAAGAAATCACATGTACATAAATATTCACATCCTTTGCTCAATACTTTGTTGATGCACCTTTGGCAACAATTACAGTCTCAAGTCTTCTGGAATATGATGCCACAAGCTTGGTGCACCTATCTTTGGGCAGTTTTGTTCATTCCTCTTTTCAGCACCTCTCAAGCTCCATCAGGTTGGATGGGAGTGTCAGTGCACAGCCATTTTCAGATCTCTCCAGAGATGTTCAATCGGATTCAGGTCTGGGCTCTGGCTGGCCCACTCATGGACATTCACAGAGTTGTCCTGAAGTTACTCCTTTGATATCTTGGCTGTGTGCTTAGGGTCATTGTCCTGCTGAAAAATGAACCATCGTCCCAGTCTGAGGTGAAGAGCGCTCTGGAGCAGGTTTTCATCCAGGATGTCTCTGTACATTGCTGCATTCATCTTTCCCTCAATCCTGACTGGTCTCCCAGTTCCTGCCACTGAAAAACATCCCCACAGCATGATGCTGCCACCACCATGCTTCACTCTAGGGATGGTGCCTGGTTTCCTCCAAACATGACACCTGGCATTCACACCAAAGAGTTCAATCTTTGTTTCATCAGACCAGAGAATTTCATTTCTCTTGGTCTGAGAGTCCTTCAGGTGCCTTTAGGCAAAGTCCAGGTGGGCTGCCATGTGTCTTTTACTCAGGAGTGGCTTCTGTCTGGCCACTCTACCATACAGGTTTGATTGGTGGATTACTGCAGAGATGGTTGTCCTTCTGGAAGGTTCTCCTCTCTCCACAGAGGAATGCTGGAGCTCTGATAAAAGTGACCATTGGGTCACCTCCCTGACTAAGGCCCTTCTCCCCCGATCTCTCAGTTTAGACAGGTGGCCAGCTCTAGGAAGAGTCCTGGTGGATCCCAACTTCATTCATTTACAGATGCTGGAGGCCACTGTGTTCAGTGCGACCTTCAAAGCAGCAGAAATGTTTCTGTACCCTTCCCCAGATTTGTGCCTCGAGAAAATCCTGTCTCAGACGTCTACAGACAATTCCTTTGACTTCATGCTTGGTTTGTGCTCTGACATGCACTGTCAACTGTGTGCCTTTCCAGATCATGTTCAGCCAATTAAATTTTCCACAGGTGAACTCCAATTAAGCTGTAGTAACATCTTAAAGATGATCAGTGGAAACAGGATGCACCTGAGTTCAATTTTGAGCTTCATGGTAAAGGCTGTGAATACTTATGTACATCTGATTTATTTTTTGTTGTATTTTGTTTTTAATAAATTTGCAAAAATCTTCTAAAAAAAAACCTTTTTCACATTGTCATTACGGGGTATTGTGTGTAGAATTTTGAGGAAAAAGTTAATTTCATCCATTTTGTAATGAGACTGTAGCATAACAAAATGTGGAAAAAGTAAAGCTCTGTGAATACTTTCTCGATGCACTGTAACTCATTTAAAAGAGATTAAAAAGTCAAGTATGGATGTAGCAGGAGTGTGTTCCTTACTACTGTCTGTAAAGAGGCACAAAAGTTGAATATATTCAAATTATTTTCTTATTGTGTATCTACCAATACATATATGTGCTGTTATGAAACATTTTGCCAATATTGATGGCATACTGACTGGGCTGTGGTGTGAGACATCTATTGTCCCTTCTGTTTGCCTACCCACCCATATTTAGGATGCAGCACAATGGCTCTGGGGTTTTCAAAGCAGTAGGTGTTATTGGCGTCGACACAGTGTTCTGCTAGCTTCTTCTCAAAGCGTCCATCCAGTTCAGACACTTTGAGACAATCCAAGAAACTGTCCACCCAGTACAGTTTCCTGGCTATCCAATCAACTGCAAGCCCCTCTCCATGCCGTACGCCATTGACCACTGCCTCTCTGTTACTGCCGTTGAAGAACATCCTCTCAATGACTCTACGGCTCACATCAATCCAATAAAGGCGCCTGTCGACTCGATCAAAGTCCATGGCCACCACACTGGTTAGGCCCTGCAGGATCAGAGAGTAGGCCTGCCCATCTGTAGAAAGGTTCCTCAGGTAATAGCGGTTGCTGAAGATAAGGTAGGGTGAAATGTTGCTGTTTTGACGGCAGCTGCGCCCATCTGGCTCTCTGAGAAAACCCGGGGCACATTTACACATGTAGGAGCCAATGGTGTTCTCACACACCTGGCTGCAGACACTGGGCGTCTCCACACACTCATTGATATCATCGCAGGTTTTGTTGTCAGACATGAGGCGGTAGCCGGGATGGCAGGTGCAAATAAAGCTAGTGGGTGTGTCAGTGCAGTTATGATCACAATGATGGATGGATGGGTCTGTGCATTCATTGATACCTACAATCGGAGACATATTGAAGGATTATTAGACTCGGCAACCACAATAATGTCACAGAGGTACAAGCCTAAATCTACAGACAATTAAGGTAAAAATATTAATTATGAAATATAATTTTATAAGAATGCACATTTCTGAATGTTCCAGCAGGTGCCAGTGCTGACCAGTTAGCAACACCGCACACAATGCCTTCCTTTTCAAGCAGACAATGTTTAACACGGTTGTTTTCAAAGGTTTTGAAACAGTGCTTTGCAGTTTGCCAGAACAATTTGAATTACCGAAAAAAGATTTATCATCCCATCCATTAACATGTCCTACCCATTGTTTAAATCCAGTGTTACAGACCGAACGGTCCCCCCTAAAAATCGGCCCCCAGTGCCTTCACTGCGCATGTGTCATTTCTGAGCGTCAGCAGTGAGTCATTGATGATCACCTTGTTTCTGCTTAAAACTGCACTCCAGTCATCATCTATCTCAGCAAAAGATACACTATCTAAAGCTTTTGTACAACAATCATTTCCACATAAATTCAGCAATATTTCATAATAAAAGTCAGGGGACTGATCAGAGCATGACAGCAGCATGTCTGAGTCTGACTCTCTACACACCCACAGCAATCAAAGGTAATAATGTGATTATTAACCATCAGATAACAAAGTAAAACCTCTTAAATCATTTTAAAGTCAGTTGTAAGCAGAAACAAGGCAATAATAATTACTGCTGACTCTCCAAAAGGACGCATGCGTAGTGAAGGCGGGGCGGAGACCGTGAAAACTTGTCAAAACAAAATTCCAGATAATCTGTGTCTGCTACGTTTAAGATGCGTGGAATTTAATTAACGCAAACTGAATTTCAGACATCTTATATATATTACTCTGGAACAAAGACAACAAACAGTGTTTGACATAAGCAAGACATTAAAGAGCAAACAGGAATTGATTGCAATGATTGCAATTGAAAATAATGGAGAAGCAATGTGGGCTTCTTCTGGCATTTTTACATAAAACAAATACAATAACAACATCTATAAACCCAGAGAATATATTCACGAGAGTTTAAGGCACAATATACAAAGAGTTTAATGCTGCTGTCCGTGTGGAGCCTGATCAGAGCATCTTAAATGCATTTCTTCTGTCGTGAATGTAGTGAGATTACCCATAATGCACCTAGACATGGCATATCCACACTAAAACCTTCACATTACTTTAAAGCTAAAACATATATCTGATATTTTCACATTATAAAACTTCAGACGTGACGTTAATTTAAATAACTTGTCCGAAATTAGTTTGATTTTAATCATAAGTTAAAACTGTATGCATCTGGATCACTTGGGTAATATTGCCAGTGCATCAGTATGGGGTCTAAAGAAATGAACGTTTTCTTTTCTGTGACCACTTCTCCTTTGTCTGCAGAGGATAGAGCAGTTTCTTCTGGAACCAGCTCTCTTCTCTTTGCAGAGGATAGAACTGCACATCTATTACAAAACATTTAACAGGTAGGTACTCAACTGATTTTAGACTTGATTAATGTTTGTAATTGTTAAGCTTTGTTCACTATGCCTGCAAAAATATGTTAGCGGTCTAAAATGTATCGGGCCAAAATTTCTAGGAAGATAATTAGTCCGATATTGAAAACATTAGCTTCGATAATTAGCGGTTAGCGGATTAGCGGAACTGTGCCCACCACAGTTGGGGTCTTGATGGTGCAGAGGGTTATGGGCTTTTAAATACAGCCAATTTCACAAAATGACCAGACTTTGAGCGCCCCTATATTCAGCGCCATCGATCCCCCAACCAAATATGCATATAAGATGAAAGAGTTTGCCGCCCTATGTCATTTGATAGTTAAACTAGCTTGGGGACTTGATGGCGCTGAATGTTACACCACTTGAAAGATGGGAATTTAATGAAATATCAGTTTTTGCATATTTTGCCTTGAACTTTGATAACCCCTGGCAAAGTCGCTGTTTGGTTTTCGGTCAAGAAATTTTTGGGAAAGTTTGTTTCTTGGTAGGTTCATCTCTGACCCCAGTTTCGTTGACATCAAAGTCGGCTTGAATCACACCCAAATGTAAACCTGCCTGAACTTTAAAAATACTGGCTCTTAAAAATCTTCTAAAGATGGTGGGCTTTTTGTTGTTGTTTTTTTGTTTGTTTGTTTGTTTGTTTTCTGAATCTGAATTTTCACACAAGTAAGGATGATGTAGCTCAAAATTGCAGACCAGTATGGAACATCATTGTCGTACATTAATGGAAATTCTTACAGTACTATAAAGGTACTGCATGTGGTGCCTTTGGTAGAGACAGCAGCACTGACTGAAGAGATTTATCTTCTAACTGTTTCTGAACGACAATTTTTGCTGCAACCCCATTTTTTCCTCACACTGACAACATTTCTTTCACATATCCAACAGAATAAGCAAGTAACAGATGGATAAACCAAAACACTATGGCTATTGAAAACACAGAAGAATATTATTTGTAATAAATTTTTTTCTCAACTTAGTCGGTAAATCATTATTAGATCATCTCACTTACCACATCCCTTCTCATCGCTGCTGTCGGAGCAGTCATCATTTCTGTCACACACCCCGCTGAGGGAGATACAATGTCCACTATCACACATGAACTGTCCAGGGGGGCAGGTGGGTGGTGGTTTGTGACACATGTGTTCCAGCTCATCAGACTTATCCCCACAGTCGTTGTCGCCATCGCAGACAAAGTCGTGGGACACGCAGCGACCATTCTGGCACGTGAACTGGTGCAGGTGGCACGGCTGGTAGCTGCAGCCCTGCTCATCACTACTGTCTCCACAGTCGTTCCGTCGATCACATCTGAAATTCAATGACAAAATAACCACCAACATACTGATGACAGATTTTTTTTTGAGAATTTTAATGCCATATAACTCGTAAGAGCTCATTTTATTTGAACCTGTAAGCGTTGCGTATGCAGAGACCATTGCTGCAGGTAAACTCGTTGATGCCACAGGACCTACGCGTGCAGTTTTGATGCTCATCTAACGCATCTGCACAGTCTGCGTCTCCATCACACACCCAGTCGCGAGGGATACATTTCCGCTGAGGTGGCTGGTTGTTCAAACAAGTGAACTCCACACCTGAACAGGTGCGATTGGCTGCAAAATAAATACAAACTTAAAAATTAGACACAGGAAGTTGCAGTGCATTAAATGATGATGACGATGGTGACCCAGCGACCCCATGCATTCTTGGCAATCCAAACATTCTGAAATGTTCTGACAGGCTTGACTTGAATCTGTGTAAAGCATTGGAGCCTCCTGCAGAGCTTCAGAAGCTGGTGAAATGTTTATCCTCAAGCATCTCATTGTTGGCAATTACTATGATGTAAGAGCCTTCATCCACCAGAGAAAGGAGATGTACACAAAGTATGGAGTGAGGCAGCAGAAATCAGGAATGTTAGCTCTTTAGCTGGAGACCTTCCACTGGAGCATGAGATGCTGTCTCCCCCACAGCACTCCCCAAATAGCATGTATCCTTATCTATCAGCAGGGCAACAGGGAAGCAGAAGGTCACACAATGAAGGAGAGGAGGCAAACAAGAATGTGTTCTCCTGGACCTGGAGATGAAGACGGGGGAAAAAAATCTATAACCCCCAATCAGAAAAAGTTGGTATGATATGGAAAATGTAAATTAAAAACACAACACAGTGATTGTTACATTTACTTTGACTTTTATTTAATTTTAGACACCATGAAGCTCTGAAAATATTTCATGTTTTGTGGGCTCAACTGTGCAGTTATACAGCTTTATGATGAAATGTTCAGAGGAGGATTTTCTTAAAAACAATACTGACATTTCAGCTGAAGTTTGCCAGAAGGCACATGGGAAATCTGAGCCTAGATTTCATCTGTTTTCCTGTTTTGCAAACCTTTTCTACCCCACTCCAACATGAAGCTGTAAACAGGGATGCAACAGGAAAATGTACCAATCCCAGTTTCTCCAGTCACATCCACAGACGTCTATAGTAATTCTTTCAGAGCTGTCATGGTTATCTTGGTGGCTTCCCTAACTAGTCTCCTTCCAGAAAGATCGCTCAATTTTTGAGAACTGCCTACTTGATGCAGATTTACCATACAGTACAATACTGTTTGTAATTCTTAACTGAAGTCCAAGACATATTCAGTGATTTGGAATTGTTCATGTATCCATCCTCTGATTTTTCGCAAGAAAAAGCCCATAAAAGTGATTATTTCATCCTTATTTTTCAGAAAAATTGCCCCCATCCCACTTTTTTTTTTTTTCTTTTTGAAGGTGTTGCAGGCCTTAAATGCTGGATGTCCATTAACAAATGAAATGAAGCTGATCACACAAAACATGGAATTGTTCATGTATCCATCCTCTGATTTTTCGCAAGAAAAAGGCCATAAAAGTGATTATTTCATCCTTATATTTCAGAAAAATTGCCCCCATCCCACTTTTTTTTTTTTTCTTTTTGAAGGTGTTGCAGGCCTTAAATGCTGGATGTCCATTAACAAATGAAATGAAGCTGATCACACAAAACATGGAATTGTTCATGTATCCATCCTCTGATTTTTTGCAAGAAAAAGGCCATAAAAGTGATTATTTCATCCTTATATTTCAGAAAAATTGCCCCCATCCCACTTTTTTTTTTTTTTCTTTTTGAAGGTGTTGCAGGCCTTAAATGCTGGATTTCCATTAACAAATGAAATGAAGCTGATCACACAAAACATGGAATTGTTCATGTATCCATCCTCTGATTTTTCACAAGAAAAAGGCCATAAAAGTGATGATTTCATCCTTATATTTCAGAAAAATTGCCCCCATCCCACCTTTTTTTAAGGTGTTGCAGGCCTTAAATGCAGGAATGGATGTACACTAACAAATGAGATGAAGCTGATCACACAAAACATGGAATATCTTACTGCCATATAACATCATATTGTCTGCAATGAAACAGAAGTCAAATGCAGTGGTTTTTCTCTGGGGGAGGGGGGCATTTTCCATATGGTCCCAACTTTTATTGATTTGGGATTGGAGAAATACAGAGGAGTCAGAGGAAACGTAGCATACCACAATTGTGCCTCTGGTCTTCATCACTCATGTCACCACAGTCATTGTCTCCATCACAGATCCAGGACGAGGCAATGCACCTGCCATCATCGCAGCGGAACTGGTCTGTGTTGCAGGTTCTGACCAGTGTGGCTGAGGAGTACCAACAAAAAGACTTCTGATTTTATAAAAAAAATAGCTCTTTTTCCCCTGTAGTCACATCACTGTGTTTAACGATTACATCATCATTGCATTCCCCCCCATTGATGCTCAACTAATAATAATGGCACAATAAAACAGCAACAACACTTTCAAAATAGCCATGGCAGCTCCACATTCCCATGCGCGGTGAGCAATCTAAACAAAAGCCAAAGAGGGGCTCTGTAACCCTCGTAGGACAAAGGGAGGGGGAGGTGCTGCTTGTCAGGGGACACTGAGGGGGCGTCACCACGGAGGAATGCAGAAGACAATAGGAGGCCTGACTGACCACATCCTCAACAAAGACATACACCACTGACCCGCACTCTCCGCCACATCACTCACGGCGCTCTCTCACACAAGCACACAGATGCACATTGGCAGACAGACAGAAACCTCCGAACCAAGCAGCTGATAATAGGGACACAAAGCCAGCAGCCCCACGCTCTGGGGGTGAGGGAGTTGTGCGGCACTCACTGCAGGAGAGAGGTTCATCAGAGCCGTCGGCGCAGTCGGCACCTCCATCACAGTACCAGTGGGCAGGGATGCAGCGGCCGCTGGAGCAACGAAACTCACTCTGGGAACATGTGGATGATTCTATGTACAGGGTGCAGAAAGGCAGCAGATCATATGCAGGTTATGGGGCCAGTGTGTGCATTAATATGTTGATGAGAAGACGGAGCAAATATCTGTTTTTAATCATCTCTTTTGGTAGAGTTATCATTTTATGTAGATGAACCATACAGGGTTCCCTCATTTGCAACAAGGATCATGTTCTCAAAATGCTCTCACTGGATTACATTTTGCATATTTTGTATTTATCTTGTTGTTCATTCGGCTGCTCCTGGTTTTGTTCGGGGTCGCCACAATGGATACAACCAGATCCACATTAGTAATTGGCACAAGTTTTACGCTGCCCTTCCTGACGCAACTCCAGTTTTACCTGGAGAAACACACACAGCCACTGGTGTTCCAAAGAGATCTCCCATCCAAGTACTAACCAGATCCTGCTCTGCTTAGCTTCTGAGATCTGACGGGATCAGGCTGACACAGAGCAGACCAGCTGCACATAGAGCAGACCTAATTCTTGTATTTCAGAGTTAGCCTTTGATTTCCCAGCAAAACTTCTAAATCAGAGAATAAAAATCAAGTTTTCATTCCATGTTTGATATTTAGCAATCTGAAGCTTATCAGCATTAACATATTGGCTGACATCCACAGCTGTGTGGCACCAGACCCCAAAATATCTCTTTTTAAACAACAACAACAAAAAAAATTGTTGACCTGGAGAACAAATAGCAGGTTTTTCTTGGCCAGTGCTCCTTTCAATCATGATGTGACAAGCTCTGTACCCCCCATTGCATCATTTAGTGACAAGCTATGTTATTTCCCTGAAGTCCTCTATCCTATATAGGCCCATTGATGCCGGTGCTTATCTCCAGACTTCATAGCGTCAAGTGGATGAGAGTCATGACTGCCCCTCTACGGGACGCCAATCCGACACAGGTTACGACCCCGGCTGAGGCCGAACACCATTTACAGCTGGTGGACTGAGATAATGTAGATTAAATGTCTTGTCCAAGGACAAAGGTCAGGTAGCATGAGCGGGATATGAATCCAGGTCTGCATAGTGACAGGCCTGCTCCACTTATCCACTCAGTTACCTGCTCTACCATTCAGGCTGCGATTAAACAAAATAAATTGCACAAAATGGCATAAAAAGGGGAGTTGTTAACATGGTTTTGATCCTCAGGAGTTGTTTCTGGACTCACCACAGTGTGTAGGACTCTCATCACTCATGTCCCCACAGTCATTGTCTCCATCACACAGGTATGAACGTGGGATACAAATGTTTGTAGACTGACACTTTGCGTGTTCTGGCAGACAGGTTCTCTCAGCTGGAAAGGAATGCAAAATGTAATCACTATAAGGAAAATATTATAGCAAACATTTAGCTTCGTGGGATTTCAGCGAAGACAGTGGCTCACGGCAGTTTTGTTCATCAGATGTGCCATTGTCATAGCAGTTGTTGATTCCATTGCAAACGTAGTCCTTAGAAATACATCGCCCATTGTTGCAGGTGAACTCAGTGTTGGAGTCACATGGTCTGAACAGGCAGCCCACTTCATCACTGCTGTCTCCACAGTCGTCGTAGTGATCACAGCGGTAGTGGTAAGGCACACATCGCCCGTTCCCACAAGTAAAAACTGTTGGCTCACAGGTGTGGAAGGCTGCCAATCAGAATGAAGGACAGGTCAGAGCTCTAGCCAATAGAGGGTGGGGACAGGTATACACGCATTGGACAGGCAGTTTACCTGACAATGCAATAAAGGATGACATCAACTGTGGGACTGCATGCAAAGATATAAGCAGATTGATTCAAATGTTAGTGCTAATTTGTGCTACTGCAAGGCATGCAAATGGTAATAGACTCGTGAAGTACAAACATACACACCAAAATAGTCCAAATCAATCTTTGACCCTAAGAAAGAAATAGATTATAGTGAAAAAGAGAAGTTGTTAGTGAAGAAAAGATCATGTTCTGATTCTGGTTCACTCATCTGAGACTGTGAAGTTCACTTTGACTACTAATCAGCCATACCGCAAACTCTCTCCAACTCATCGCTGCCATCACCACAGTCGTTGTCATTATCACATTTCCACTGGGCACGAATACAACGTCCATTCATGCAGGTAAACTGGCCTGCCTGGCATCGCGTCCCGTTGTCAGGGATACAGTGCTTGTTGTCTGCTAGATACCAGCGGCCCTCTGATGGACACTGACACTCAGCACCATTGGGTCCTAATGACATAACAACCATCACATAAACAAATCATATTACTGTTGCTGTGCATTTACTGCATCAATGCAATTTGTTAATGAAAGTATGACGCAGTTTTTACCCAGTGTACATATGTGGCTGCAACCACCATTAAACTGCTGGCAGGGGCTGTCACATTGTTGCTGCTTCCTTCTGGCCAAGACGTGGACATCCATGGGACGAGATGGTAGATTCTGAATCATCACCCTCTGGTCAGAACCATCATGTTTGTTGGCCCGGTAAATGCTGCGTGTGTTCCAGTCAGTCCAGTAGATGAACTGGCCAAACATGGCCATGGCAAAGGGATAGATAGCTGTATTGACAATAATCTCCCGATTGGTCCCCATAAGAGAAGATCGTTCAATCTTCTGTCTGATGACAAAGCAAAAGGATAACAGCAACTGCTTAAGAGAATAACACCGGACAAGAGGCATGTAGAAGTGAGGACAGTTTAGACAGAGTAATCTTACAAGCTTGCATCTGCCCAATATAGCCTCTGTTCTTCATAATCCAGTGTCAGTCCATTGGGCCACACAAGACTGCTGTTCACAATCTCTCTTCGAAAGTTTCCTCCTAAAGTGGCACGTTCAATTTTTGCATTTGTTCCCCAGTCTGTCCAGTACATGTATCTGTGGAACAAGGAAGAAGGTGTTTCTAAATGTGAGTTTAATATAATGAATTAAGACAATGTGCTAGTCTTACCCCCTGCAGGGATCCAGCATGATGGCTCTTGGTCTGGACACATGAGCAATAACAGTCCTCTGAGTGCCATCCACTGACATAGAGCTGACACTCTGGTTAGCATAGTCACTGTAGTAAATTCTTTTGTTTATCCAGTCATAAGCAATTCCATCGGGTGCTCCTAGATCTGTACAAAAACCGACACCAAGATTGGTAAAACCAGCACCTGCACAGAATTATGAAGAGAAGAATATTTTGTATTGCCAAATTTACCTGATGCCACCACCACAGGAGTGGAGGTTGGCAAGGACAGGTTGATGTAGCTGATCTTGCTTGCTCCAGCACCTGAGCTCTGGGTGAAAAAGATCCTCCCATCAGCGATGTCAAAATCCAGTGCCACTGACGTGCGTGGCACATTCACTACAGGGAACGGCAAACCATGGTCCTCGGGATCAAGACGCAAACTGCGCACTGTGCTCTCTGTTGTGTAGATAAGATAATCATCCCTTGATACCACACAGCCCTCATTATCTGCTGCGAGATTCCCAAATGCACAGCTGCATTTCTTATTCTGGGTGCTGGTACTTGGAAGGGCGAAGCAAAAGTGGGCACACCCTCCGTTGCCATCAACACAGGGGTTGTTGTTAAGTTGCTGGGCAGCAGTAGGTTGAGTGTGCTGGTCAAAGATGGTAACATCCCTAAGCATGCTGATATTGTCTCTGATGACAGCAGGCGGCTCAGTACTGCCTGGTTCTTTGCTTGCCTTGAAAACCTTCTTCAAGTTCCTGTCCACCCAAATGATGCTACTCTCAAACACTGTAATCCCATAGGGAGTTGGGTAACGACTGCCATATCTGACAATCTCTGTCTCCCCCCCTTCAGGGCTAACTCGGGCAATCATATCAAGAGAGTCATCAACCCAGTAGATATAGCCTGTTTGCCAATCCAGAGCTAGACCACGAGGAGTAATAATCCCTGATGACACTAAAACTGTGCGGTTTGTTCCATCCAAGAGTGCCCGTTCAATTTTGGGGTTTTGACCATAATCAGCCCAGAACAGGAATCTGTTTCGGGGGTTCACAACAATATGACGTGGCATGTCCACTGCAGTCTTCAGCAGTACCCTCCGGAAAGTGGTGTTCAGGCGGAGCACCTCCACGTATGTCTCCGTCAGGAAGGCATTGGTAAAATACAAGTTTCCTGTGGAGAGAATGCAGCCATCTGTAATTTTTAAGAGTCATCAATCACATACTGATAAGAAGAAAAAATCTACTCTTTTAGTTGTCCATCTTATTAAGACAGAAGATTCCTTAATTAAAAAACCTGCAACTATTAATGAATCAGAAGCAAACTTCGTTCCTGCCTGCCACTGCCTGTTTTCTTATATTCACATGAAATCTTCTTTTCTGTCCTTTGCCTCAGTCTGATCTCCTTTCTCTGAGGTTAACACTATGATAAAGCTTCTTAACTGCAACTCAACCAGGAAGACTTTAGCCTTAGACCTTGAGCTAGACCCCTGAAAATGGTCGTGTCACTACCACCTAGGGTAGTAAAGTATACCACCCATAACTTACCAGGTATATATCCATAGTTAATATTTATGTATCCCATCCCATGGTGATAGCTTTAGCCAGGTTGGGGTCAATGAAGAATTCCACAGGGACCAACATTTAATAATACTCTAATCATATTAAAAAAGTATATCACAATGTATATTTGTCTGATCATCAAGATTCCAAAAGGTTTAATATGGATAATCCAGCAGGGGTGGGGACCAAGCGGTTAAGTGCACTTGATTCCAATGCAGAAGGTTCCCGGTTCAAGGCCACCCCTGCCCATTCTCCATGCAATGTGGAGTTGGTCCAGGAAGGGCAACCGGCATAAAACTTGTGCCAAATCAATATGCAGATCCACCCTGAACCTTCTGTGACGACCCCGGGTGAAACAAGGACGAAGCCGAAGGGAAGTACTATAGTTTGTATAATCTATGGCGGACTGGTTGAGTTCTAAAAAGGAATAGGTTGCACTACTTGTCAAGCGTCGGTATCATGTTATGGGGTAACATATGTCAGAATCCGATAGATGTCGACCTTGTTTGACCATTACTTTAGAGGCCATGCATTCAACACAGACAAAAATATTCCATTTACAGTATTCACCTTGTTAGCTTGAATAATACTTTGGTGACCAAAAGGTCTTATCTAAAGTTTTGCCACCCTGAGCGGTAGTGACCAACCTACGTGGCCCCTATTAAGATGTAGGACTGTTTTAAGCAATTACACAAATACAACAGAACCACTGCAATCAGACCAATTTCATGCATGTAGAGATACTGTACAGGAAATCAAGGCCCAAATAATGATTTAAGGAATGAAGCACAGACTAAAAGTGCAGACTGCAACTATAACTAATTTTCATGAAAATAAGTCATGTTGGGTAAAAGACAACTTGCCATGTCTAACAGGTCAGTTTGCTGCAAACCCATGGTTGCACATCATTTTCTTGACAAAAAACCTCAAATAAACATATTTAGGGCAGACAGTAATAACACACTATACCTGCTGCCCAGTCAACAGCAATGCCTCTGATCCCATTACGTCCTATTCCAGATGTAACAACGCTATGTAGTCCCGAACCATCTGGTTTGATCCGTCTGACTCCGTTCTGTGATGCCACAGCGCTGCTGAAGTCACACCAGTAGATGAAACCAGAAGCCATGTGCACATCAATGTGTAAAGCATTGCGACCTGTAAGAACACAACCAAGTCATAAGGAGTTATTAATGTTATTTGAAGCTAAACCGACAGCTCAGGTTTGTGCGTGTTTGTCTGTAATTGTCTTTGTTTTGCCTTTACTAGATCAAAACCTACTGTTGTGGTTGGATTAAACTTCCAAAGCAATATGATGAGACAGTGAGTTTTATTCACAGAAGGCTCTAGATCCAGAGGTATTGCATTTATCACCACTGAAAGAAATGGTTATTTTTAACATTTTAGGCTGTGACGATATGTAAGCAGGTGACTGAGTTGAAAATATGTATAATGCAGGGTATTGCAGTGACTCTGAAATGACCAGTTGTGGGACTGGACTCAGATAAAAACGTGTTTTCATTGCAGAATTTTTCGTCCAAGAATTCCTTAAGATTGAGATGCACCATTTTCAACATTGTTGCCACTGTATCGACAGGAATATGGTCAGTTGACTTGGAAACTTCACAGAATGTAGGGTGTTAATATGGTTTTGTTACCCTTGAAGAGTTGGATCGAGTCTGGGATTACAGAATTGCAACATTTCAAAACTTAAATGTATTCACTGACCTCTCCCAGCGACAGGCGCCATGGCCTCAGAGTGGTCGTCCCCTTCCAGACTAAAGCCTTTGATAGCAGACAGAGTAGAAATGACAACATAGGACTGGTAAGGGGTGCAGCTCCTGTTGTCAGAATTGAGTTTGAGACCTGTAGCACATGCACACGTGTACAGGCCCTGTGGCCGGGGCAGGCAGAGCTGCTCGCACGCTCCCATGTTGTCAGTACAGCCATTGGTTTTACCTGCGGAGGCTAGATTTAAAGAAAGAACACAATGTAGTAATCGCAAGATGAAAAAGAAACAAACGTGGATGAGAAATGTGTATTTTGTCCTTGTGCTCACATTCTCGATGGTGCACTTTCAAAACTTTGAGTCCAGACACGTTGTCTCGCAGCAGAACCCTGTTGGCACCTGTAGCTTTGTCAACCCGCTCAATGACCTCAAAGTTACGGTCAGTGAAGTACAAGTAGTTTTCATAGACAGCCACACCCCATGGGTGAGACAGATCTGTCACTATGGTGATGCGGTTGCTCCCATCTGTGTCCCCACACTCAATCTGTGGAATGTTAACACCAAAACATACTGTACCAACCTTCATACCGATGCATATTAATTTGCCACATCCTACGGAGGGAAAAATATGATGATGTATGAGGGCTGAAAAGAAAAGACACACCATGCCTGTGCTTGTCACAGCCCAGTAGAGTTTGTTTTCTCGGATGTCCACAGTGAGAAACTCAATATTGTCCAGGTTGTTGATGAACAGGTTGACCGGGTTTAAGCCATCCATGTCTGCTGACGCCACCTTAGCAGGGATGCCGCTCGTTGTTCCCTGGTCCGTCCAGTACAGTTTGCTTAAAAACATTTAACAGTGAAGCAGGTCAACATTCCAGACATGTATAGTTGTGCTCAAAAGTTTATAGAATTTTTGGGGGGGTTGGCCATTTTTCATAGAACATGAATGATAACACAATTTTTTTTTTTTAAACTCATGGTTTGTGGTTGGTTGAAGCCATTTATTGTCAACCAACTGTGTTTACTCTGTTCAAATCATAATGGCAACAGACACTACCCAAATGACCCTGTTTACATACCACTGTTCTTAATACCGTGTATTGCCCCCTTTAACATCAATGACAATTTGGAGTCTTTTTGGTAGTTGTGGACGAGTTACCATGGTACAGGGTAACATATGTCACATGTCATAGAATCCAATGGATGTTGACCTTATTTGACCTTTACTTTGGAAACCAAGCAGGAGAAGAGTGAGGAAAGCCATCAAAACACCCAGACAACCCAGAAGCAGTTATAGGCTTATTTGGCTGTGATTGGAGAAATTGTGCACAGTGCAAATTTTCCATTTTGCATCACCACTCTTAGCTTTATAGTGGAGTAGAGCGGAGAAGCATATCCTTGAATCAAAACAGATCAAATCCAGGCTTGCATCTCAGATGTACCTTCTGGCAATTTGTAGTTAAGCTTTGAGGTCTTCTTTTTAAGAAAATCCTCCTGTATACCACTTCATCATCAAGCTGTATAACTGCTGATACAAAATACAAAACTTTCACAATGGACTAACACTGAAAGAGACTCACGATATTTAGGATATAAGTTCATATCATAAATCACTAACAAAGGTTCAACAAATAAAAATTGGTTGTCTGTGTGTGTGTGTGTGTGTGTGTGTGTGTGTGTGTGTGTGTGTGTGTGTGTGTGTGTGTGTGTGTGTGTGTGTGTGTGTGTGTGTGTGTGTGTGTGTGTGTGTGTGTGTGTGTGTGTCCATGGCCTTCATACAAAACATCCAAAACATGATATTTAAGATATAATGTCAGAAGAGTTTAGACGGCATGTACCTTGACCTATTGTTTTTGGGTCAAATCTCTCTCAAACACGCAAAATAAGCCTTTGCCGCACAATCATGTTATATCAAATAATCACAGACCCAAGACATTTAGGATACAAGATTATCTTAAAACTCTTACTTGGAATTCATAGGGTGCTGACCTTGACCTCCTGTTTGTGGTCAAATTTGGGTCAACACATAAAAACAGGTCTTCGCTGCATGATTACTAAACAGACATCTTGGGTTAATTGATAGGGTACTGACCATGAGGCATTTTTGTCTGATAAAATCCAGTTCAACATTTAAAAATAGGCCTTTGCTGTGTCATTACTCAATAACAAATCATTGCGCGTGCAAGATACAGAGGGCGTAAGTTCATAAGTTCAAAGGATGCTGACCCTGATTTACGTTTTCTG
Organism: Thalassophryne amazonica; assembly: GCF_902500255.1. Lineage (NCBI taxonomy): Eukaryota > Metazoa > Chordata > Actinopteri > Batrachoidiformes > Batrachoididae > Thalassophryne > Thalassophryne amazonica. Next base: position 30,219,765 of record NC_047116.1, on the reverse strand, counting down.
GTCAAATCAGAGTCAGCAGATAAAAAAAATTCCTTTGTCACATGATTACTCAATACCAAGTCATTGCAGACCCAAGATATTTAGATACATATCTTCATCACAATCCTCACACAAATCCAGATGGTAGTGGGTTTGACCTACTTTTTATGGGTCAAATCAGGGAGGATTCAAAGTCAGTGAGTGCTTAAATACCCGTTCCGCTACACTACAGTATCATTTTAGCAGAAGCTACTTGTCATCAGGACAGATCTCTTGTTAAATTGGCTTTTCAGACAGTAAAAAGTCTAATTCCAGAAGTCACAGAGCACCTTGTTATACTTCAGTCAATGTAAGTTAATCATGACTGCAAAGTTTTCAAAATGTAGTGAGATGGATAGTGTGAAAATGTATTTGTCTCTTAACTATAAAAGTGCTGAACATATCTTTGGTTTGGGTTTGGAGTGTGCAATACGGTATCTATCATATGTTGTTGAGTTCTCTCTGGACACAGAACAGATGGCGATGAGGAGACTGTCAGGGTTCAGTAACTGTGGGGATAAGCGCCTGTGCCAGGAGACTATTAAAAGGGGCTTACCCACGTGCAGGGTCCACTGCAATGCCAACAGGTCTGGCAGCGCCAGTTGGAGAACCATTATTTGTGATTAGAGTTTTCCGGTGCTGTACCTCACCTCTCAATGTCAACACCTGGAAAAGCACAAACAAAAAGATCCAAACTATCCATAAGTAATACGGGCCTTACTTGGACTTACAGTTTTTGTCATTGATACATCTCCTGCAAAACCAGTTATGACAATCCTAACCCTAATCCTAAAAACCAAGAACATGAACATTAAGATGAAACTTTTGATTTATTTCAAGCCGACACTGTCAGTAGAAAATAACATCATTGCAGACACTATCAAACAAACATATCTAGCATGCACAAATTATAATTACAGTATCAACCATGTGTATCACCACCACCACCACCGCCGCCATTTCTATAAACTAAACTTCATTTATTCCCCTTTTAAGGTATATGTTTTTGTATAATGCCCATTTGCTGTGTATCAAAATGTTCAGAACAATCTCAGCTTTCAGAATATGTGAGACATACTTGTCTAGAACATTGTATGTAGAAATATTTTTGCTTTAAATGTGAAAAAATGAAATGCATTTATAGTAAATTCTTCAAATCTTGATTGAAAATACACCTTTATTAATGTGGACAGACTGTTTTCTTGCTAGAAATTTGTTTTCCAAAGTCTTTGGTTCACAAAAGTAAAGTAACTTATGAAGGAAATTGTATAAATGTAAATAAAATGAAAAATAAAATCACTTATCATTTACAGCTAGATGATTTCTGTCGTCATGCAGAAATGTCCATAAGTATCCATCACTGGATGAAAAGTGGAAAGTCCCATCATTGGATGAAAAGTGTGTGTGTGTGAAAACAGTCCAGCCATGTATGACAGTATGCTTTGTTTGTAAGGCTAAATAAAAAGTAAAAAGTGTTTTCAGGCTGACAACACTGTTTTTAGTATTTATAAGGGTATGAATGAAGCTGACTCCTGAACAAAGCAATGGTACACTCTGAATGAGCCTGCTGAAGCAATCGGCAGAGAGACAGGTAGACTCATGTGATCTTCTCAGGGCTTTAGGATTGGCTGTGAGGCAAAGATTATCTAGAAAAGGGATTAAAACTAGAAGTGTTTGAAAGAAGTCTGTGACATTCCATCACTGATTTATTAATAGAAATATGATGATCAAACATCATCCTCAGAGGGTAAAAAGTAAGTCAGGATTATGGCCTTGAACATAAATCCAGTTCTATCAATCTAAAAAAAATGCTTAAACATAAGCTATTTCAAATCTTAAGATATTGTGACATTGTGGCCATTCCCTTAGAAAACTCTACAGTTATCTGGCTCCATCATTTCTGTCTTTGACATGTAATAGTAGGGGAAACCGGGGCACAGTGAATCAGTAGGTATATCTGCAAAACTACATATATATTTGCAACAGTTATGCCATATTTTTATGCATAAAGACATCCCCCTTATAAATTAGTGTTTTGTTTTTGGATACATTAAGGGTAAAACTAAGTGGCAAGAGAAGTCAGTTTTTTCTTATCAAAAGTAAATTTTATAGATGTCAGTGTCTGTATTTATGTCTCACAACAGAGGAAACATGGCCCAAAAAATTGTTATTAGTTAGAAGACTACCCCATCCAATTGATGAGCATGTGTTATATCTTCTCCAGACTATCAGCTGTTTGATAACATGACTCATGTGTGTCACATGCACCTGGGGCACAGTGAATCAGTCTAGAAAGTGGTTTACTAAGCCCCAGTATCAAGTGGATGACAAATATTACTTGTTGAAGCTTATACATTTATTTTTCCATCAATTATTTCTATAATTTGTGTATATAAACAACTGTTTTCACATTTGAACAGAAATTATGACAGTTGTATTTATAACAGTTTCTAAAGGACTTATATCACCATATAAGACACTCACACATTACATAGCTGGTTTGCTGAATTATAGTTTGTATATGCATCAGCATATACAAACTGACACTAATTCACGGGGCACAGTGAATCAGTGTCGGGCCACAGTGAATCAAAAACTTTAAAATCGATTTTAAACACCTGTAAATTACACTTGGGGAGAAATAAATAACACAGCCTTATAAACAATAACTTGTTGTATTAAATCCACCATAGAATAACCTAAACCTATGATATAATGTGTTTATGTTGCCACAAAACAACATTTCTGATCCACTGTGCCCCGGTTTCCCCTAATGGCCAAAGCAGATGGCCACCTCACTGAGTCAGGTCTGCTTTAGGTTCTTCCTGTCATCAAAAAAATGCCAGAAGGAGTATTTCCTTACCACTGTTGCCAATGTGCTTGCTCAGCGGGTGGGTATGGATAGACCATAATCTTATGAAGTATTGGGGCAATTTATGTTCTGATTTGACACTGTATAAATAAATTGCTTTGAACAGGAAATGTTTGGCCAAAATGAGAGATCTGATCTTCCTATTAAACAGGTTTTTTATATGTATATATTAAATCTGTAGCCATATCAGTTCAGTGCACACTGGCATTCAATACAGAACAGATAGCTGACAATACCAAGCAATCTACAACCACATGTGGTAGCTAAGGGTAAAAATTTCAATGAATAGAATGAATTACTTGTCAAACCTCAATAGACTGCATAGTTGGATTAGTGTAATACAGGTTCTCTGTTATCCAGTCCAGGGCCAAGCCCACCGGGGATCCTAATACAGCTGCTGGGGCAACCTCAGTCCTGTTGGTACCATCTGATTTTACTCTGTGAATCTCACCCTGAAGAAGGAAGACACAGCAATCTCAGAAACTGTGGAATGTAGACGTGTGAAAGTTTGTATTTTAAGTTTAAATCCCCTGTGCTTGTTGAGAAAACAGATCTCAATGTGGGGGTCTAAACTCCTGATTCGGGGTAGCGACTTACGGGGTATTCCACCCAATAGATGGTTTGATCACTGTCATCAAAATCAACATCATAGCCATTCTGAAGTCCAGCCACTGGGACCATAGCGTCATTACTCTTGTCTTCCGGGTTCAAGGAAATGCCATAGATTATGCTATCTCTCACAACCACCAGGAAGGGATCCTCAACTGTAAGATGGATAAGAAACAGTCAATAAAACAGGTGTTCCCATGGAAGAAAGACCAAATAAAAAGTTAATTTCTTGTGTACACAGTAATCCAGATTATAAACCAAATGTATAAAAGCACAATGATAAAGCAGTGATTTAATATTTGATGCAAAACAGGATCTTGACTTTTATCCTGTCCTGGTAAACAGGCCTTTATCTATGAAAAGGATTGACTGGTGAAAGTTTGTTCTACAATCTGATTTGCTTTGTCATCAGAGATTAGAATTGATGAATGGCTGCTGGGCATTTTCATTCTTGGATAATCAGTAGCCTTTGGGAGAGACTGTGTTCTGCTTTGCTTGAATGAGCCGAAACCTGAGATGAGTTAAGCTGCTGACCTAAAGGAGACTTACTGAACTTTGAATTAAAGGTCCCTTGTCTTCTTAAAACCTTGAAAGATACACCTGATGATTACAAATATTTATAAGTGAATTTTACAAGAAATCCTAAATGGGAGACTGTTGACAGGTTCCTCAGTTTTTCCAAGGTTTTTTGAGATTGGCATAGCTCCAAATATAGGGTGCATAAATCAGCAGTCACATTAGGTTTGATAGGTTGCAATAATGATCACAACTATGAAAAACACATCATTAGTACATCAACTCCTCGGCTGCATCTGGCGTGAATTCCTTTTTCATCAAACGCAGTGATGAGTGTCTTCCAATGTTTGGCAGGATTCATACCTCTAATGCAGGTGATTTCATCAGCTGCCAGAGTCCAACCGGAGGGGCAGGCACACGAGTATAACTTCAGTCCCACAGCCGAAAGCAGGCAGATATGGGTACAGGGAGCCATCAAGCAGTGATTTTCCCCTGCAAAGTTTGATGGCATATACAGACAGAAATGCAGAAATACACATGCAAGGGTTATCTTTGTCATTATTCTCAGAAATTGTCTATATTTTGGCTGAAAATAATGTTTATACATGAAAGAAACGATAATAGCTACAACATAGGTCAGTTTGGCATACCTGCTGGTTGCCTTGCTGGGTGTACTGCCACTAGACCCATAGGCTGAGGAAGGTTGAACAGCATCACCGTCTGGTTCTGTCCATGCCACTTATGGGCCCGAATCACACGATTGATGTATCTGTCGGTCCAATACACAAAATCCTCAAAAATGGTAATTGCGTGGGGGTGTTGCAGTACCTTTTCATAGAGAGTAGCAAAAGAAAAAAGTGTGTCTTACATATACTATTCCATAGCAAAGGGTGTGTGCTCTACTTGTGTTAACAGATCAACATGCACCTCTTCAGTCTGACTTCACAAACACCCACCAGGTCACTGGAGAGAACTTGCTTTCTGTTGTTGCCGTTATAGTCACAGTAGTCAATGAAGTCCAAGTAGGCATCGGCAAAGTACAGCAGGTTGTTTGGATAGTCTATGGTAAGACCGTTGGGCCAGAACAGCTTGTTTCTTATGATGGTGACCCTCTGTTTCCCATCCATACTGGACCTCTCAATGCGAGGGTTCCTCCCCCAGTCAGTCCAGAACATTAGGTGAACACTGCAAAACAAGCTGTCCTTTTAACATCAACTGCTTAGACAGTACAAACCATAATGTAACATTATATTCTAAGACATATCCTAAAACTATGCACTTAATAGAGGGCATACCTACATTCCTGGCGCTGCACCTTTAAGCTCAGTAAAATTCAAAGATATCTCTTCTGTCAAGAACAGTTATTCAAAGATATCTATTCTATCAAGAACAGTTCTCATTGCATGTCCTACTTCTCCACTAAAACGATCAAATTATATATATAAATTCTACATTAAAATGTGGTTTCACCATTTCCATCCCGTTCAATCAATCAGTGCCATTTAAGTTTTTCTTAAAGTTAACTAAAAAAAATTCAGGTTTTTCATCAACCTTGCAAACAAGCCAATGAAATGAGCCTTGAATAAAGAGCCTTGGCCTCTACAAAAGCCACAGGCACTTTTCTATCTTGCAATGTTAAGAAAATATTCTACATTTTTTTTTTCCCTCTCCCTCTCCTGTGGGTTAATTTCTTTTAAAGGTCATAATAAGCCTTTCACCAATGACTATTAATGAAACTAATGAAAACACTGGATCTCAGTCTCGGTCCTCAGGGATCCCTGACCTGCACATTTTCTACCTCCGCCTGCTCTATTCATCGATGATTGGTTCAGTCAATTGTCTGTTAGATCTTGACTGCCTGAGCACACCTGAATGAGTTAATCAGCTTTTGGCAAAACAAGGAGAGAAGAAAAATGTGCAGGTCAGGGATCCCAGAGGACTAGGATTGGAAAGTACTGACTGACGAGTGGGAGCAAAAAACAAACATTAAAACAAAATAGCAATACTAGATTGTATCACTCACCTATCCCTTGGGTCCAGTACCAAGCCTCGAGGGTTGGTGACATTTTCACTAATCAACACGGTCCGATAGGTTCCATCCAGCTTTGACACTTCTATAGTTTCTAGAACATAGTCAGTCCAGTACAGGTTTCTGCCCACCCAGTCCACAGCAAGGCTTTCTGTCACTGTCACGCCACTGTCAAATATCTGTCCAGAGAGATTTACTTCTGTTACATTGAAACTGATCATAAGTACATTCAAAGGTGGGCAATATGGACAAACGCTAACAATGTATCCTGTGTTCAATCTGAGCCTGATGGGCATATGTTGCACACCATCTAATGCTTCTCTCATGAATATCATGAGAGAAGTGTCATCATCAAGCATCATCAATCAAACCAGTGGATAACAGATAAACTCAGCCGTACTTTAACATAGAACATTTTTGTCAACCCAACAATACTGTAAAGAAGTCCTACTCATTGATTTGCATCGTCTCCCACAAGTACCAAATGCAAACAAAGATTTACAAAAGGTGGTCATTTTGCAATGAAGAGTAGAGTAAAATATCAAATAGATGGGATCATTCTTTGATATCACAATGTATACTGTCATATTGCTCAATCCCTTGTGAAATGGAAATAAACTAACCTAAACTAGAAGCTCTTGGAGAGCGCAAACCTCCACCAAGGCCATAGGATCACTGACGTCACATGGAATACCCTTTGGCAAAGAGACTTATTCCATGTCGTTTCACGCATCTATCTTCATGTTTCAGATTCAGTGGTTAAACCCTTAGATCTTCAGCAAATGTATTTATAAAGAGAAATTGCATGAACTACACAAGTTTTTATTTTCTAATAACAAGTTTATTCAATGAGGAGAAACAAATGCTAAATTAATTAATAATTTTTGTTCAGCCTTTGTGACCCGTCTTCATGAAGTTAGATGCAAAAATGTTGAAATTGGCCCTATCCTGCAATGATAAAGAATCCTTAAAAAGAATTACTGGATCCGGATCATGTTCCGGATCATTACCAAAATTTAATGACTTCTAAGTTAGGCCAAGATACACCCCTGGTAAAAATTTCATTGAAATCCGTTGAGGATTTTTTTTTTAGTAATTCTGCTAACAAACCAACCAACCAACCAACAAACAAACGGATGCGACCGAAAGCATAACCTCCTTCGCAGAGGTAATGAATACAATTTTAATGGTACTTCTATATGGACAAACTTAAAGAATTGACGCTTACCACAGATCTGTCACTGCCATTCATGTGAGCGCTCCAGATTCGGTCCTGGCTGGTGTCAGACCAATACACACGGTCAGCAACTGAATCAAAGTCTACTGCCACAATATTGCGTCCATCCCGAACCAGTGAGTGGATTACATTAGGATGAGCGGTTATGTCATCTTGCACAATCTGATTTCGACTGGCGACTAACAAGAACACCTGGCGAGACTCTGTGAAAAGATATAGAATCACTATTAGCCATTTCCATTCCTAGTGTAATAGAAGCACTCATCAACCGAAGTGTGTCGAACAAAACCACACAAAAGCACTTATAAGTAGACATGACTCAGATGGCAATCCTTCGGGAATATGCTTTTGTCCAAACAATGGACTACTGTATTGCAAAGCCTTTCAGTGGGTTATCTGTGTGGAAGAGGAGCTCATGTCAGGCACACTCCCCGTATAAACAGCCCTTTGTTGGCGATTATGCTCTAATTATCCCAGAGATGGGCAGTGAGTGACATATGTTACCTGTCTTATCTAAAGAAATCAGAGCAGCAAGGAGAGACGAGGGAGAATAAAGACAGTGTGTCAGTCTGGGGGGCCAAACTCCCCCTTGATCATACCTCATTTCTACTCGAGAAGAAAATTGCGAAATGCATGATATACTGTTGGTAAATGACAGCGATATCCCAATCACTGTACTGAAAATACTATTATTTTCTAATTAAATCAATTATGCACAGAGGATGCAATAAATAAGGTTGTGCAGAAGTGTAAAAATCACTGTTCTCCAGTCTATGGACAGAAGCCATAGTGCCGCTCACCTGAGACCTTGCAGGTTCGCTGGTCTGCCTCAAGGGTGTACCCATCCTGACAGTGGCATCGAAAAGAGCCTCTCTCATTGAAGCAGTGCTGGCTACAGAGTCCATGGGGTTTGCATTCATCTATATCCTCACAAGTCTTGGAGTCATTGCTCAATTGATAACCCAGAGGACAAGTGCACTGGGCACCAAATGGCCCTTGAATACAACCATGGGTGCAGCCGGCATTGTTGTCTGAACAGCTTTCCTGATCTGGGTTGAGAATGACAAAAGAGGGAAATTCAGTGACGTAAAATGAGATGGGACAAATTTTTTTCTTTCTTTAATTATTAAATCAAAAAACTAAGTGATATGTGCAACAGATTGGATGAGAGTTCCCTCAGAGGCTCACAAGTCAATTTTTCAACTATCCTCTGGTCCATGGTTTTAACAGTAGATGTCACACTGCATTATCATGAAATTGTTAAAAGTGGTCGTAAACAATAGCATTTTCTTTTCCTAGCCTACATAAAATTTGTTCCTACGGTTCTAAAACCCAGGTTTCTCCAGCAAAGAGCCGATACAACAATATGGAGCACATTATATAGTACAACTGCCTTGTCTATGTAAGTCTGACTGAACCTACTAGCTTGTGGCAAGTAACTGAACTTCTTTCTATGGCCCACTCAGTTGTACAGCCATCAGCCTTTACAGAATGATTACTGGTCATGCCCATCCTTGATTAATTCATTGAGGTTATGATAGTAGTTTGTTCTGCCAACTCAGAATACTCTACCTTGTCTGCACTCACACGACCAATTCTGACTTAATACCAAGTTAGTGTTTGTGTTACCTATATTACAGAGTGACTCCTAAGACTACCAGAGTGAGTCTGTCTACCCTGTGGTAGATCAACGAAAACTTATTCAAAAGAATCAAGTGTAATTAAGCAACATATCTTTGTGGCTCCAATGCGGGTTTGAACTACAAAGGGGAACCACAACTAGCCAAGCTAGTAGGAAAATCTTTTCAATCTGAAATGCACCTTGTTGCCCAAGGCTAATCTGCCAAGGCTACTCAAAGCTAATACTAAAACTACTCTAGATAGCAAGACAAATAATCTGAGTTGTTACCACAATTATCAAACTAGGTACAGCTTGCAATGCAGAATTGAACAGTTTTAATCAAGAAACCAGAGTAAACAGAATCTAAGAGGTTTGCTACAGATAAAACCATCTAACAACAAGCAGTCCGCAAGGAACATGTTGAGAATCTTGCAACCCAAATAACACACAAAACTACATTAAGATAGCATATCTAGGGTAAAAACTAGTATTGCTAATGTAAAGCATTTCTACACAAAAAGCAACAAATTCTCTGATTAGGTTTTGAAACTCATCTATAAAATACTATTGAATACTTAAAGACAACTTGTAGCAGTTTTGTTCCTACCTGGCAAAGGTTCATCTGAAAAGATGTGAGAAAGGCAAGAAAGGAAAATCACAGATCATTTTTAGGTTAATACAACTCAAATCACACCCATGCATGATTTGAACACAAGAAATACAATCAAAAAGCACAACAACACATTTGCTGTACAAGAAATAGTGATTACATGAACAAGGCAAAATGCAATAATTTGCAATATGCACCAACCCCCCACCCACCCACCCAATAGCAATGTTTGATTGTGTTTTTATATGTGATGTTTTAACTTGAAGCAACAGGAAAATGTGGGATTATAACAGTTATTACTTTGTGAAAGGAAGGAACATTCTCCAGGCTTAGTAAGGTTAAAACATAAAAAAATTTTAAAAAAAACTTACTGCAGAGAGGAGACTCGTCAGCACTGTTAGGACAATCTGGAGTGTTGTCACACACTTTGGTGAGGTTGATGCACATACTGTGGCCGGGGCATTGCCACTGCCAGCTTGGACACCTGAAAGGTGGCGTGGGACAGTCTTGTTCATCACTCATGTCTCTGCAGTCATTGTCACCATCACAGAGCCAACCACGAAACACACAGTTTCCATTGTCACAGCGGAAAAGTGAGGTGGGGCAGGTGCGAGGGGGGCAGGCGTGGTGTTCATCAGATCCATCCTCACAGTCTGGGTGACCATCACACTCCCAGGTAGATGGAACACAGGTACCGTCAGACTGGCATTGGAACTCACTCTCATGGTGGCACATCCCTGGGGGCCTGGTAGCTGGAATACAGGAGAGGCGTGGTACCAAATGTCTCCAGGTCCAGACTCATGAGGACCACTGTGTCCAGCAATAGATCCATTCCACTATCAGATAACATGCACAGTTTCTATGGTGCGGATAGTTCTTTCCCTGTGTGTCTCAGTTTTCATTATAGCTTCATTATAGAATATATCAACAGATACCAAGTCACTTCTAGAACTAACTGAGTCCAAATCGGTTAGTACCAGAACAACTGCCCTTTCTAATGAGTTTAGTAACTGGGTCTGGTTAAGGAATAGCCACTATATGGTAGATTCAATCCCATGTCGGATTCACTGCATTTGTGCAACCAGAAGTATGAAGAGGTAGAAGTACTGTATGTCTGAACTTATAGCATCAGCCAAAATGTTATCACTCCTCCACTATAATAAATGTTCAACGAAAAGTAAACATTTATAGGAGTGCACCTGTCAAGTAAATATGCAAACTACAAGTTACTCACGACAGCCTCGTTCATCTGAGAGATCATTGCAATCATATACTCCATCACATCGGTAGTAGGAGTTGATGCACTGATGCCCACTGGAACACTTGTATTCATTGACAGTACAGTTGTACACTGAAAATGCCAGAAGATACGTGTTTAATTTGATATGTGACATTTCTGCAACAATGTATGCGTCAGAATCAATCACTGAAAAAGTGTGACAGAAGAAGGTACTCACTGCAGCCTAGTTCATCTTCCCCGTTCACACAGTCCCTGTCTCCATCACAGACATAACTGGGGTCAATACAGCGGTGGTCTGGACACTGAAACTGGCTTGGATGGCACGTGCTCTCTAGATCTGTCAGCATCAAAAACAGTGTGGCTCCATAAGCGTTTTCAGCCAATATATCCGAGTCCAAGTAAACAGGAGGACTTTGAGTGCATACCTCTATTAAGGTTCAACGGCTATCTTTAACTACACCAGCCCCAGGTCTCGCTCTGCTCTCAGCCGCAATCATAGATACATTAAGCTACACATCATGAAAATGCTTTAATAGCTACATACACATTTTTAATCATATTTGGACAATTTTCCTGGTGAAACTGATCGAAATACAAACAAAGATTCAATATTAAAATTATTTTAATCTTTCTTGGCTCTGACTAAATATCTAATGATGAGCGCAACTCAAGTTCCATGAAAATGGATTAATTCGTTTTCAGGAACATAATCTTATTGATGCAATGTAAATAAAATGATCCCAGAAAACCTCAAAACACACTATACAGGCACATCTTTCACATCTAATAAATTCATCTAGTTCCAAGAGAGTACCAAAAGTATTAAGGCACCTTGACACTTGCATGAATTTTGGTTCTGCACACTGCGCAATTCGTCGTGCCAACGCATGCCATTAGATGCTACGCATCTTGACACTTGCACGAATTTGATCCCCACACTTGGCACAGAAACTCATCGTAAACTGTGCATAAACAGTGCGCGTAATGACACGCGCACATGCAGTGACACACAGTGTTTGCGAATAGGTTGAGCACTGTTCACGGCTAGTTCACATATGTGCAAACTCAGCAAACTCCTGTCAATCATGGATAATAAGCGCCACCCCTTACATAGCACACATAACAGGCAGAAAAGCCTGTTCAGCGGTAGACTGCTCTCTCTGTCTTGTTCAACAGACAGGCTGAGGAAAGGTTGTGTTCCCTGGGCCATTCAGCTTTTTAACTTTTCCCTGAAGCGCCGGGGAAATATGGATTAATATGGATTATGGGGTTTGAGGTCTTGACTTTTTAATATTTATTTATTTATTGGTTTTTTTTAATGCATTGGATAGTGTTTTTAAGATTCATAGGACATAAGATTTGTAGTATGGTCACATTGACCCATTTTTTGCACTGCTCCCCCTATTGATGCATTTGCACTTACAGTGACTGAACGTGGAATGTACCCTCATCATGAATATCCACTCTGGTTGTTTTTTGTCCTTGTGTGTGTTGAATGTACTGTATAAATATAAGGATGTGTTTTAAGCTACGGGGTGTTTAAATTTCCTTTTGGATCATTAAAGTATCTATCTATCTATCTATCTGGCACGAAATTTATGCACACAGTTAACAGACAGTTTACAACAGTTTATGACGAGTTTACACATTGGAACGCTAAATTACGTGCCAGTGCGGGAATCAAATTCATGCAAGTGTCAAGGCACGTTAAGTATCAAGTGTCTCCCATGCATTGTCATTGTTTGCTCACAACAAATAAGAATATCATCGTGCTAAATATGCAAATGTATTCCGAAAACGATCTCCACATGTAATTAATGTATTTCCTAGAGATTACCAAGAGTGTAAATACTGTGTTTCTACCATGTACCAATGATGAGTTATCGTATTCTCAAGAAGGTATTCACATGCATACACACGTTTGGGACATTACGTTGACTAATTGTTGGCAAATTGACAGTCATCATGATGTCATACATACTATGCACACAGTGGCAGGACATGAAAACATTCCATTTACGGAGGAGATTTTCCTCTGATTAATGCTTTTAAAAAGATAAACTTGGCAATTAGTGCAGCAGATAACAGAATATATTTACAGAGGAATCGTGCAAATGGTGATAGAAGCACCAAATTCGGCACAAATATACCTTAGCCATTACTCTTTTGAAAAAAAAACAATTGGCCATTTGAATTTTCAGCAGGCAGCCAGGTAGGGGCAATTGAAGAATTACACAGGGGCCAAAATTAAAAGATGTTCCAATCATATTGAAAACTACACCACATTATTTGTCTGATCACAAAGATTCCAAAAAGGTATAGTTTGAACTATCTGTGACTGAATGTTATGAAGTTATGGGGTAAAAACAGCACGAATGGTGACAAAGGTCAATTTCAGTTTGTACAGGGGTCAAAAGATAAAGTTGCTCTAATTTTGGTAAAATGTGATGCAAATTATTGGTTGAGTAAATAGGGTTTTAAAAAGGAATAGTTTGCACCATGGGTCATGCTTAGTTATCATGTTACGGGTTAAGATATGTCACATGTCATACAATCCAGTGGGCGTCGACATTGTTTGACCTTTACTTTGAAAACCAAACGTTCAACACAGTCAAAACTATTCCATTTATTAATCCTATTAGCGCAGCCTTTGTCTGAGCGGTATGTGCGGTTTCTGTGATAATACTCACTGCAGTCAGCTTCGTCAGAACTGTCCCCACAGTCATTATCAGTGTCGCAACGCCATGTTTGTGGGATGCACCTGTGGTTGGTGCAGGTAAACTGACCGACAGGACACGTGCCTGGCACCTGTGTGGGGCAGTTGGACTCATCACTGTTATCAAAACAGTCGTTGTGGCCATCACAGCGCCATCGTGCAGGCACACAGCGCTGATTGGCACAGGTGAAAGCAAAGGGGGAGCAGGTAGTGTCTGCAAAAAAGAGAGAAGCTATTCTCAATTCAACTTTCTAGTGCAGTATTGCCAATCCGTATTGCATAAAATTGCATTCTAGTCTGGTTTACAGAAGAAATGCATTACTATTAATTCCACAGTTGACTTCATCACTGTTGTCATGGCAGTCGTCAACACCATCACATCTGTAGTTGTTTGGGACACATTTGCCGTTGCCACAGGAGAAAGAGTTGGCCCCGCACTGCAATGTGGGGGGCTCATTGGACGGGTCCTCCACACAGATCCGCTGGTTGGCCGACAGCCTCATGCCGTACGGGCAACCGCAAACCCTCTGAGAGTCCGGAGCTGGGAAGCAGAAGTGGCTGCAGTCCCCATTCGGATTGGTTTGTCTGTTGCACAGGTTGGAACCTGAGAGGGCAGGTGCAGGTTAATTAGCAGGAATATGACTGACAAGCTGCAGCCACACATGAACAGTGGAGCAAGACGAGCCGTGAATAAAGCCACTGACCAGTCTGAGAGTTGGAGTTGAAAGATTTAACATGCATGATGTGGCTGATTCCTCGTCTGATGACCACCATCTCCCCGCCGTCGGTTTTGCGGACACGTACAATGCCACCCAGGCGCCAGTCAGTAAAATATGCATAACCTTCATGGGACAGGAGCAACGGTGCACAACCTGAGTTACTTTATCTTTCAGCAAGTCCCATAACAGTAATCGTACTCTTGACAAGGCACCGAGAAAGCTCATTATAAAGCCAAGGCATGTGCAATGAAATCCCTCAAGAGACTTTGTTTCCCTACTTTAATAATAAAGGGGCCATATAATGCACCTTTTTCAGCAAGCTAATAACAAACACATTCTAAAGTCCATCCATCCATTTTCTAAACCTGCTTATTCCAAGTAAGGGTCACAGCTAGCTGTAGTCTATTGCTGCGGTAACTATGTGAGAGGTGTGGTACACCACAGACAGGCCACCAGCCTATTCTACATCTATGATCTATACAGTGTCACAAAGTTACCTAACTTGCATTTCTTTGGATCTGGGAGGAAGCCAGAGCACCCTGAGGGAACCCACACAAACACAGGAAGAACATGCAAACTCCACATTTGAGCATGCAAACCTGCAGGTTAGAAGCAAACCAAGGACCTTCTCACTTTGAGGCAACAGTGCTAATCCCTAAGCCACCATACAGAAAGTCCCCAAAGACAATAGGGTGATCAAGTCAACCTCACCCATCACAATATGGAGGCACCTTGGGTCCTGAATGGCAACCACCCAGGCCAGACACCCAGTCCATCCCCACCTCTTGAAAGTAATCATCTATGCCACATCCAGGTAAAAATCTGTGTGTTCCCTTGGCCTCCTCAGTGTTAAAGACCCCAGCTGGAGTCTTCAACACTGAGGCACCTTAATGTAGCATCATGGCCAGAAAAATGCACCACATGGTCAAAATGCCATAGCTGTTGATCCCTCACAACGCAAGTGTTACTCCTCAAATGAGAAACGTCCATTTGACACAAAGTCTTCTCAGTGGTACCTAAGAATCCTCCTTTGTGATGAGGTGATGTATCATTAAAAAAAATGTTCAGGTCTCAAAAAAAAACAAAAAACTACCCATTTCTATGCCTGTTACTTTCAATGGAAATGGCCATGCCCTCTTTCACTTGTGAGAGGGGACATCAGAGAGACTGTGTCACACAGACCTACACCAACTCAATGAGTGTGCCTCACACAGCTAGCAGGAGTTTACTTACATTGGGACTTCTGTCACATATGTCATAGAAGTTCAAAAAAAAGTCATTTTACATATAAACTTTTCTCATACAAATTTTTTCATGCACAGTCATAGAAATACAGAACTTTCATTATATTTACCCTGAAACCCAAAATATCCCATTGTAAAAGGTAGCAAAAAACAATTTTTGCACAATACAACCCTTTAAGGGCTATCTGTACACTTAACAACAACAAAAGTTTACTACCTTCAAAAATAGTAAGACCAAATGGATGGGAGATCTGCGTGATGCGATCCAGTGAAATCCTGTTCTGTCCGTGGAAATTGCTGTGCTCGATTTTATCAAAGAAAGCATCCACCCAATACAGGCGCATCGAGCTGGGTGTAAGATCAAAGTAGAGAGTCGGGGAATGGGGGGGGGGTCAAAGCAGAGAATGGATAATATCACTGTTACAATAATGAAGATGTTCTGAAGCCATTTTATGAAGCGGCTGTAGTTTTCTCCTGTGTGGCATTTTGCAGGGGTATTCTTTTGGCACGTGGCTGCAGGCTTCTTGGCTCACCTCCAGTCAATAGCGAGGCCGTTTGGCCAACCAAGTGTGGTGTTTACAATAGACAGGGCATGTGACCCATCACCCCAAGCCCTCATTATCTTTGCTGGCCGGTACCAATCAGTCCAGAAAATGTATCTGCCAAGAAAATAAAACCATGTGAACACAACATAATTACTCATTCAAATATGTTACCTGCTTTGAAAGCATAATGACAAAAATTCTAAGAAAACCTTTGATATTTCCATACAGCAAGTTTCCTACATTACCCTGAACTTCATGCTGAATGATTCTCAGCAGTTGTACATAAAGGCCTTATGATTTTGGTGCTGACAGGATTTTACAAGCCTATAATATGATCAACCAATTATGATTCACAGCATGGAAGTAGTTTGTATGCTGTAAAGTATTGTGAGAGAAGATAACCTCTTGTGTAAATGGGTATACTTCCTCAGTGTACTGCTCATTATGAACTACTCAGCAGCAAATGGACTGTATTTTTATAGCGCTTTTCCATCTGCATCAGAAGCTCAAAGCACTTTACAATGATGCCTCACATTCACCCATTCACACAAACACCGATGTCAGGGTGCTGCCATGCAAGGTGCTCACTACACACCGGGAGCAACTTGGGGATCCAGGACCTTGCCCAAGGGCCCTTAGTGATTTTCCAGTCAGGCTGGGGTTTGAATCGAGGATCCTCTGGTCTCAAGACCAGCGCTTAACCACTAGACCATCACCTCCCCTTTTAAACCAGTAAAGGTTTAAAATTCTTATTGTTGAGCATTAATTTTCATCATGATGAAATGCATTAGTTAAATCGGCACTACCAGTATTGTGCTTTTCAAATAAAAATTCAGGAAATTTAATTTGATCTCATGTACTTATATCATTTGATTTTGTTATTTTTCTTTGTCTGATTGGGCAGTTGTTCCAGTAATATGCAGATTTACCCAATGACAGGATGCACCACGATGGATCTGGGGTTGTTGAGGTTACGTATGATGGCTCTCCTGGACTTATCAGCGAGCTTCATAACGGATATGCTCCTGTAGCGTGGGTCAGTCCAGTAGAGGTTTTTAGAAATCCAGTCGTAAGCCAGGTCCTCCACTCCATCCACTCGATTGGCTGCCAGCACCTCCCTGCCTGTGCACATCAAAGCAGTCAGACGACTGTTTAATACAGAGATGAAAGAGGAGCACATTTAAATAAATAAGCTGTCAGTTTGCATTTTCCCCTTGTGGACCTGACAGAAAAAACTAGAGCTGCTGCAAAAGCAAAATCACAGCAGCGGTGTTTCAATTTCTTTATGTGGGTCATCACATTAGTACATTGGTATCTAAAACAAGTTGTTACACCATTCTAGATGAGTGGTTTATGGGTTGTTACTTTGACCTGTTTTATTTTATTTCTCACTGTCCATACTCCTGTCCACTCTCTTCCTCATAGTACCAGTCGGCCCCAACAGTCACTCCCTTAACTCCCTGTCTAAGGCTGCCTGAGTCACATGGCCCAGCTCTCTGCCAAGAAGGAAATAGATGTAAGTACAATAGAAAATACTAAAAACATATCAGCTTTTGATAGACTGTCATGCTCAGCAACATGTCAGTTCTAGCATTATATCTTGCTTCAATGATATAATTAGGTATCATATCCAGATGAGGTCTCAGTAAATCCATCAAGCAAGGCACAAAATCCCTAAAACATACAAGTATTCCATCCATTCAATCTGAACCTATAAAGTGCTCAGTGGGTAGTTTAGGCAGTTTAATGTCATGTCATTAATTGTTCGGTTTAATTGGTTCTTTCTTGGGCGAAGCACAATCTTTCCAACAAACTTCATATAAATCTGTCAACGGGCTTTTGAATTATCCTTATGATACATGTGCAAACCAAATAAGATGAGATGAGAGATGAGATGAGATTTATTGTCATTGTCATTACACGAATACAACAACAATGAAATTCTGTTTACACTCCAGTTACCTCAAACAAAATACAGCAATTAATCCACAATTATTACTAGTTTACCGTAATAATGGCACACATCAGAATTAAAGACAACACATATACATTTGACATTGTTTATGTGCACTAAACTTGAAGCAGTCCGTCATCCGAATTGAGGCAAAGTGGGTGAAGGCCACAGCAGGAGGGGCCCGCGCCGCCCAGCTTGGGGAGTTGAAGGCTGCAGCAGTAAAAAACCGTGCTGCCTTCGAGGTGGCAGGGAGGAAGCCACGGTGAGGGGAGTAGAGAGACATGGGGGGGACGACTAACCAACAGACAAATATTCCCGACTTGGGGGCTGTAATAAACACTTAGAGCTGTACCTCCCCCCAGCGCAATGCAGCGCAAACCGGAACACAAGTGTATTTGGTTGTTCAACCAACTCATCTGTAATTTTCACATCGGGTGGCGATGTCGTGTAAAAACTGAATAACATTACGGACCTGTTGGTCTTAAAATGAGGTGTATTCAGGTGCAGTGCTGGTGCATTAATATAGTACGGCAGCAGAAAGCAATCATGGCACTGATCACCAGAAGTCTGATCTAATGAGTCATTCTGGTAGTTATATTCAGATGTGCGTGACATAAGTGGTTCACAATGTATGTACATTTTGCTATATACACAGTGAAGCTGGACTGAATGCAACTATTAAAAGAAATATAATAAACACTAATAGGTAAATACAAAACCTCATAGCTTCCCTTCATCACTTCAGGAAGCTTTGGTGGAAATTTTCTGGTAGAGCCCTGAACTCATCAGAAAATATCTCACTTGAGTAAATAGCAGTGTGCCTGCTGCCCTCTGCTTTTTAAAGGAGATGACAGGTAACAATATGATTGGTTTATTTCATGTTATGCCTAAAACACTATTCCATGACTATTGAAGCCAATGAAGCCCTCATTGGTTTGCACCCTTCTTTGCACTCAGATCCCACATCCTCTAAATATTAAAATGAAGATGGACATAACTCAAATACAAAGCGTCACATATCCATATGCCATAGATTGTCAAGACTGGACCATTAATCTTAAACAACATGTAAGATTCTCACCAGTTCCATCCACTTTCTGTTTGTAGATAATGTCTTTAGCTGTATCAGAGAAGAAGATGGCATCGTCCGCAGCACTAAAATCTATCCCAACAAAGTAGGAAGGCGTTCCGGTGACAGGGAGGATGACGTCTTCCTGAGAAGAGAGGTTAAAAGGGATTCCTCTCACAGCCAGCTGACTGGAGAAGAGCAGGAACTGCCTCACAGCTAAACACAGGAAACAAGATCAATGTCAAAACATTTCAAGCTACAAAGGATGGAGTGAGACAAGATGAAACCACTGTTGGGTGGCATAAGGGTAAGCCTGGTGACAGAATTCTCTGGATGTTCATAACCATTTTATCCTTTAACATGGACCATAGTTATATCTACTCAAGTAACATATTTCTAGTGTTTGACCATAAAGTGTTTGATTAGATGATCTTACCCAAACATCTTTTACCATCCTGATGGAGGTCGTAGCCCATGCGACACTTGCAACGGTAACCAAGTCCTCCATTGTCACTCCTATGACTCAGAACACAGATCTGCTCACATCCACCCCCATCATAACCACAGGGATTTGACACTATAGAGACGGGAAAAAAAATGAAGCACAGAGAACAGAAATAATGCGCAGACAGTTTCCCTACTATTTTGGGGAAGTGGTCATGTTTGGCATAATGCAGTGCATCATAATATAATACGCCAGTTTTCATTGGGACCAAATTACTGTAGAACCTCTGCACACAGTGCTCACAGTAACTTTGTATAAGCTGGCTATGATGTCCAGCAAGTTCTTAGGGATCCCACAAATTCTCAGGATCTCTCAAACAGCAGCCTGATCAACTGAACCAAAAGCATTGCAAAAATCAACATAAAACAAGCACTGCCCATATTTACTTGCATTCAACCACTGACCAATTCCAACCAATTCTAACCACTAAGCACCATGCTGTCAACAATGAAATTTGTTCTCTGCAATTAACACATCTGAATTACAGTTAGACACAATCCAACTACTACGAGCAGTCGGCAGTCACAGTCTGCCTCCACGTCGTTATGTACGAGGGTGGTGAAAGAAGCATGAAACTAACGTGCATGTTTTTGATGAGAGGAGGAAGTCTGAGTGAAATATTCAAATCAGCCTGCTTGGCAACAGCAACAATGCCAAATTCGAAGTCACTCAATTCCTTTTCTTGCTCATCCTGATGCTTGGTTTTCCCTTACACAAATCCTTTTGACCATGTCTTTCATGCCTAACATTGTGTTTCTGTCATGTGATTTTCTGATTAGATTACTGGTTAATTTATCAACTGATCATCTGTACCAAATTAATTGGCTAGTGAATGCATTATGATATGAATTATACTTGTAGATCTTCCCATAATAGCATTGGTAATTACACTACATGACACGAAGCATGATTGCATCTTTATACACAACACACATACATAATGTGGGTTTTACCGTGTGGCTGTTTCAGTTGATGTATCACTGATACTCCATGTGGAGTCTGGGATGTTCCATAAACCACCTTAGGACTGCTCTCAGTAAACTTGTTGGCTTTCATGACAGCCATTTTGGTCCAGTCAGTGAAATACACATTGTGTTCGAATAAGCTGATGCCAAATGGGTGTGGGATCACCGCTCCTCCATGGACAACTGTTTTTCTAAAACATAAATAAATAAATGGGGAACTTAATACATAATGCACTTAAATGTATATCTTACACTATGAGTATATCTTGCATATATATATATATATATATATATATATATATATATATATATATATATATATAAACTTACCTGTGAAGACCGTCGTATGTTGCAGTTTCAATGTAGTCATATCGACTGTCCACCCAGTAGATACGCTTTGCTTCGATGTCCAGTGTGATACCAGCTGGCCAGCCCAGTTTGTTCCCAATGATTCCATAGCGATTGGAGCCATCCATAAAGGCTCGCTCCAGTCCTGGTTGGCCATTCAGTGCCTCCCAGTCTGAGAAGAACATATACCTGGGAAAGGGGAATAGAAAAATTCAGTCAGTGTTGAGGTGTTGTTTGTTACAACGTAACAGAGGTTTTCTGATTCCACAACATCGCATTATTTCACACAATTCCGTGATAAAACACAAATGTCTTATTATAGAATTGTATGTAAAATTAAACAAAGCAGCTGATGTTTAGACATCTGTTTCTCCTTCCTCCTTAAACTATAATATTGGATTACAATGGGGGGGGGGGGGGGCGGTCATCACTTACATTGCGCCTCACTAATCCAACTGGAACAATCTGCTAATCTTACACACACACTCATTATTTTACACCAATGAAGCATGACATACTGTATGAAGGGATTGGGAATGAGCAGCTAAATGATAATTAAGAGATGTACTTACCCAACAGTGGGGTCCACCGCCAGTCCTCTTGGGTTTCCCAGATTTTCAGTGATGAGTGTGACGCGATTACCTCCATCAAAGTCTGCCATGTCAATCCGGTTGACGCTGGCCTCCACCACATACAGTTTATTGTTCACCCAATCCACGGCCAAGTTCTCAGGATAGTCAACTGATACATTTAAAACCACCTGCATGTTGGAGCCATCCATGTTCACAGAAAACACCTGCCCACAAAAGATAGCATTGTTGTCAAGAAATTAGCTCTTGAGTAGTCGGTTTTTAAAAACAGGCAAACTAAAAGATGGTTTAGGGCCCCTTCACACATAGGACAAATAAATACAAATCAGGGCGAATCATGGTGGAACAGCTTGTATGAGCAAACCACGAAAACATCAAGCCGACAGGCAGGCATGCACGATGCTGCTGCGATGGTTACCACTGAGCTACCATCGTTGTCCTGTAAAAGGTGTGGGAAAATGCACACACCATATGAAAACACCACATTTTATTGAATTCCTCTTATCAAGCAGGCAATACAAGTATCCAAGATCCTTCTGTTCCTCTGTAGATGGCCAATGGTCAGAGACGTACAATCATGAAATGACATGAATGAGAAGCAGGGTGCTCTTATGATGTCCACAGCTGCTGGTGGCATGTCCACCCGGCCCCGTGCGTGTGTCCGGCCCGACACGTGTCTTGTGGACGGCGCGCCCCAGGGCAGACACGTGTCACGTGGAACAGAGCTCACATGGGTGACATGACATTCAGATCGCCCGCTTCGTGTTATGATCTGACGGTCTGTTTCACCTGTTTCCACCTCTCTCATCGTTTTTCATTGCGAGGAAATGGTGGAATGATTTGGGCTTTGTTCCATCAGAAACTGGTAGAGACAGGCAGCCGGAAACCATTCGGAAAATTCACATGGCTTTCGGTGAAAATTTTATGGAGAGAGATTAAGGAGTGTTACTACCGCTTTAAGGACGGCCCACAATGGCGCATGGCGCGCCGCGCTCTGAGCCGCGATCGACAGGCTGAAACGACCATTTCATTTCTAAACGGATGGCTGTATGGATCCGGGACCACTGTGTGCAATTTCTCTGGTTATCACAAGAGCTGGACATCAGCCATTTTCCAGCAGATTTCACTTTTAACAAGAGATTTTGTCATGGAAAGCCACGCGGAGGCTTCGCACGTCATGACGGAGCCGCTGATGGAGCGAGACAAAGAACGCCTCCGTTTTGGAGTGTCAGAGGACAAGTTGGGACATGCCTATCTCGGCTTTCAGTGGCTTACCAGTCGAGTGAGTATAAGAGAAATTGTGGAGAGCTGGGCATGTCCCAACTTGTCCTCTGACACTCAATAAGCAACATTTACAGTAGTCAGACAGTTATAATAATATCTAATATAATGTACAAATGTACAGAATGAACAGATAATGGCAGAAAACTACAGATCATATGGTTTGGGCACAACATTTCAATACAATAAATATAAATTGGCACATGTTGTTGTTGTGTTTTACATGGAGCTGCAGTTCTCAGCAACTCAAACTCATTTGTAACTAGACCCAGATCACTAAAGAGCAGGATTTTCAACTGACCTGTTTAAAGCGAAACCAAAGATGTGGAAATAGCTTGGTAGTTTAACCTTTCTGGTTACATTCACATGCCCTGTTTGCACTCTCCCTAGTTTTAATCTGTTGACATGCTGCCATGGAGGTGGCTGAGATGCCCAGTCAAAGCTACGTGCCAGCATTCAGACCAATGGCTCCTGTTCAAACCACTGAGAAGCCAAGCCATTGCCTGAACAAAGACTTCTCAGCTGGCCAAAGAATTTATATAGATGAACAGTTCCACTGAAAACAAATACGGGCTGATTACTTTGAGGGAGATCGAGTTACAAAAATTGCACACAGGTATGTGAGCATCATACCAGTATATCAGACAGGTTTCAAGATTACCCCAATTGGATAACATTCCTCATCTACTTCCCCTTCATAATGACCTAGCCACAAAGGAGCCCTTCCTTTATTATAGTATCAACATTTCTGATATTTTAAAAGATAGCAAAAACAGTTCTAACTTGGCGAAGCCTTACAGGTCAAATATTCCCTCAAACAAGCACCTGGTCTATTCGCCGTAAAATGTAACTCTGGTGTAACGTCTCAATTACAGATAGATATAAAAGATTAGAAAAACATTTGGTGTGGGAAACTGTAAAATAAGTAAATCAATAATATTTTCCCACAAGGAACACATAACTGTAAGTTAAGTGATCATTGTATGTATTATATGCAATTGTATGTAAATTACCTGACGGTCTCAAACCTCATAGATTTCTTATGTTCGGAATTCAGGACTCACATAGGACATTTTCTCAGCATTTGTCAGGTCTAGCACACATAACAGAAATGTTCTCACAAACTCATGGCAACAAAAAGCACACAGCACACTGCAGTTCAGATTACTGTGTGGACCAGGTTAGGTTAGATTAAATTAGAGTTAGGGTAAAGATTGGGACTTTAACGGTGATAAAATGTTCCAAAGAACTGTTTGGGATATCAGTAAGCAAGCAAGTAACTTCTATTTATATCCCTCATTAGTTACTCTGTCCACAGTGCTGTTTTGGATTTTTGTACAGCAATGTACAAAGGACAAATCAAATCAATTCAAATCAAATCAATTTTATTTATATAGCGCCAAATCACAACAAACAGCTGCCCCAAGGCACTTTATATTGTAAGGCAAGGCCATACAATAATTACGGAAAAACCCCAACGGTCAAAACGACCCCCTGTGAGCAAGCACTTGGCGACAGTGGGAAGGAAAAACTCCCTTTTAACAGGAAGAAACCTCCAGCAGAACCGGGCTTAGGGAGGGGCAGTCTTCTGCTGGGACTGGTTGGGGCTGAGGGAGAGAACCAGGAAAAAGACATGCTGTGGAAGAGAGCAGAGATCAATCACTAATGATTAAATGCAGAGTGGTGCATACAGAGCAAAAAGAGAAAGAAACACTCAGTGCATCATGGGAACCCCCCAGCAGTCTAAGTCTATAGCAGCATAACTAAGGGATGGTTCAGGGTCACCTGATCCAGCCCTAACTATAAGCTTTCGCAAAAAGGAAGGTTTTAAGCCTAATCTTAAAAGTAGAGAGGGTGTCTGTCTCCCTGATCTGAATTGGGAGCTGGTTCCAGAGGAGAGGAGCCTGAAAGCTGAAGGCTCTGCCTCCCGTTCTACTCTTACAAACCCTAGGAACTACAAGTAAGCCTGCAGTCTGAGAGCGAAGCGCTCTATTGGGGTGATATGGTACTAAGAGGTCCCTAAGATAAGATGGGACCTGATTATTCAAAACCTTATAAGTAAGAAGAAGAATTTTAAATTCTATTCTAGAATTAAAAGGAAGCCAATGAAGAGAGGCCAATATGGGTGAGATATGCTCTCTCCTTCTAGTCCCTGTCAGTACTCTAGCTGCAGCATTTTGAATTAACTGAAGGCTTTTCAGGGAACTTTTAGGACAACCTGATAATAATGAATTACAATTGTCCAGCCTAGAGGAAATAAATGCATGAATTAGTTTTTCAGCATCACTCTGAGATAAGACCTTTCTAATTTTAGAGATATTGCTCAAATGCAAAAAAGCAGTCCTACATATTTGTTTAATATGCGCATTGAATGACATATCCTGATCAAAAATGACTCCAAGATTTCTCACAGTATTACTAGAGGTCAGGGTAATGCCATCCAGAGTAAGGATCTTGTTAGACACCATGTTTCTAAGATTTGTGGGGCCAAGTACAATAACTTCAGTTTTATCTGAGTTTAAAAGCAGGAAATTAGAGGTCATCCATGTCTTTATGTCTGTAAGACAATCCTGCAGTTTAGCTAATTGGTGTGTGTCCTCTGGTTTCATGGATAGATAAAGCTGGGTATCATCTGCGTAACAATGAAAATTTAAGCAATGCTGTCTAATAATACTGCCTAAGGGAAACATGTATAATGTGAATAAAATTGGTCCTAGCACAGAACCTTGTGGAACTCCATAATTAACCTTAGTCTGTGAAGAAGATTCCCCATTTACATGAACAAATTGTAATCTATTAGATAAATATAATTCAAACCACTGCAGCACAGTGCCTTTAATACCTATGGCATGCTCTAATCTCTGTAATAAAATTTTAT
Organism: Thalassophryne amazonica; assembly: GCF_902500255.1. NCBI lineage: Eukaryota > Metazoa > Chordata > Actinopteri > Batrachoidiformes > Batrachoididae > Thalassophryne > Thalassophryne amazonica. The sequence goes on along the minus strand of NC_047116.1, from coordinate 30,194,199 downwards.
GGTCAACAGTATCAAAAGCAGCACTGAGGTCTAACAGAACAAGCACAGAGATGAGTCCACTGTCTGAGGCCATAAGAAGATCATTTGTAACCTTCACTAATGCTGTTTCTGTACTATGATGGATTCTAAAACCTGACTGAAATTCTTCAAATAGACCATTCCTCTGCAGATGATCAGTTAGCTGTTTTACAACTACCCTTTCAAGAATTTTTGAGAGAAAAGGAAGGTTGGAGATTGGCCTATAATTAGCTAAGATAGCTGGGTCAAGTGATGGCTTTTTAAGTAATGGTTTAATTACTGCCACCTTAAAAGCCTGTGGTACATAGCCAACTAATAAAGATAGATTGATCATATTTAAGATCGAAGCATTAATTAATGGTAGGGCTTCCTTGAGCAGCCTGGTAGGAATGGGGTCTAATAGACATGTTGATGGTTTGGAGGAAGTAACTAATGAAAATAATTGTTACCTTTTTGGCTTATTCATTGTCCGTTGTCCAACAGCTGTCACTTCTTCTGGGTCTGGCGCCCTCTCGTGCTTGGAGCCCGCACTCCAAGCAGGGCGCCCTCTGGTGGTGGTGGGCCAGCAGTACCTCCTCTTCAGCGGCCCACACAACAAATTCAGACAGAACAATCGGAGAGAAAGAGTCTAACCAAATACCGGCATCACTGAAAGCAGCCAAAGATAACGATATGTCTTTGGGATGGTTATGAGTAATTTTTTCTCTAATAGTTAGAATTTTATTAGCAAAGAAAGTCATGAAGTCATTACTAGTTAAAGTTAAAGGAATACTCGGCTCAATAGAGCTCTGACTCTGTCAGCCTGGCTACAGTGCTGAAAAGAAACCTGGGGTTGTTCTTATTTTCTTCAATTAGTGATGAGTAGTAAGATGTCCTAGCTTTACGGAGGGCTTTTTTATAGAGCAACAGACTCTTTTTCCAGGCTAAGTGAAGATCTTCTAAATTAGTGAGACGCCATTTCCTCTCCAACTTATGGGTTATCTGCTTTAAGCTGCGAGTTTGTGAGTTATACCACAGAGTCAGGCACTTCTGATTTAAGGCTCTCTTTTTCAGAGGAGCTACAGCATCCAAAGTTGTCTTCAATGAGGATGTAAAACTATTGACGAGATACTCTATCTCACTCACAGAGTTTAGGTAGCTACTCTGCACTGTGTTGGTATATGGCATTAGAGAACATAAAGAAGGAATCATATCCTTAAACCTAGTTACAGCGCTTTCTGAAAGACTTCTAGTGTAATGAAACTTATTCCACACTGCTGGGTAGTCCATCAGAGTAAATGTAAATGTTATTAAGAAATGATCAGACAGAAGGGAGTTTTCAGGGAATACTGTTAAGTCTTCCATTTCCATACCATAAGTCAGAACAAGATCTAAGATATGATTAAAGTGGTGGGTGGACTCATTTACATTTTGAGGAAAGCCAATTGAGTCTAATAATAGATTAAATGCAGTGTTGAGGCTGTCATTCTCAGCATCTGTGTGGATGTTAAAATCGCCCACTATAATTATCTTATCTGAGCTAAGCACTAAGTCAGACAAAAGGTCTGAAAATTCACAGAGAAACTCACAGTAACGACCAGGTGGACGATAGATAATAACAAATAAAATTGGTTTTTGGGACTTCCAATTTGGATGGACAAGACTAAGAGTCAAGCTTTCAAATGAATTAAAGCTCTGTCTGGGTTTTAGATTAATTAATAAGCTGGAATGGAAGATTGCTGCTAATCCTCCGCCTCGGCCCGTGCTACGAGCGTTCTGGCAGTTAGTGTGACTCGGGGGTGTTGACTCATTTAAACTGGACAGAAGACATTCTGTGTTTTGTTAATACCCAGAGTGTAACATGTCACTATGCAATGGTGCAAGTGCACAACATCTTTGCAACAGTTCCGGTTTACATTTCTCTCTCTGTGGATTCACATTTTCAATGCTAATATTTCAGATCTTTTAGGAACACGGCTATGCTGTGATCACCAAAGCATAGCAGACTGTAAGCAAGACAAATTGCAACTGTTAGCAACGTTTGTTCAGTGTATTTTTGTTCAGATACACATGGAAAGCAAATAAATAATCTGGAATAAAGAGCATGCACCAAACCGTAACTCTTCCAGTGATTTTGCATGCATGCACTGTTGTTTAGCAATATGTTCAAGGGTAATGGCAAAAGAATGAATTAAAAACATCAGTAAAATGTTACTATGTCATTAATACAGATTTGTTTTTATTTTTTACATTTGTCGCCTGCTCTTGAGGCTAAATAATGTTTGTGAACTGATATTTTCTGAGCAAAGAAAAACTCATACTGTAGATTCTGGGTCACAATGCAGCAGTTATATGACTGTCATCGTGACGGCCCTGCACCATCATGGAAAGAGATATCATAAACCAAATCAAACGGTCATTGACAATTATGTTGGTCAGTCCAGCACCAATCGAGATTGACTGAGTATTGAATCAATCAATATCACTGAAAAAGATCTTTCCTACAGTTAAATAACCACCACCAAAAGAAATTACCTTGTTCTGAATGGTGTCAGTCCAGAAGATTTTATGGAGATCATAGTGGAAGTCCACTCCCATCACAACGCCTCTGTTTTGCGAATGGATCAAAGTCTGTAGGCTGTGGCCATGGATGTCACCGATCACCAAGTCTCTACCGTTAGAAAACACCAAGGAAGGGACTCCAGCTGGAAAGTAATGAAATACAATGAGTCTGAAATATTGTGAGATTTGATTTTAGAACCATAGACTGGTCATCTATGAGGCCCTAAATCAATTTTATAGCATTTGAGCAAAGAAAAAAAAAAAAAAAATCAGGAGGAAAAGCTCAACTGAACAAATACAAATATGATACCCAATTCATGTAACCTTATGGAACCTTTTTAAAAACAAAAAAATCATTACTTTACTAAACTATGGGCTCAGGTTAATGGCAAAGAAGTCAAAGGCAGCTAAGTATAAAGTACCATTTGTTGAATGAAAGAAAGGCAGTCAAACTCAAGTGTGAATGTACTGTATGTTAAACTATTTCTTCACATTGGGTAAAAACCTGACACTCACTTGAGACATTAGCTCTGCAGTATCTGTGCTGCTCCAAGATGTAGCCCTCTCGACAGCCGCAGCGATGGCTGCCTATCCGGTCTTCACACAGCTGGTCACAAACGCCCCACATGGAACAGTCATCAAAGTCTTCAGCATGAAATCACATTCAAAGGCAAACAAGGATCAAATTCTGGTTCACTCTCTTTGCGTATACATTCATCATCAAGGATCACATCACCATGTTTTGAATATGGGTGCACATACCTCTTTCAAACGTATATGCATTCAATTGGAAGTTGTGTTTTCATGTTAGATCTTTGATGTGTTTCTCCAACTTGTATCTTTTTTCACTTTGATCAAAGTTATTTGACATTAATTAATTACAATTTTAGATCACGCCCTTCATATCATGAAAGGATCACTTTTAGAGTTAATTTAAGAGTTACTTCATTCTCCCTACAGCATATACAATTTTTTTTTTATCCCAAATGGATTGCTTCATCAACATCCATTCTTTTTTCTGTCAGACGAACTTCTGTTCCCATTCTTTAGTCATTGACAGCCACCTTTTTTATATGTGTCTATGAGAAAGTCGTGCAACTTTATCTGATTCTGCAAGAGCATGACCATGAAGGCTTGGAGAAGAAGTGACGTCAGGTTAGCATTCTCAGCAGGACAGCTGTAGTGTGGTTGTGTTGCAAGGTATGTATTTATTATTTCTTGAGCAGTTTGGTTTGACATATTTTTAACGCTGATTGTGCCAGTTACAGCACAACCGTAAGTACAGCTGACTGTAAATCTCTTCAAAATAAGGAAAATAATAATAATGCACCCCAGACAGTGGCTCAGAGGTAACTATATACCACAGAGACAATTGAGGAAATGATGGTCACTTGTGTTTAGTTAACGGGTTTCAGCTGAATATAGTAGAAAATTATAGTTAAAGTTAAAGTTATAGAAAGTCTGTATCAATACAACGCCTACTCCATCAAGACAAAATATGAGTGAGTCAGGAAATGTATACAAGTAACTAAATATTTCTTTGATTATTTTTCAATTTTGATGAAGAAATGGAAAGATTAGCACAGCTGTAACTCTGTTAAGGTGCCTTGACCCTTGCATGCATTTTTGCTCCGCACTCTCACGCACTTCGTCGTGACAATGTCACCCGCTGTGTTCCCAGCTGGATGGCGCTCTTTGTGCGCTGGACGCTGCGCATATAAAATAATTATTTCATAGCGGATTAATCATTTTCTCTCAGAGTTTGGTTGTTGAAAACACCTCTAATCGCTTTGGGAATCACATACGATCATTCCAGCTGCCACTTTTTTCTCTCTCTCTCATGTGCTTCATGAGGTGGAGAACACATCTGGAACCGTCTAAAAGGTAATGATTTGTAATATTTATATTGCAATAGCCTGGTAAAACAGTTGCATGTTCATTCCTTCTTATGAGTCGCTGTAAAAGTATGTTTATGATAGATTTAACATCTTGTTATAATCGTTCAGTTGAGCTGCGCTGTGATGTGGTGCGCTGACGCAATGACTCACACTCACACGCAGTGTTTTTAAATTGTTTGCTCAATGTTCACATGAAGTTCATGTAATTAATGCGTGACAGAGATTTTGAACATTCTAAATTGTGCAGTAAAGTTGCTGAAATATACCTATGCATGAGCGGCTATTATTGCTGCTGACAATGTATCCAGACGGACACGAGCAGGTTCCTCCCATAGGGGATGCATGACAATGATGTTCACAGCTTAGAGAGGCACATTTCCAGATACCTGACCAAAAAAAGATACATCAATTCATTGACAACATAATTTTTGCATATACCACAGCAGGCTGAAATGTTCATAGCTTGACTATTATTATGGTAGAGCTTTTGGGTTCTTTGGGTGCAAGTGCCCTTTAGGTGATAAGCTGTAGGAGGCATGGTCAGTACTGATGTCACACTGAGAGGATGGTGGCTCTGGCTCATTAAGCTGCTAGAAGAAGCACCTACTGCCAGGAGAAGCACCTGGGTGAGGTCTGAGTTTGATTTGGAGGACACACCATGAGAAAGATGTTGCAAGTGAAACATTATTTTAGACTGCAGGTGATTTTTTTTGCCTGTTGATCACGGTAATTTTATGTGGTGAGCGAACTCAAAGACTCAAAAGACTGACAAGACTAAGCAGACTAATCAGAGTTTTTTGGTTTTAACCTCTGAACTGAACACTACTAACAAATAACAAGGTAGCCAAAATGTCCAATGGCGCAACATCGGAGTCATTATCAGCAAGGTCGCCTGGTCTGCTTGAGCTGAATAACCAAAATGGTGACCTGGTGATACAAGCCCTACAACACGCCTTCATTAAAATTAGGGAAGGTTAAATTCACGCAGGTAAGATTAGGTCACATTTTCAAGTCTAATGCATTGCAAAGATGGAGACAGTAGAACACAGCCCTTGCAGGAGGTCGAAATTTCCCAGTCACCCCCCCCCCCCCCCCCCCACACACACACAGATGATGCTAACAACAACTGACTACACTGTGCTACGAAAGTAAATTAAAACAGTAATTAACTTCTGTGCCATCTGTCCTCTTCCATGAAGTATTTTTGGTGGATCAAATATTTTATAGCACTCTGTACTACAAAAGGCACCTGGAGGCATCTAGCTTATTTTCCAACTTGAGGTGTTTTGTGGAAACTGGAACACATTTATGTTGAGTGTTACATAATTCCCAATGTGACTTCCAACTGCCAAGGTAACTGGAAAGTGGCATAAAATGTTATTTCTGAGCCAGGATAGCATAGCAGTGTAACACTAATGAAACATACAATATCCAGAATTACATCTAATATTTAAAGCTGACCGTGTGTGTGTGTGTGTGTGTGTGTGTGTGTGTGTGTGTGTGTGTGTGTGTGTGTGTGTGTGTGCGTGTGTGCGTGTGTGCGTGTGTGCGTGTGTGTGTGTGTGTGTGTGTGTGTGTGTGTGTGTTCGCTATGAACAGCCACAGCAATTAAGCAATTGACACCAAACTTACTATGGTGACTGGGGGCACCAAGGGGGAGGTCACTGGGGTCCGTAGGTTAAAAGCGTATGTGTGCGAACACACACACACACACACATGCACACACACACGGTCAGCCTTATATATTAAATCATGACCCACTTACTGGAGCCCTTATTTTCGCAGTTCACGTGGTACTCGGGTCAGGTAGCAAGCGTCACACTTTCCTTACTACGTAGTAGTGGCTGGCTAGGGTGCACTTTAATTACAATCCAAACGGGCCAGCATGCGCCGTATGCCAATTATAATGTATCTCTTGTTCACGGGGTGCCAGAGCATTGCAGTGATGTGACATGCTATCTCTTTTTATCATCATTCGAGTCTCATGAATGTCACAAATTGCTCTATGAAAATTAATGATGACAACATACACACAATGCAATGCAACTTACTACACCTTAACTAAAGTGACATGAAATATACAATGACATGGCTAAAATTCTTCTCTTTTGCCTGCTCGTAGAACAGGTAACTCAGGTAGTTGTTAAAATAATAGTATTTATTGTAGTTTACGCTTCAGTTGATTAGAGGTATTGTTTTCTTAATTTACATCTGTATTTAATGTAAGTATTTGCTGAGGAAGCTGACTAAAGAGGTCTTATTTATCCGGAATGTGCCCCACCTCACAAGTCAGTGGTTGCCATGGCAGCTGTCTGTGCATAACTCTGACTTCCAACTGCTTGACCAGCCAACATGTTCTCCTGATTTCACCCCATATACAGTAGTATTCAGAATAATAGTAGTGCAATGTGACTAAAAAGATTAATCCAGGTTTTGAGTATATTTCTTATTGTTACATGCGAAACAAGGTACCAGTAGATTCACTAGATTCTCACAAAACCAACAAGACCAAGCATTCATGATATGCACACTCTTAAGGCTATGAAATTGGGCTTTTAGTAAAAAAAAAAAAAAGTAGAAAAGGGGGTGTTCACAATAATAGTAGCATCTGCTGTTGACGCTACAAACAAAACTACTATGTTCAAATTGCTTTTTTTTAGCAATCCTGTGAATCACTAAACTAGTATTTAGTTGTATAACCACAGTTTTTCATGATTTCTTCACATTTGCGAGGCATTAATTTTGTTGGTTTGGAACCACATTTTGCTCATTTACTAGTGTGCTTGGGATTATTGTCTTGTTGTAACACCCATTTCAAGGGCATATCCTCTTCAGCATAAGGCAACATGACCTCTTCAAGTATTTTGACATATCCAAACTGATCCATGATACCTGGTATGCGATATATAGGCCCAACACCATAGTAGGAGAAACATGCCCATATCATAATGCTTGCACCACCATGCTTCACTGTCTTCACTGTGAACTGTGGCTTGAATTCAGAGTTTGGGGGTCATCTCACAAACTGTCTGCGGCCCTTGGACCCAAAAAGAACAATTTTACTCTCATCAGTCCACAAAATATTCCTCCATTTCTCTTTAGGCCAGTTGATGTGTTCTTTGGCAAATTGTAACCTCTTCTGCACATGTCTTTTATTTAACAGAGGGACTTTGCAGGGGATTCTTGCAAATAAATTAGCTTCGCACAGGCATCTTCTAACTGTCACAGCACTTACAGGTAACTCCAGACTGTCTTTGATCATCCTGGAGCTGATCAATGGGTGAGCCTTTGCCATTCTGGTTATTCTCCTATCCATTTTGATGGTTGTTTTCCGTTTTGTTCCACGCGTCTCTGTTTTTTTTTTTTTTTTTTCCATTTTAAAGCATTGGAGATCATTGTAGATAAACAGCCTATAATTTTTTGCACCTGCGTATAGGTTTTCCCCTCTCCAATCAACTTTTTAATCAAACTACGCTGTTCTTCTGAACAATGTCTTGAACGTCCCATTTTCCTCAGGCTTTCAAAGAGAAAAGCATGTTCAACAGGTGCTGGCTTCATCCTTAAATAGGGGACACCTGATTCACACCTGTTTGTTCCACAAAACCGACAAACTCACTAACTGAATGCCACACTACTATTATTGTGAACACCCCCTTTTCTACTTTTTTTTTACTAATGGCCCAATTTCATAGCCTTAAGAGTGTGCATATCATGAATGCTTGGTCTTGTTGGACTTGTGAGAATCTACTGAATCTACTGGTACCTTGTTTCCTATGTAACAATAAGAAATATACTCAAAACCTGGATTAATTTTTTTAGTCACATAGCACTACTATTATTCTGAACACTACTGTAAGCTCCATCTTAGTCCATACATTAAAAAAGCAAAGCTTTTCAGCAGGAAGACATATCAGAGTGATGATGGTGACAGACCTGCCGCTGAGCACTTTTTTGATCATGATGAAATCTTCTATGCCAACGGGATCAAAGCACTACAGCATAGTTGGAAAAACTCCATGGATTTCAAAGAGGACAATGTTGAAAAATAATCCACACATGCTCTCATCCCATAAGGGCATCGTGGCTAAACTATGAACTTTTCATCCTACTCTTGTATACTCGTATGTCTGACATGCACTTGACACTAGCCGTGTAGGTACTAACTGCAGTTGTGTCCAGTGGTGGTGTTAGTTTCGTCCTCTCCCTCAGGACAATGAGGCGTTCCATCACACAGCTGAGCCATGGGGATGCAGTGGCCAGAAGATGGACATGCCCATTCACCGGGATAACAGTCACGCTGAACATTATCTAGAAAGAAAAAAGTAATCTTAGGAAAACAAGAAACAAACTGAAAAAGGACAACAAACTCATGTCACTTTGGCAGATGTTAAACAATACTTCAGTATGTGAGGTACTGTATGTACCTTTGACAACCTGCCTTATTTCTTCAAGAATCTGGTACTGATCCTAAGAGATCTGTCACTCAGACTGCATTGTGCAGGAAATTACTGTCACTTTAAGTCGATGGAGAAGAGCGGCGCTTTGAGGGGGTCACATAGGGGCTCCTGGAGCCCATCCTATAAAAACACACAACAGCGTGGAGGAATTCTAAAGCCCTTCAGGGGAGCTGCACGATCTTGTGCCACAAAGAGGCATCTGAATAACATACTTAAAGGAGCACAGGCATAGCTCAGTAAAGAACCTCACTTATCACTTCTAGCTTCCTCTTGTACAATTAACTGACACTGCGTGACTATCTTAGACGTTGTCCTCTCCTCTAATTGGTCTTCTGTGCAGCCTTCTTGAGAAGCACTGTTTCCCACCTTCTCTAGCATTACCTAAGAAAGAGTTATGTGTGCACTCAAGATATTCACATGACTCGCGGTTTTATCTGACCTTGCTAACTGAAACCAACAATTCTCTAATCTGCTCTCCCTGACAATTCCTGTTGCAACAGTTTTCTCACCCGTGCTTCAGTTTCACATTCCTGTATCACAAACGTGTTTTGCACAATGAATTGTTCTCTCAACATATCTACTTAGCAACAGCATGGCAACAGCAGTAAAAGTCACAGCACTTCAACAATGGTGACACAGAAAATGAGAAAAACGTGACAAAACTAGTTCAAACAGCATATCATGAAAATAAACCGCTTGCCTTAGCACAAGTAAGTATAATCATAACCATAATATATCTTCAGGCTCAAGCAACATATTTAGCTTTGAGTGAACGTGAGAGCCGGGGGTAGAAAACTGTCGAGGAGGCTGTTTTAAAAGATTGAGTTCATTCCAGAAGCTATAGACAGCGTTTTAGGTCCTGGAGGAAGGGTGAAACATCTTGTTCGTCTAAACCCACCATAGACACTGGAGATGAATCAACCTCACTCCAGCACAATGTCATTTATGTCCTATTATTGACAGTTAACCCAATATGTGACTACCAGTAATTGATGTCCACATATAGTATCTATACCGCATCCTATTTCATCTGCGTTGTCTTCACAGTCGTCCTCTCCATCACAAAGCCAGACTTGGTGGATGCAGCGGCCACTGGGACAGGTGAAGTAGTTCCCTCTACATGAGGGATATGCTACAGAAGATTGAAGATTAACCAGATTAGTGGTGATGCTTATATGTGAGAAGATATAAGCGATAGCATGGAGGTACATACTGCAGTTTAGTTCATCGCTCCTGTCTCCACAGTCATCATCATGGTCACAGACATAGCGCTGAGGAACGCACGCTCCACTGTGACATGTGAATAGGCCTGTATTGCAGTGTTGTGCTGAAGAAAACAGATTTAGCTAAATTTGGTGATGATGCCAATATTCCCCCCCCCCTTCCCCGTAGAGTTGTTTTACATTGGCTACAACTTCTACAAAAATCAAGTGTCTTCTTACTGCAGTTTGCCTCATCAGAGCCGTCGCGGCAGTCCAATATGTGGTCACACCGCTGAGTCCAGTTGTAGCAAGCTCCATTAGCACACCTCAGCTGTGTACACTCAGGGTAATCTAAAAGATTAAATAAACATTACCGTAACATTGTGCAGCCAAACTGGTTTGACAACTGTGCAATTTGTAAGTAAAAAAGCCAGATGAATAGAAGGAACAAGAGACCCGACCTGACCAAGGCAGCAACACCCAAAACGTTCTTTATGCAATTGCATGATTACTAAAATGCGCTTTGCTGAGTCTACCATGTCGGCACAATAATGGCATAGAACCTGAACCTCATCTTGACTAATCCACCAAGGAATCTGCAATCAACTTCTGACAACAAGAAGCATATTGTGGCCCAATCTGTCAATCAGCGAGCCTCTTAATCTTAACAAATTGATTAAAATGCCACAGGAGGCTCAGACTTTTTTTTTTGTAATTTTTGTAAGGTTTTTTTTTTGTTTTTTTTTTTTTAAGGAAGCATTCTAAAGCAGACTTACGGCAGTCTCGCTCATCAGACCCGTCTGAGCAGTCCAATAACCTGTCGCATCGGTATTCTCCGGGGATACAGGCCCCGTTACTGCAGCTGAACTGGGTACTGGTACACATCCGTACAGCTGGGCACAGATTGGAGAGAAAATCATACATATATAAAACTGTCTTATTTATGTGAAATGTGGGTAACAATAGAGACATTCTTCAGCACTGTTATAAGGCATAAAAATATTAATCTACTAGTAATATTTCATCATGCAGATCCATCTCACATCGGCTGTGGCAACCCTGAGTGAAAACAAATGGACAAGCTGCAGGAACTTACTTATTTATTAGAACAAACAATGAATGAGTCTTTTCAATAAACAGATTTTTCAGATCTTGAAAACTGTAGGAATAATAATATATCACAACAAGAGAAAAGGTGCTTTTCAGCAGAGTTGTTCTTCAAGTCTTGAATGTGAATAATAAGGACATATTGGAAAATCTACTGAAAACCATTTTCAACACATTGTAATTAGGGAATAACCCTGTTGTGTCTGATGATTTGCGGAAGTTAATGCTGGATTTTACAGTCGCAAATTACGGTCACCGGTAAAACGGCTATTTGCAATCGTAATCCAGCATTAACATCCGCAAATTATCAGACACAAGGGGGTTACTCCCATTCTAATCCAATTCCAATGTTTGCACGGTTTAAGTAATTCATTCGGCGAATCATTGTGAAAGGGTGTGGTCGACTCTTCAAAGCTTACTGTTGCAACAGCGTCTTCATGCCAAACTGGAAATTCTGTGAGCAGACCCACAGATTTCTTCATCTTGTCAACTGCACTGAGTTAAATCCAAGGTAAATCCATCAATCAATCCAGTTAAATCCATTAAATCTATGCATTTCGGGATCGTCATCGCTGGACTCGTTTCTGTCACTGTGCCATTGTTGACACCTGCGCAGCAATGCAGTCATGGGGCAGAGTAACACATCAAATGTGAAGTGGTATTAATATTTTGCCACTGTCCATGAGATATTTTATGGTATGTAATCTCACAGAATTAACCAATCAGATACGCGGAAAAAAATGTACTTGGATTAGAATTACTATTATTATATGGCTGGAAAGCTACGTGCACTCTGATTGGCTGATTACCGGTCTGATATTTTCCCATATCAGACAGGTTACCATGACAACTGGTCCGGAACGTGTATCACTTTCGTTACAAACCAGAAAGCTAAAAACAAGATTAGAAAACCCAAGTCAGACATGAACATACTCCATAAATATCTAAACAGCATTGGAAAAAAAAAACATACACATTGAAAGCTTACCAGCTAACGACCGGACCATCTGTTAGCAAGTTCTTCACGGAAGTGAAGCAAACTAGTAGGGGCTCTAAGCCTGAAAATCGTTCACTTTCTGATAGAAGCGCCAAATTTTGCACACAGATCTGTTTTGATATAAGAAACAGATTTAGGAATAGTTCCATTGTCACGTATGACTGGAACAGTATATTTCAACAATTTTTTCAAAATGGCCGCCTATAAAGTTATAATAGCTCATTTTAGGAGTTATAGAGGAGCTAGGAAGATGATCTTGGTGTCTTTTTCTAGGTTTTTGGGCTCTGTGGTCATATTTGTGCAATCAAAAATGGTCTACATATGACGGCCATCTTGAAAATCCAAGATGGCTGCCATCAGGCAAAAAAATTACAACACTTTTGCTTCAATAATAAATGTAATGACAATTGTGGTGTCCAAGTTTAGTAAGTTGGTCAATATAATATATAATGACTTAAAATAAGCAAGAATTAGTGATCAATGCCATCTTGAAAATCAAATATGGCTGCCAAAACAATTGCAAAATCAAAATGAGTGTTACTTTGTAAGTAATACAAACACAATTACTACTGACACTTTTGATGTTTAGCACAGTAATGTATCCTTACACTAACTGATGACAATTAAAGGTACATCAAATGTATTGTAAGAAATAGCAGCCACATTCAATATGGCTGCCAATGAACCTTGAAAGCTAATTTCAAGAGTTTTGGTCATTCTAGGGAAATGATACTGGTATCGTTGCCCATGTTGCCGATCATTATGGTAAGCTTAAAAGGTGTCTACATGTGGCTTCAATCCTAGAATTTAAGATGGCTGTAAAACTGTTGTGTGGGCCACCAGAAGAGGAGGTACTGCTGGCCCACCACCAGAGGGCGCCCTGCCTGAAGTGCGGGCTTCAGGCACGAGAGGGCGCTGCCGCCTCAGGAACAAGCCGTGGTGACAGCTGTCACCCATCATCCGTGACAGCTGTCACTAATCATCCAATCCACATCTGGAATAAAAGCAGGAAGACACCTCCACCACACTGTCGAGATATCATCTTCTACCAGAGGTAATATCCTCAGCCTTTTTGTGGTATTTTGTAAATCAGTTTATTGTGAGTGTTTGCAGGAGTACTGGTCCTTTTTGTGGAGGCTGTGCAAGACGGCACTCTTTTTCCTCTGAGGGATTGCTGCAACGTATTGAGTGAGAGGTGGAGGTGGAATTCCCACCAGGATTGTTACTGGGTGTTCACACACCCACCCTTGACTGTCTTTGCTTTCTGCCAGCAGTACCAGATCCGACACGCCGTGAAGGTGGCCACCTGGGGACTTCGGGACTTGGCGGCTCCAGTATTCCTCGGGTTCGGTGGCAGTGGAAATCGTGTGGTTCCGGTTCGTTTCCAGACGGGCGTCTCCTATCGTCGAGCCTGCCCACACGACACCTTTATTGATTGACTTTTGCACATTCTGTAATCTGCTGTGTTTGGTTGTGTCATTCACAACAGGAAAGTGTTATAATTTGACTCCTTCCATTGTCCGTTCATTTACGCCCCCTGTTGTGGGTCCGTGTCACTACACTTTCCCAACAGGATATCTCAGCCAGCGTCATGGACTCCGAGGGGCGTCACCAGGCTGTTGAACAACCAATGGGAGAGCAGGGAGCGCAGGCGTCTGCAGGAGGTGTGATTGGTGAGCTACAGCATATTCTCACCGCCTTTACGGCTCGGATGGATCAAATAGCCGAGCAAAACATCCTCCTGAACCGCAGGGTGGAGGCTCTCTCCGCGCAAGTGGCGGCGAGCGCTCAGGGCGCTGCTGCAGCTCCTCCTCCTGCCGACCCTGTGCTGGATATAAATGTTCCAGTGGTGGTTCAACAACCCCTCCCACCATCCCCTGAAGCATACATAAGCCCTCCTGAGCCGTACGGAGGTTGTGTGGAGACGTGCGCGGACTTTCTTATGCAGTGTTCGCTCGTCTTCGCACAACGTCCCGTCATGTACGCGTCAGACGCAAGCAAAATAGCTTATGTGATCACTCTGCTTCGGGGAGAGGCACGCGCTTGGGCTACGGCGCTTTGGGAGCAAAATTCACGGCTCCTTCACACGTACACTGGGTTTGTGAGGGAGTTCAGAACTGTGTTTGATCACCCTAACAGGGGAGAGACCGCTTCAACTGTGCTGCTGTCGATGAGACAGGGACGCCGAAGCGCAGCTGCTTATGCAGTTGACTTCTGCATCGCGGCTGCGAGGTCCGGCTGGAATAACGCTGCGCTCCGCGCCGCCTTTGTAAACGGACTGTCGTCAGTCCTAAAGGAGCACCTAGTGGCCAAGGATGAACCGCGGGAATTAGATGGGCTTATTGATCTCGTTATACAGTTAGACAATCGGTTGGAGGAACGCCGTCAGGAACGAGACGAAGGACGTGGCCGGGCACGCGCCGTCCCTCTTCCTTCCGGGTCCGAGAAAGGTCCGCCCTTCCCACGCTCCCTGGCCTCTACGTCCCGTGGGGCGACAGCTCCCCCTGCTGACGAAGCTATGGACACGAGCAGGGCCACATTTAGACCACCTAATAGACAGAGGAGGTTTCCACGCGGGGCGTGTTTTGTTTGTGGCTCAATGGAGCATCAATTGAGCAATTGCCCCGAACGGTTAAACACCAACGCCCGCCCCTAGAAACTGGGCTTAGGGTGGGCCAAGAAATTCACGTGGGACACACACATATTGCCGCACGGCTCCCAGTTACAATCCTTAGTGGGGATTTAACCCTTCAGGCCCCAGCACTGGTAGACACAGGGTCAGAAGGGAATCTGCTAGACAGCAGATGGGCCAGGGAGGTAGGGCTCCCTCTGGTGGCGCTACCTACACCATTGCAGGTGCCAGCACTAGATGGCACCCTACTCCCTTTAATCACACACAGGACACCACCAGTAACTCTGGTAGTGTCAGGGAATCATAGGGAGGAGATTGAGTTTTTTGTGACTTCTTCTACCTCCCGTGTGATTCTGGGGTTCCCCTGGATGTTGAAACACAATCCCCGGATTGATTGGCCGTCCGGGGTGGTGGTACAGTGGAGCGAAACCTGCCATCGGAGGTGTTTGGGATCCTCGGTTCCTCCCGGTTCCCAGGCGAAGGAGCAGGTCCAAGTACCCCCCAATCTGTCGGCGGTGCTGGTTGAGTACCACGATCTTGCTGACGTTTTTAGCAAGGATCGGGCACTCACTCTCCCCCCGCATCGTCCGTACGATTGTGCCATCGATTTGTTGCCAGGTGTGGAGTTCCCGTCCAGCAGGCTGTACAACCTCCCCCGACCTAAGCGCGAATCAATGGAGACCTACATCCGGGACTCCTTAGCTGCCGGGCTGATCTGTAACTCCACCTCTCCGATGGGAGCAGGTTTCTTTTTTGTGGGCAAAAAAGATGGCGGTCTTCGTCCATGCATTGATTACCGGGGGCTGAAGGAGATCACGGTTCGCAACCGATACCCGTTGCCTTTGTTGGATTCGGTGTTCACCCCCCTGCATGGAGCCAAAATCTTCACAAAGTTGGATCTTAGGAACGCATACCACCTAGTTCGGATCCGGAAGGGAGACGAATGGAAGACGGCATTCAACACCCCGTTAGGTCATTTTGAGTACCTGGTCATGCCGTTCGGTCTCACTAACGCCCCCGCGACATTCCAAGCTTTGGTTAATGATGTTTTGCGGGACTTCCTGCACCGATTCATCTTCGTATACCTGGATGATATACTCATCTTTTCTCCGGACCCTGAGACCCATGTACGGCATGTACGTCAGGTCCTGCAGCGGTTGTTGGAGAACCGGCTGTTTGTGAAGGGCGAGAAGTGTGAGTTTCACCGCACTTCTTTGTCCTTCCTGGGGTTTATCATCTCCTCCAACTTCGTCGCCCCGGATCCGGCCAAGGTCGCAGCGGTGAGAGACTGGCCCCAACCTACGAGCCGTAGGAAGCTGCAACAGTTCCTTGGCTTCGCAATTTTTTACAGGAGGTTCATTAAGGGGTATAGTCAGGTAGTTAGCCCCCTGACGGCCCTGACCTCACCAAAAGTTCCCTTCACCTGGTCGGATCGGTGCGAAGCCGCGTTTAGGGAGTTGAAACGCTGGTTCTCGACTGCACCGGTCTTGGTGCAGCTTGATCCTAGTCGCCAGTTTGTGGTTGAAGTGGACGCCTCTGACTCAGGGATAGGAGCCATGCTATCCCAGAGCGGAGAAACCGATAAGGTTCTTCACCCGTGTGCCTATTTTTCCCGCAGGTTGACCCCAGCAGAGCGGAACTATGACGTGGGCAATCGAGAGCTCCTTGCAGTGAAAGAGGCTCTTGAGGAGTGGAGACACCTGCTGGAGGGAGCGTCAGTGCCTTTCACAGTTTTCACGGACCACCGGAACCTGGAGTATATCAGGACTGCTAAGCGACTGAACCCCAGGCAAGCCCGCTGGTCACTGTTTTTCGGCCGTTTTGACTTCCGGATCACCAACCGCCCCGGGACCAAGAACCAAAGATCGGATGCCCTGTCCCGGGTGCATGAACGGGAAGTCAAGACCGAGCTGTCGGATCCACCGGAACCCATTCTACCGGAGTCCACTGTCGTGGCTGCCCTAACCTGGGACATGGAGAAGACCGTCCGGGAGGCCCTGGCATGGAGCCCGGATCCCGGAACAGGACCGAAAGACAGATTGTACGTCCCACCAGAGGCCAGAGCTGCCGTTCTGGACTTCTGTCACGGGTCCAAGCTCTCCTGCCACCCAGGGGTGCGTAGGACCGTGGCAGTGGTCCGGCAGCGCTTCTGGTGGGCGTCCCTGGAGACTGATGTCCGGGCTTACATCCAGGCCTGCACCACCTGCGCCAGGGGCAAGGCGGACCACCAGAAGGCACAGGGACTCCTACAGCCACTTCCTGTGCCTCACCGCCCCTGGTCCCACATCAGTCTGGATTTTGTCACGGGCCTCCCGCCGTCCCGGGGACACACCACCATTCTCACGATAGTGGACCGATTCTCCAAGGCGGCCCACTTCGTGGCCCTCCCGAAGCTCCCATCGGCCCAGGAGACGGCGGATCTCCTGGTCCACCATGTCGTCCGGCTGCATGGGATACCAACAGACATCGTGTCGGATCGCGGTCCCCAGTTCTCCTCGCAGGTGTGGAGAAGTTTCTGCCGGGAACTGGGGGCCACCGTAAGCCTCTCGTCTGGGTATCGCCCACAGACTAACGGACAGGTCGAACGGGCCAACCAGGAGTTGGAGCAGGCCCTTAGGTGCACGACCTCCGCACACCCGACGGCTTGGAGTGAACATCTGGCCTGGATCGAGTACGCTCATAACAGCCAAGTGTCCTCTGCCACCGGCCTCTCCCCGTTCGAGGTGTGTCTGGGGTACCAACCCCCTTTGTTTCCTTTGGTGGAGGGAGAGGTCGGTGTGCCCTCGGTCCAGGCCCACCTGCGGAGATGCCGTCGGGTGTGGCGCACCGCCCGTTCGGCCTTGTTGAGGGCCCGGTCGAGGGCTAAAGCCCATGCAGACCGTCGACGGTCCCCGGCCCCCGCATACCAGCCCGGGCAGGAGGTATGGCTTTCCACCAAGGACATTCCACTACAGGTCGAGTCTCCTAAACTAAAAGACCGCTTCATTGGACCCTTTACCATCCTCAAGGTTCTCAGTCCTACCGCAGTGAGGCTCCAACTCCCGGCCTCACTGCGGATCCATCCGGTTTTCCATGTCTCCAGAATCAAGCCGCATCACACCTCACCCCTCTGTGCACCCGGTCCGGCGCCGCCTCCTGCCCGTATTATCAACGGGGAGCCGGCTTGGACAGTTCGCCGGCTCTTGGACGTCCGTCGTTCAGTATTTGGTGGACTGGGAGGGGTATGGACCCGAAGAACGCTCCTGGGTGAAGAGGAGCTTCATCCTGGACCCAGCCCTACTGGCCGATTTCTATCGTCGCCACCCGAACAAGCCAGGAGGCGCCCGTTGACACTGTTGTGTCATTCACAACAGTAAAGTGTTATAATTTGACTCCTTCCATTGTCCGTTCATTTACGCCCCCTGTTGTGGGTCCGTGTCACTACACTTTCCCAACAAAAACAACAGAAAAAAGACCATAATGCCTTCAAAACAAACATGTATCAAACATAAACATGTATCAAAAACACTTTACAAGTAAATAAAGTTCTATTTCTTTTTATGCATCCACTAACTCAATACTAACTAGACGGCCCTGTGAAAAATTTAATTTATTAACATTTTGATTGCAACAAGGGTTTTACCATCAGACTGTTTATCTATCTACTTTTATATCAAAAGTAAATGCATTGTGAACGTCATTGTCTAATGTATTCTAAATGTTGTTGTCTTGTTTGCACTTGGGGTCACCACAGCAAATCCAAGGTGGATCTGCATTTTGAATTGGCACAAGTTTTACGCCGGATGCCCTTCCTGATGCAACTCCACATTACATGGAGAAATGTGGTAGGGGTGGGATTTGAACCTGGAACCTTCTGAACTGAAACCAAGTGCATTAACCACTTGGCTACTTTTAGGTGTTACACAAGAAGAGGGACAATGAAGATTCCTTTACATTATAATGTTATGACAATTGACATTGTGTAGTGTAGTGGCATTTTGTTGTATATAGCTTGCATATATAGCCTTTGTGTAATTTGAAAAAAATGGGTAGGGGCACATTATTGAATATAGCTTGCATACATTGCTTGTGTATATAGTCATTAGGTTGCTTTTATATGACATTGTCAAACTTGTGCTTATATTTGTGTACTTATCAATATGGCATCTCAAGTGAGCGAATCAGAAGCAACTGCAGATGTAACAGATTGGACACTGTGTTTTCTTTGCCAAAAAGTAGAAACATCACATAAACTCATATGCCCAGTAAGTAATTTCAAAGTGACTTGAAACTTCTGTACACCAAGAGTAAAACTGATAAAAACGTCTTTATGTTTCTAGCATTTACTTGTTTAGACAGAAAAACTATTGATGACTATTGCAAAAAAAAGAAAAAAAACCTAATATTTCAGAAATAAAGTATGTCTATTTTATGTTATACTGTAACAGTTATATAAAAGTTACTTTAAAGTCAAAATTTACACCATAAACCATTAGTTAAAAAGAATGATAAT
Organism: Thalassophryne amazonica; assembly: GCF_902500255.1. Taxonomy (NCBI): domain Eukaryota; kingdom Metazoa; phylum Chordata; class Actinopteri; order Batrachoidiformes; family Batrachoididae; genus Thalassophryne; species Thalassophryne amazonica. Next base: position 30,174,855 of record NC_047116.1, on the reverse strand, counting down.
ACTATAAGTAAAACACAAGTCATACATTCTGAAAAATCATACAAGGGTGTCTTTTTATGAATAAAACAACAATGTTATTACCTATTAGTTTGTCATCACTTTTCTGTGGTTCTGTAACTAATAATGATATAAAATTGGGGGATTAAAAAATAAATGCTTTTTGATCAAACATCTATTTTAAAACAACTATTATAAAATTATGTCTGAACTTACTTGATGCTAGTGAATAATCTATTTTGGCATATGTGTGTGTAAAAAATAAGCATATTACCTTCATTATATTTGACCCCAGTTCTCCTTTTTTGTTGGTGAGATGCAATTACTTATGATTTCCATACACATGTCACAAAAAAATGTCCAAATCTATTTGTAATCTATCTATTCCTAAAATTAAGTTTAGTTGGATGCATTCCAACAAATTCAGGAAAAATCTGTCACTTTTTATATCTTTGGGTATATCAGTTGAGGGTTAGATTTCCCCCAGTTCTCCTTGCGATATTTCATGGAACTGTTACTTTTTTGAAAGGGCATATATATATATATATATATATATATATATATATATATATATATATATATATATATATATATATATATAATTATAATAATTATTATTATTATTATTAACCTCACTTGCTTGGTCTGTATGGGAATATCAGACCTGTGTGTTTTACACCTCTGTTTTAATAGTAAGTCCCTTCGGCTGCTCCCTTGTTTGCACTCGGGGTCGCCACAGCAAATCCAAGGTGGATCTGCATGCTGAACTGGCACAGGTTTTATGCCGGATGCCCTTCCTGACGCAACTCCACATTACTTGGAGAAATGTGGCAGGGGTGGGATTTGAACCCGGAGCCTTCTGAACTGAAACCAAGCGCTTTAACCACTTGGCCACCACCCCTGCACCTCTGTGTTTTAATAATCCTTTAATATGAAATACACTTACAGCAGTGTTGTCTCTCATCTGAACCATCTTCACAGTCTTCCTCATCATCACATACCCACACATCTGGGATACACTCACCGTCACTCAAACACTGGAAGTGATTGTTGCTGCAAGTTGCTTGAGCTGTGAGAACACACACAGACGTTTGTCTTACAGACGCATACTGTATTGAGGCACAGAGTATCCAACAAACACTATGACAAGTCCATCACATGTGCTGTGTTTCTGCAAACAGTGTGATGCAGAGAGTAACATACGGCAGCCTTGTTCATCAGAGTCATCCACACAGTCTGATGTCCCGTCACAGTGCCAGTCTCCTGGGATACATCGACCAGTTACACAGCGGAACTGTCCCTGTTCACATCCTGCACACAATCATTAGGATTGCATTTAACTGTAGTATATAACTGTAGTATAGTATATATAGTGAGACTAGTATTCAGTCCACAATGTGGGGGGATTGTTTGGTACAGTTTCGACAGTCTACATTTGCACAAAATGTGCTTTCTATCAAGGGTTGTTCCAGTTGGAATGCTCTACCAATTATAGTTAGAGAAAGCAACACGTATGTTTTATTTAAGAGGGGACTTAAAGAATGGCTCTTTGGTCAGCAAAACTGTGAACATTAGTTGAGATTTTAGATGAAGAAGAGTATACAGAGGAGAGTGTATTTTTTTTATGATCAGCACTTTAACATTTAGGCACTTTAGCAATAGTGTTGATTTTGTGTTATTTTGTTTGTGTTGTCATGTTAATTTGTTTATTGTAGTGTCTGTCTTGTAATGTGTTATGTTGTGTTGTACTGTATTGTACGAGGGTAGGCTGAAAAGTTCTAAGGCTCACCAAGAAGGAGAAATGCCATTTCAATAAAACTTGGCATGCATTAAGTTCAACTCTTCTGATGACTAACTGTGTTTTTTTTCTTCCAGGTTGTGAGGCAGTTTGTGGTTCATAGCCAAGTTTGAAAGTTTGTGGTAGAGGGAAACGGCAAAAATGGACAAAATCTGGCAGTGCGGTGTGATTAAGTACCTGCATAAGAAGGGGTTAAAGCCCAAGGACATTCATGCGGATATGGTTGCTACATTAGGGGATGAAGCTCCCTCCATATCTACAGTGCAAAAGTGGGCAACTGAATTTAAGAGGGGCAGAGACAGCCTTGAAGATGACCCAAGGTCTGGGTGGCCTGCAACAGCCACAACCCAGAAAAACATTGACCTTGTTCAGGAAATGGTGATGGACGACAGACGATCGACGATTAATCAGCTAGCAGATGCTGTGGGAATATCCCGTGAGAGAATTGAACACATTCTGCATGATGAACTTAGAATGTCAAAGGTGTCAGCTCGGTGGGTGCCACGTCTTCTGACACCTGATCAGAAACGCACCAGGCTAGTCATGTCGAAGGCAAACTTGGCGCAATTTGAAGAGTATTCAGCCAATTACATGGAATGTTTTCTTACCCAGGATGAGTGTTGGGTTCACCACTTTGAATCAGAGACAAAAAAACAATAAATGCAGTGGAAACACAGAAGATCACCACCTCCAAAGAAGGCCAAGATCGTTTCGTCTGCGGGGAAGGTCATGGTTTCAGTTTTCTGGGATGCCAAGGGCATTGTGTTCGTGGACTATCTTGAAAAGGGAGAAACCATAAATGGACAGTACTATTCTAACCTACTGAGACAGTTACGCAAGGCTATCAAAAAGAAGCGACCAGGAAAGCTGATGAAAGGGGTGCTGTTCCATCAAGACAATGCCCCAGCTCACAAGTCAACAGTGGCCATGGCTACTATCCACGAGTGTGGATTTGAACTGGTAGATCACCCGCCATACTCCCCTGACTTGGCACCCTCGGACTTTCATCTGTTCCCAAACCTGAAAAAAAAGTTGGCTGGGAAGCACTATCGGAGCAATGATGAGGTGATGGCTGGCGTTGAGGACTATTTTGACTCTCAAGATGAAAGCTTCTATGCCAAGGGAATTGAAGCACTCAAGCACCGCTGGAAGAAGTGCGTGGAGTTACAGGGAGACGATGTAGAAAAATAACCCTGAATTTGTTCAATTCGACAACTGCATCATAGTCAGCCTTAGAACTTTTCAGCCTACCCTCGTATTATATTGTATTCTTTGTATGGGTCATGTATGTTTTGTGTTGGTGGTAATTTTACCCCATGGGACTGTGGATGGAAAATAGCCTTGAGCTAAATCTGGCATATTTACAGTACTTGTTTTCTGTTCATTAATATGCACTGTCCCATTAAAATAAATTAATAAATGAAATGAAATGAACTGTAGTATATAATGTGTGCTGCAGAAGCCAACGGTCTACAAGTTTTCATTGCAGCCACAAGTCACCTCAGCATATGATTTTCTCCACAAACTTACACCATGACTGAAATCTGGGTGTTGTTTGTTTCTTTGGTGGAACTCCCCAGAAACACTTCACCTTCTCCTCTACAAAACCCGGTGCAATGTTTAGTCATTTCAACATGAAGGACACACTTAATTTTGATGACATCAGCAATCCGGATGAGAATCCCTAATTTTGCACACCAAGATAGGGGCACGGCAGTCTCGTTTAAACCCTGCGTGTTATCGCGGGATTTGACCACTTACGGCAGGGGTGCTCAAGTTCTGTCCTCAAGATCTACCTTCTTGACACTCTTAGTTGTCTCCCTGTTCCAATACACCTGAATTCAATGAAAGGCTCGTTAGCAGGCTTTTAATGAGCCTTTCATTGGATTCAGGTGTGTTTGAACAGGGAGACAACTAGGACCGAACTTGGGCACCCCTGACTTACGGGGCCCGCCGACCCCGTTGTGCAATATATACACAGCATAACTTCACACAGACAAATGGTGTTTTGTTTTTCAGCTGCAATCACCGAAGCAGTCATGAAAAGTACTGTTTTTTTTGGTTCCCAGTGAGAAGGGAAGATGAGGCAAATGGGAGACGTCATGTCAGTAAGTGTTAGCCTACACAGCTAACCAGAGTAGCTGTATTCTCTCGCCTGCAAAACCGCCTTGACATGTTTGTGCTCCGGGTCATAAACAAACCACAACACTTGTCCACTTTTCCACTGCATTGTCACTTTTTCTTTGCATTTTCACTTTGTTTGTGTGTAATTTGCCCGAAAAACTCAAAGAAAATGCTGAGTTTTTTCTCTCAGAAGTAGAGAAAATACATCATATGCGTCATATTTTACCCCTTTAGCGTCCACCCTCAAACGAGACTGCGGTGCCCTATTGACAACGTCAACATTTGTTATGTGGTACATGAGTGTTCATCTAATGTTATAACTGTTTTGGCTTTTTTAAGATTTCCTCAAAATTGATAAATTGTTTTAGATTTCATAAAACATGAGGGTTGGGATGCTTTCCATTGATAAAGCATGTCTTAAAAGCATTGACAAGCCTCGGAGACAAGTCTGCCAGCCATCCCCCAGACAGTTACACAACCTTCACCACACTCATCTCAAGCCTCCTTTTGAAGTTCTCACTGAGTGGCATCTGTGGAGATAAGGTACCACCGCTCTACCTTCCCTGACATTATCCAGGAGAGACTGATTCGGGTGGTGAAGCACTCCATCAGTCCCATCCAAATAGGAATGTGCATTTCTGATTGTCTCACTGACAACCTGATTAATGGTGCATGCTGTTGCTGGTCAGAAATGTAAATGGGATAAATAGTGGTACTGAGTGGTACCGCAACCCTTTCAACCTAAATTCTTTGCTGAGATGTGAGGTGGTTGATGGGAATGCATGCTGGGGGTTGGTGGTATATCTGTCCACTCCTATCCATCAGTTTAAAAACATTCTTCCTTCTTAATCAAATGTCTTCCAACAATTGTAAGACAAATAACCTTTTAAAATACCAGGATTTCAAACTGTAAATAAAACACTGTGCTTCAGCAATCATAGCTACGGAATTATTTATAGCAATTAGAGGCACAAAACTGAAAAAAAAAAAAAAAAAAAAATATATATATATATATATATATATATATATATATATATATATATATATATATATATATATATATATTAATAAACCCTCACATTTCCTCAGCAAGTGCAAAATTTGAAAAGTAATTTTTCTATAGGAAAAAATGTACCAAAAACACACAAATGAATTGCCTTGAAATCGACTATCTTTCAGTAAATGTGATACGTTGATACGAGTGAGACGTTGACTGTATTTGGAGTCAATGGCTTATCTGCGGCTTTATGTAATGTGCTCTTTTAATAGTGGATCACTTCCACTGCAGTTGTGGGGTCAGCTCTAGTGCTACGGCCCTAAAAGCCTCACAAATGCTCAAATCACAGCTTCTTATATCAGTTTAATTAGCCAACAAACCACCAAAGCGCTACCCAGCCAAACAGGCTGCATATTTAACTCCTTCAGCAGATATCCAGGAGGCAACTCTTTTTACCTGCTCAGTTTACTTGCAATACATTGCTTGCAATCTCCTAAAAAGGGACCCTTTGTTATAAGGAAACGACCCCAGAGGTTTTAGCATCATCTCTACCAAGGAAGGAGGAAAAAGTGTGAGATACGGTGCACAAAACAGCTCACAGATGCACTTTTTTCCCCACATAAAACAAAAGGAACATTTTTTCTCAACATGATGAAGGGAGCACACTATAACACATTAAAGTGGCGATAATGTGCTGTTGGAGCTTCAGCCTCAGTCATATAATGCTATCCCTGGGCATGTAGAAACTCTCAAGCAACAGATGCGTGCTACAGACCATCTAGGAAAAAGAAAATTTAAAAAAAATTAATGAATTAAAATAAACTTAAAAATTGCAGAAAAAAATTGAGGTATTAACATATGAAGAGTCTGAAATTTTGAGCTTATTTGGGCCATCAGTTCATATTTTATGAGTTGACAATTTAAAGAATCCCTTTTGATTTGTTACCAAGTGAAGTCTGGGAACATACGCTGGTGTTGCGCTTTGCTGCATCCAAAACACCATGGAATACCTTGGGTCCTGGATGGCAACCACCCAGTCAGACAGCCCAATTTGTTCCCATTTATGTCAGAAAAAAAGGATTTTCTTTGACACCATAATAATTTTCTCCCGTAGTATTCAAATAAAGGATTAACAGTCTTATATGACCAATATAATCAAAAGTCACCTTGTTTGAAAATTTTGAATTTTGACCCATAGTGATAAGAAGCCATGGCACATTTTCTGTGGTATCATCATCAATAACGGGCAGGGGGCAATTGGGGGTTGGATGTCCACCCATTATTGTTAGAATATCTTTGATTGAGCATGCCTGTACTGTTTGCAGATATTATACAATTATAGACTTTTGATTTCTGTGTACCCGTGATGCGCCGAACTTTGAAACAGACGGCTGCTTGGCGGAGTACTCGGTCGATTTTACGCAGAAGCTAGACAGGCGAATGGCGAACTTTATAAGAAAACAAACCCGATGTCTCTTCCTCACGGACTTAACAGGGATCTCCAGTCAATCGATGGGATGTCTTGTTTACCATATAATAAAGCAGTTATAGACTTTTGATTTCTGTGTACTCGTGATTATGCGGCCCTGGTCAGGATGGGGTTCACCGAGGCCTTGGCAAACCCCATCCTGACCAGGGCCGCATAATCCCATCGATTGACTGGAGATGCCTGTTAAGTCCGTGAGGAAGAGACATCGGGCTTGTTTTCTTATAAAGTCTGCCATTCGCCTGTCTAGCTTCCGCGTAAAATCGACCGAGTACTCCGTCAAGCATCCGTTTGTTTCAAAGTTCGGTGCATGTCCCTTTTCAGCGACGTACTTGTGAAACAGGTTGGCTGCTGACTGTGTATTTCTGCGGGTGTTCGCATCTTTTTCGTGTAAAATTTGTTTTAAGTCAGCGTTGCTAACATACGCAAACATGTCTTCTGCCATCTTGTCAACAAACTGACAGCCAAAGTAGGTGTTGTATCGCATTATCTGATTGGTCGTTATCGATAGAAGGCGTAGCTTGATACGAGAGGTGTACTTGTTTTGCACGCGCGGTCTACTTGGCTCCACCAGCGGTCAACTCGGCATGTGGTACAGCTCACAAAGTGGCAAATGGGCCAATCAGAAGTTGGCAGACTCCCATACCATATAATAAACACATTTATTCAATGATCCTGGTTCCATTTAAGCTTAAGTCACGGATTGATTTTCCAGAGGCCGGGACCTGACAAAGAGTTTTAGCTAAGAAGTGGAGGATTCAGCCCGTGATGGCCAACTCAACCATTTAAACCAGTCAGCAAAAGGATTATCAAAAGACCAGTGGTAGAGAGCAGAGACGCTTGGAGTGAGATTTGGACTTACTTCATTTCATGTCAATCAATTTGTTGTGTTTTTCAGCAAGCAGCAGCTATATTTCATTTAAATTCAACACACAGCAAAACAAGTCACAGAACAAAACAGATCGCCTCATTATCTGTGGATATTTTAACTGTAACCTTCAATATCTGTTTTCGAGACAACTGGTACCCGACATTATCTAGATAAAAAAATGTAGCACATGATCCTCTTTAAAGTGTAAAATGTTGAAACTGATATCTGAACACATCAAGGTCTCAAAAGTACAAATATCCTGATAGCAGTGATGACACTGAGCTACTATGTACATGACGTAACATTGTTATATTTGAAAATGAGTAACTGTGTTCATGAAATTGTGTTAATTAGAAAAATGGAGGGAAGAATTAAAATAATAGAAAAAATACTCTCACTGCCTGTGTAGTATAAAATAATTATAGTTTCTGTACGTTTAGTGGTGAACAATTTTTAAAAACCATGTTTGCCAAAGAGAAACTCATCTGCTGGAAGCTTTCAAATGCAACCAGTGTTTCATTGTGTGAAAGGTGACAGTCAGATCTTTCAACAGCTCTGTCTGGTGTAGTGAAGGTTTCTTTTAAATTCCCAAAATAACGTCTTTGTAACTTTTCCTTAATCCTCACATTTTTACGGTTTCATCCTGATAAAGACAAATTTTGACTGTGTCAATCAATATTAAGAGACGCAAAAGGGCAGAGAGGCTTAGAATGGAGGACGAGGAGCAGATGATTTTTTTGGGGGGTGGCATCTTTGTTTTTTCTGTAATTTGATGTTTTCTTTACCCTTTTCTTTGGTCTTCTTGTCTATTCTAATTAGCCAAACTAAACCCGCAGCAGGCGAGACCACCAATCCGTCCACAGTTTAAGATAAAGATGCCTTATTGCTGCCAAAACATAGAAGAGCAGAGGAGTAATTTTCATTAGAATGAAGCCCCCTCCCACACCCACAGCCACCCCCCACGCATTCAATTCTACACAGCAAAATCACAAAAGTACCAAAGAAGAGCCAACGTGCTGAATATGATTTTGCATGGGAAATATTTTAATAATAAACTAAAATGATATTACGCACACAAAATATGTAAAGCGATTAATTTAGAATCTCTGCTTTTATGACAAATTATCAAAATGACCTTTCCAAGAAAGACATCCAAACTTACTGGTATTATGATCACACCCCATGCCCCAACCTCTGGTGCTTGAAGATGAAGTCTACGTAGAAGTACCAAAACTTTCAGTTCCTTGGGCTGACTCCAAAAACAACTCACTCCCCATAGACGTAAAATCTCCAATTTTGTATAATTACATAGCTACTTTCAGTGTTTGTGATAATTGTATGGGGGGGTAAATGTTTATGTAATTCATTAATTTAAGCTATTTTAAGCTTTAAGCCCCTCTCACACAGACATTTAGAGGCACATATGGCAGTTGCCACCCAACTCTCCACTATCTGCCACAAACACGGCACTACTCACCAAAAAGGCATCATACAATGTCGCAAGGTTGACAGCCTCTCTCAACCTCTTTACTAATTTGTAGCTTGGCCAGAAGTTAGGCAGAGTCAGGCACTGCCCAGATAGCATCTTTTGCAACCACCTAATTTGAGACTGAAATCATCCATCCATCCTCTGTATCCACTTAATCCAATTAAGGGTCACGGGGGAGCTGGAGCCAATGCCATCAGTCATAGGGTGTTAGGTGGGGTACACCCTGGACAGGATGGCAGTCAATCACAGTGCCACAAATAGACAGACAAACATATTTACACCTGCACGCACCTATGGTCAATTTAAAGTTTCCACTACACCAACCCTGCATTTCTTCCAAGGAAAAAGGGTTGAAAGGTTTGGGGAATCCCTGACCCAGATGATGGAATTTTTGCTTTTTGCTGGATCAGATGCAAGTCCCATAGTGGACTTTGTTGTTTCTTTACTTGCTTTGGGTGTCAGTCATTGCTGTGACATCCTGTGCAACAGCTCTGCATGGCTTTAGCTGCAAATGATCTCCTCACCCCACCAAACACCTAGAAGGCACCCCTTTGATATTGGCCTAATATAATGCCGAGCCTGTTAAAAATAAAAGCCTCTACAGTCAGGCAGGATTCCAGTCCAGAAGTCAAACAGATGCTGCACTTCTCAGGCGTTTTAAGAAAACACCTGTCCACTCCTTGTGAGACATCTCTTTCTGGTCACGTGGGCCCATGAAAGATGTCTACAGTCTTCCATCAATGTGTTTAGATAAAGCGGCCGCTGGCAGCATGAAAATGCTCACGGATGCCACGCTGTCAGACTGAAGTGCTGCTGCCTATTTCATATGGAAATCAATGCAGCAGAATGCAGTCAACTACCAAACAAGTGACTTTGGCTCTTACTGCTACACACACAAGCTGATAAAAAAAACCAGGAGGGGCTCTGGCAGTAGGCATGAATGGAGTGATGTACGACACACTAGTCTGGTTAGGACTGGTTCTTCAGAGGGGTACTCCATGCTTTTTATTTTGGCGCTCATGCCAACAAAAGCATCATAAATGAAGTCACAACACACTGTAATTGGACAGTCTCATTTTCCCCCCTTCAGCATGCTGACGTTTCACTGAAGGCAAAACTCCATCCGTGGCGTCTGTAACCAAGACTGCAGAGAGCTACTGGGAAAGAAAGGATTTGCTGTGTATTTGTGCCAACTCTGTCCCATTTCTAATGCAGTGTTACTCTTGCACAAGGACTTAGGCTCCAGCACCGGAAAGAAGCCAGCATGCCTGAGGATTTACTGTGCACGTGCAGGTCAAGTTCTTGAATTTACAATGACATTTTCACAGTGTCACTACAGTCTCAGACTAAAAATACATTTAATCAACTTACAGTGCATCTGGAAAGTATTCACAGCATGTCACCTTTTCCACATTTTGTCATGTTACAGCCTTATTCTAACATGCAGTAAATTCATTTTTTACCTCATAATAATGACATGAAAAGGTTTTTTTTTTGTTTTATTTTAGCAAATTTATCAAAAATAAAAAAAACTAAGAACTCACACGTACATGAATATTCACACCCTTTGCTCTATACTTTGTTGACGCACCCTTTCCAACAATTACAGCCTCAAGTCTCCTTGAATATGATGCCACAAGCTTGGTGCACCTATCTTTGGGCAGTTTTGCACATTCTTCTTTGCAGCACCTTTCAAGCTCCATCAGGTTGGATAGGGAGCATCAGTGCACAGCCATTTTCAGGTCTCTCCAGAGATGTTCAATCGGATTCAGGTCTGGGCTCTGGGTGGTCCACTCAAGGACATTAACAGAGTTGTCCCAATGCCAGTCTTGATATCTTGGCTGTGTGCTTAGGGTCACTGTTCTGCTGAAAGATGAACTGTCTGAGGTCATAAGCGCTCTGGAGCAGGTTTTCATCCAGGATGTCTCTGTACATTGCTGAATGCATCTTTCCCTCAATCCTGACTAGTCTCCCAGTTCCTGTTACTGAGAAACATCCCCACAGCATGATGCTGCCACACCATGCTTCACGTAGGGGTGGTGCCTGGTTTTCTCCAAACATGACGCCTGGCATTCATGCCAAAGAGTTCAATCTTTGTCTCATTAGACCAGAGAATTTTGTTTCTCATGGTCTGAGAGTTCTTCAGGTGCTTTTTGGCAAAGTCCAGGTGGGCTGCCATGTGCCTTTTACCAAGGAGTGGCTTCTGTCTGGCCACTCTAATAATACAAGCCTGATTGGTGGATTGCTGCAGAGATGGTTATCCTTCTAGAAGGTTCTCCTCATTCCACAGAGGAATGCTGGAGCTCTGACAGACTGACCATCGGGTTCTTAGTCACCTCCCTGTCTAAGGCCCTTCTACCCCAATCGCTCAGTTTAGACGGGCGACCAGCTCTAGGAAGAGTCCTGGTGGGTCAGAACTTCTTCCATTTACGGATAATGGAGGCCACTGTGCTCATTGGAACCTTCAAAGCAGCAGAAATGTTCATGTACCCTTCCCCAGATTTGTGCCTCGAGACAATCTTGCCTCAGAGGATCTGCAGACAATTCCTTTGACTTCATGCTTGGTTTGTGCTCTGACATGCACTGTCAACTGTGGGACCTCATATGTAGTCAGGTGTGTGCCTTTCCAAATCATGCAGGTGTGTGCCTTTTCCAAATCATGCTCAAGTTTGAGCTTCATGGCAAAAGCTGTGAATTCTTATATACAAGTGATTTTTTTAAGGGGGGGGGGGGGTAATAAATTTGCAAAAATCTAAAAAAAAAAAAAACTTTTTCCATATTGTCAGTATGGGGTATTGTGTGTAGAATTATGAGGGAAAAAAATGTATTTCATCCATTTTGGAAAATGGCTGTAACATAACAAAATGTAGAAAAAGTGAAACGCTGTGAATACTGTCCAGATGCACTGTAAAACAGCCTTTCTTTCAAGTAAGCTGCACAAGACATCTGTAAGGGCCTCTTCACACATAGTACGAATAAGTACAAATCAGGGTGAATCACGGTAGAACAACTAGTATGAGCGAACCACGAAAACATCAAGCCGATGGGCAGGCATGAATGAACCCGCTGCAACGGTTTTGAGCACGCGACAGTGTTGTGCACAAGCACGCACGAAACCGCTGCAGTGGGAAGACAGTGCGAGGGGTTGGTAAGGTTAGATTTTACTTGTGTGAAGCACCTTGAGGCAACTTTGTTGTGATATGGCTGTTGTGTGTTGGGGGGTGTGGCTGGATGTTTTGGTGTTCTTTTCTTTTCTTTGCTCTTCAGGTGGCATGGAAACTGATTTGTCTGTGGAGAAGGTGCTGGCTGAAGAGTCCTCACCCTCATCAACATCATGTGTAGCACCTGTGACTGGTGCTCACATGCAACCTTAAAGACTTTCAGCTGAAGCAGATAATTGGATGGCGTTCTGCATTTAAATCATGTGTGATTCAAGCAGAACTGCTGGGAACTCGACCTTGTGATGTCCGTTTGTGAGACGCTGAGGACCGCGCCTGGGTTTGACACATCGAGCCCGTGAAGCAAGGAAGGGTGAGGACACTTGCTGTCAGCACACATTAAAGGTGATTAAGTGTTCGACTAATTGTTGATAGTAACTTGGTGTTTTGTTACGCAGTATACTGGAATTGTGATGAGAATTGTGCAGTTTGCTTCTCACTGCTGTGGCGTGCAGGATAAGTGATCCTCCACTTGTGAGAAGCTGCTCATTTGCATAAAGTTAAAAAATACAGACCTGAATGTGTTGCTGATAGCGTGTGTCTTTTGAAAGATATTGTTGTAACTGCTGACTTACCTCACCTCTTCTTTGCTTCACAGAGAGTCAGTTTGTCGTGTCCACCTGGGGGGTGTTTGTCTGGTGGTAGTGGGTCCAGGAACGCCTGGCTTCTATCCTTTTGGGCGCTTAAGAGCGTGCCAACAGTCACTCCACCAGAAGGACGTTCTTTTAGTTTTGTACACATTATTATGCACAGGTGAAAAATAAATTGTTTCTGTTGTTGGAACCGCTTTCTGGTTATTTTTAGCGCTGGGTTCTGTCTGACGCAGGTCCGCTCCTCAACTCGCGTCGACACATAACAATGGCGCTATATAAATGAAAATAAATTGAAGTTGACTGAGCAGCTGGAGCATGCGTAACCACATCGTGCAGCTGCTGTTAAAAAAAAACATGTCAACCATGGGATTTGAATGTCCAATTTACAAAAGCTCTCTTGTCAGCCAGAAACTTTACCACTGCGCGACCCTCGCTGTCCTATAAAAGGTGTGTAAAAGTCCTGAAGTCAACAAGGACATTAATGTATTTTTTAACAAAAGAGAAAAAAGCACCATAACTGACCAAATGGCGTTTGTTACGGTGTATTTCTGCTGATATGTGACTGAAAGTGGCATATTTGTGGCACTGTTGGGTTGTCATATAGTCCTGTGGCGCGCCCCCCAGACAGACGTGACATTCAGATTGCCTGCTCCGTGTCCACATGGAGTGACGGTCCATTTCAGCTGGGTCAGCCTGTCAGTGTTTGCGGTCTCCAGCCCGTCGCAAAAGCGATATATGTTTTTATGTATTTCCACATGAGGACAGCAAACACACACACACACGCGCGTGTCCATCAAAACACGGTACGTGTTCTGCAGCTGTGATGTCCAGGACCAGAGTTGTCAACAACACACGTGTTGTGGGGGGAGCCGACACTCTGGCACGCCACGTGTACTCGGCAACGCCACAGTTGTGGGGGCACTTACACAAATTTTACCGCCAGCTCGAAAGTGATCGTCTACTGACTGTTTTCGTGCTAGAAGCACAATTGGCCACACATTTTCTAAGTGCCAAGCGAGCGGTATCCGATGTTCGTGTGTGTCACTTGGAATTTGGCCAACACCTGCCGTGAGAGGGATTGAATGTGCTCTCACAGCGCACACTCTGTCTTTCAGCCGCTGGTGTGCGCAAATAGTTGTAGCAACAGGTGTACGAGGCGTTGGAGGCATCTACGATTTTACAGGTATTGCATACGATTCCTGCTTCATGCACAATTCAACCACATTCATACTATGTGTGAAGGGGCCCTAATGAGTGTCAGTACCCAAGTTCTTACTCTGCACCTCATACTAAGTTTTCCTTGGCTAATAATTAATGGAGGGAACAAATTCTGCATCATAAATAACTACAAAATAAATCATTAGTAATGTTTCTCAGTGTATTATTAAGCCTGCCATGTGTCATTCAGAAAATGAGGGTACAAGCCAAGGCTTTGGGAAGTAAATCGGCAGGTCGATAAGTAGGAAGATAGTTCAACCCCTTCCATCTGTTAACATAATAATGCAAAGATAACTCAAAAACAATCAGAAGGCAACACCTACGCTTTACACATTTAACACTGATTCATGTAAATTATTCATAATTCAGTGACACTATAATAAAATACTTGACATTTTGACATTTTCTGTCTAAAACTGAAGCACTTCATCCTTGACTAACTCACAGCCATTTCACCATGTTTAATCTTGCTGGCCTAAAACTGTTTGAGTAGTTAGGATTTAAAGTTTGACCTGTCAGGGTCAACCAAGGTAAAAGATCAAGCGAGCAATGGAAATGTATATATGACTTCATGATTCCACAAATACAACAAACAGGGCAGTAATCATCCACTAATAAACTGATCAACATGATATTGACCCAGTTCACCCCCCCCCCCCAAAAAAAAAAAAAAATCAGTTTAAAGGAAAACTGTAGCCATGACTTACTGCTCAGCACTCTTTATTGCAAATTGTATGACATACATACATTTTTGCAGCTTTTTGTGTTGTTTTATCAAGTCTAAGGATTTCTCTCTATATCATGAAATCAGTATCCAAACTTCACTTTAAAAATAAATGATCAACAGGTGGAACATTATCAATCTCATGCTGAACATGCTGATAAAACCAAGTCAACATTTTGTTGCTTTTCACTCATCATCAGCAGATTTCTAGCTACTCTGTGACGAGGAATTTAAACGGTTACAGTCTGTGCTTTCCTGGGCATGAACAGTATGTGAATCATTTCTGTTTGGTATGTCCAAGGAAATTAATTCAAAACATCTAATAAATGTATAAGTCAAAAAAATACATAACTGCAGCTTGGATGTTGGTAGGTTAAGTAGAAATGGTTGCATTCTGCAGCAGCTGCAATGTAATTAGTTGCTTGATTCACACTAAGAAGCTTAAATACTAAAGGGTTGTGCAAAAAGAAAGCAGATTACAGTTGGAGATCTTGTTGGGCTGCAACCATAAGACACAAGCAGACTATTTAAACAGCACATCCGAGTGGTTTCTCCTCCTCGTGTTCAAAAGTGATTTTTACTCCTTACATTTGGAGGACTTAAGTTCTAATCACTGTTTTTGCACAACTCAAATCTGCGCTCCTGCATCAGATTTGTACCAGCAGCTCTCAGGGCACCCAGATTGTAAGTCACATGCTCTTTTTCCGTTACCTAGCAACAGGAAAGCTCAGGCAAAAGTTCTTCAAGAGAACTTCCAGCCTGTCTGAGAAGGCTTTGTGCTCCTCTGCGTTAAATGTAACACGACGTAGCCAAACATTTTGCTCCTCGCTGAAACAGACACAGGGATGTTGTGTTCTCTGTCATTCTCATTTCTATGAAACAAAAGCCAGCGTTCCTGCTCATGATGAGCAACAAGTGCACAGTGTGAGTCAGTGCGCAGACTTTAGAAGAATGAAAAAGTTTACCTTCAGTGTGGCAACAGTTCACACAGCATACGAAGACCAGGACGAGTCTCGGGGTCAGTTCTCTCCACATTCTGCTGTGAAGATGGAGGAGCTGGAGTGAGTGGAGCTGGGATGCTGCTCCTTTAACTCTCTCTCTCTCTCTCTCTCTGTCTTTCTTGGGCTACTAGTTGATGAAAAGGGGCGTGCACAAAAGCCAGCAAAGCCACTCCCCCCAACCCAACCCGGGTCCTCTCTAAATCCCTCTGACCCTGGAATCTGGATAATGCTGTGCAGTTTCCGAATAGTGATTTCTAATGTGGGGAAGGGAGTTAATGCCTCTTTGATTTGATCTGCCAAAATTACATAAAAAGTAGAGCACCGTGCTCGTAAAGCGCAAACCTACGCAAAAACTAGTTTCCAATTCCACAAAATTTTACCTTGGAAAAAAAATTCAATAGAAGTGGCTTTTCAAAAGCTAAAATAGATGTGATGAAATGTCGGGAGTATGTATTCAGTTCATGCACTTGAATCAAAGTTTTTTGTGGTGTTGTCAGGTTTTTGTTGTTATAGTTTTTTTATTTCAACTTTTCGGTTTCAGAATTCTTTTTCGGATCATTTTCACAGAACATTGGTTGTCTCTGCTATGCATAATTTGTCATTGCTTTTTGGCATTTGGTTTCTGACTGATAGCACAGCAGAGGACAAAAAAAAGATCTGTCCCAGGTGGTGAAGACAACACAGAGGACTGTAGGAGCTGAGCTCCAGGACTTACAGAGGAAGGCATGGGCCATATGCAAGGACAACAGCCACCCAACAGACATTCAGTAACAGATATCAACATGTGCAATAAATAATACAGTCTGTTTACATATCGAAAACTATCCTACCTCATTAAGCACCTTAAAAATGTATTACTTTTTTGGTATTTTTAGAAGGCCATGCCATCCTATGAAGCTGTTCGTTGTTTTTTTAAAACTGATGCTGTGTTTTTGTGTGGGTATATATATATATATATATATATATATATATATATATATATATATATATATATATATATATATATATATATATATATATGTGTGTGTGTGTGTGTGTGAAAATAATGAATAAAACCTACAATTCTAAATAAAATAAGCAAACGCATTAACAAAGAAAATCGATCAAATTTTCAACTATCGTTAACAAAACTGTTTAATAAAAACTATAGTTTTTGAAACACCATGTTGACCCAGATTAACCTACTGGACGCCTGTTCTGCATCTTAGCACTGATATAAGGCAAACAAAAACACTGGACAGTGGGGACGATAAAAGACATGTTCCTCAATCTAGTTTGGCAGGTGTGATCACTCAGTTTACAATCTGACTTGTGTTCTGGTGCGACGTCATGTACTACATTATAAACGGGATTTCATCTCAGCATGGTTGATCCTTATCTCAACAGGCTGCATATGTACCTTGACAAAATGTTCAGGTTCAGTGTGTAATGTTCCAGGAGTATTTAGCATGTACCAAACTGTTTTTATTATGAAGGCATGATTTGTCAGGATATGCAAGAATAATCAAGATTCCACTGAATCAAAGCTGACATGAACAATTTATTGGGTTTAAGATTAACGTTTTTGGTGTTTCCACATAAAAATGTAAGCTTACATACATTCACCGTTATTCATAGGCTTTCTTAGACAGCTGGGGTTGTGGGTGCTGTGCTTAATGGGGCTGTAGCCCCTATAAGATTTTCATCAGCCCCATCGTAAATTTTCTGACTGATCTGATCATACAGTGGCCCTGTGTCCATGGCATCAATGGGATAGTGTTTATATAATGCACTGAGGCCTTGCGTGTGTGTAAACATGAGCTTTTGACAAGAGCAGAAATTGTGCAAATTAAGGAATATTTGTAGATCACCCTGTGTGCAGTTGCAGGCATTAGCCCTCTGGGGCAGATGCCGTCGTATACGATGGCGAAGACCAAGCTTTACTAAATTATAAATAACTTTTTAATGATATGAGATAGAAATGTACTTTTTTGCTGAAAAGTTAACTCTGCGGACTTTCAAGCCAGCCATCGGCCATCTTTGTACTCCTCATAGAAGCTGTGTGATGACGTGCGCAATGTGAGTGTCCAATCGGATAGACCATTTTGTATATATTGTTCAAAATGTGCATTTGTGTTTACTGTTTGAACCTTTTTGTTGTATAGTCTTTCACAGAAGACCTCAAATTACCTTTATAAAGTGTCAAAACAGTTGTTTATTATAGTTTGCTGTGTCTTTTGAATAAATGTGTGTGGAAAATTATTTTTCTCTTTATTTTTTCCTTGCCTTTTTTTGATTGTAAACCTTTATTACACTTATAAAACACAACAAAAACATATATTTTCTGAAAGCACAGGTTGTCCTGAGAAAAAGAGACATAAAACTTGATTGTGGGATGCAGGGAGAGCTGTTAACAGCAATAATAAAACATTTATGCCAGTGAGTGAACTGTCCAAAAAATGCCCTCGGACCCCAGAGGGTGAGACAAATTTAACTCCACAGGAAGTTAGATTGAGTTAGCGGAAGTTAGCACACTAACGTCACAAAATGTCTTGTAAATGACTCCAGAGGTGTTATTAGGTTATCAGTGTTTTCAGTTTTAGAAGTGTTTATTTCTCACTAGCTTTTACATAATACATGACAAAGAGGATATATTTACACACAAATGAGTTTTGCAGCTAGCTACCAGCCTGTAACATCACCATGCTAATGGCCGCAAAATGTCTTGTAAATACGTTCAGAGGTGTTACATTGTATTAGGTTCCAAAAATGGCATTTTCAGTTTCAGAAATGTTTATTTCTCGCTAGCTTTTACATAATATATGAGAAACATGTATATAAACATACAAACGGAGTTGGTTTTGGAGAGGCCAGCCACTGATGTCACTGCGCAGCTCTACTGTGATTGGCTGTCACCCCCGCTATTCAAAAACAAAACAGAACAGATTGAAACAGAATGTGACTTTTTAACCTCTTAAAATAGGTCAAGGTTAGCCATCTTTGATCTTGTTAGCACAGTGGATTAGTGGTTAGCACTGTTGCCATACAGCAAGAAAGGACTTTCTGCGTGGAGTTTGCATGTTCTCCCCGTGTTTGCGTGGGTTTCCCCCGGGTGCTCCGGTTTCCTCCCACATTTAAAGACATGCAGGTTAGGTGAACTGGAAACTTTATAATTGCCCGGGTCTCCCTTGCAAAAGAGATCTCGATCTCAATGGGACTAACCTGGTTAAATAAAGGTTAAATGTTATGTGTAGGACGCAGGACGGAGAACCGACCAGCGTTTGAAGGACCCAGTATAAAATAAGCAGAGCACGGTACAAAGGATAACTGAATTTAATAACATAACAGTGATGTGCAAAATACAAACAAATAAGTGCGCGGTCTGGCGTGGTGGAAAGACGGTGCGCTCCCAGCAGCACTAACGGTCCGGAGCCAGAAACAGTTCGGACCCAAGGACCCCGCCGACACCCCCCAGGTGGCCGCGACAAACCGAGTCTGTGAAAGAACAAACCATCATGTGAGTCCACACTCCACACACAGAGAGACCACTCAAAGGTGTACATAAACAGCAAACACTTCCTGGCTTAATCACTAATCAGCTTCCCACCCTGCAGGCATGGAACACCCAGTTCACATTATCACTGCAGTGAAAGCTGATTAAACGACTAACATAACAGCTCAATATAATAAGGTGTGAGGGTCACCACATTTACTGACTGTACTAATGTTAGTCACAAAACCTACTGTACCTCAGGAAGTGTGCTGACGAGTGTGAGACCTCACCCCCTCCTCTTTCACAGACCATGGCATCAAACCTGGACGGTCTCTGCATCCATGATGATGAGATGGCTCTCAAGACGACGATCTCACCCGTCTGGTCACAAGGTCGAGTCTCTGGCAAATACACACTGTGTACTCCAGACTTAAATGCAACCATGCTCCAATCCATGTAGATGCACCACAGCTGTGAGTCCTGACGAGCTGCACATGACCAGCCTCAGGTGATCAGGGTGAGGTCCTGATAGCTCAGCCACACAGCCACTCAGTCCTGACGCAAACCACCTGGAAGGAAAAACAAAAGACAGAACAGAAGACAGAAACAAAAGGCAGCCAGGCACCCCCAGCCATACAACATTAAATTTAAGAAAGATTGCCCAAGGTCTGTGACCCAAGAATGTTCCCTGTGAATTTGAAGACTGTGGCAGTAACAGGACTTGACTTATGCTGATCACAGACAGATGGATGGACAGACACAAATCCTCTGCAATACCAGATGGCCATATTTGATGACCTCGGGTAAAAATGGGTGGTGAAAATGAAACATGAGAATGACATTCAAACAACTGAAAAAAGAGAAGAAGAATAGATACACCTAAGGGATGCACCCATCTACCATGAACAACACAATAACAGTAATTATGACACTTCATGAAGCAAAATGCCCTCAGTGTGTTGGGAACCCTGCATGTGTCGGAGCAGTTGGTTTGTCTTCCGGACACATCCACGACCCCCCATGTTGTGTTTCATTGTGGCTGTGGCTGGAGTTTGTTGACATGTTTTCGCCATTTAAAAATAAAAAATCACATGATGCATGTGCCTTTCTATGCCAGTTAGATGTGTGGACAGAGATCATGTGGTGGACGCACAGTTTCAACATGGCTTCTGACCTATTTCAGCATCAGGTTCATCGTGGAACAACGCAGTTTCATTATCTTGGAGTTTGCAGAGATCTTGCTCACACTGATTTTGAGGAGAAGGGCATCAGGAAAAATAGATGGACAGCTCCGGTACTGAAATGTGGAAGTGGTGTGATGAGACAAAACAAAATAAAAACAGCTAATGTTTGGACTGGGGCTTTTCAATCTGCAGAAAGACTCGTGAACTGTTTTATGAACAACACCATAGGTGAGTTAAACATGTACTGTGTTATTCAAATGCATCTTTTTGCACGCATCCATGCCAGACATAAACAGCAGAAAACTGTTTACACAAATGTCTATGTTCACACAATATGAATATAGTATAATTATTGTGTTCAACCATGATTACTATAAACTGGGGTCATTTCTATGGGTCATTTTATAGATAATTAAAGGCACAGACTGCATGGATGCATGCAATCCATGGGGCACTCCAACGTGGCAAAATATTGAGGATTTCTGGCAATAACGACATCACCCCACCTGCCCATATAAAGCTTGACCCAACTGAATAATTTATGCAATAAGGGATTAATCAGTTAGTCATACTGCATGCAAGGTAAGGTTTTCATGTAAGGAGAAGAGGAAATAGGGTAGCACATTGCCTTAGTGGTTGTCACTGGTACCTCACGGCAAGAAGGTCATGGGATCAATTCCCACTTGTGGCCTTTCTGTGTGGAGTTTGCATGTTCTCCCCGTGTTTGTGTGGGTTCCCTCCAGGTGCGTTGGCTTCCTCACCATCCAAAGACTTGCAGGTTAGGTGGATTGGAAACATTACATTGTCTGTAGGTGTGCATGCGGGTGTGAATGTGTTTGTTTGTCTCTATGTGGCCCTGCAACAGACTGACATTCTGTCCTGGATGCACCCTGCCTCATGCCC